>NW_017728994.1:9573903-9582479 GCF_001723915.1 Gavialis gangeticus | reverse complement strand
AAAGAGTTATGGACAGACAGACACATAGACAGACAGATTAAGCCCTTTGTTATATTAGAATACTCTGTATATTATGTCATTTGCATTAAGATATTTGCATAATCTAACAGAGATAATAAAAACTTCAGTGCTCAATGGATTTAATATCCTGAAGCTAGTCATCATTTCATTGGAGTACTGCAACCAAACTAAGATTGTCCTGGATGCTTGGTTTCCAAGTTTTTCATCAAGAAGCATGTCATTTCATATCCCTTTCAAAGATATGACATCTAGGATTGGCACAACCAAGGCACATAGCTGAACTTTCTGTTATGGGTTTTGGAAAATCTTTCCATTGACTTCACTGTCTGTGTCCACCTTCCATGTTTACCCTCTGGTGCATGGCAAGTTACACTGGCTAGGGGAGGCTGGGGCCAGCACTTGGTTCTTAGAAATTTTCCATTTTTTCCTGGTGCTCTTGTTCTTTATTGTATTTAAATGGCAAAGTAAACAAAGTGTTCTGGAAATCTGAGTTCAGGACAAAGCCACATCTTGTACAGAAATGCAAGGAGCACTTCAAGAGCTTTGAGCTTCCTCTCACACATCATAACCAGTTTCCTTACTATAGAGGCAGGAATCCTTTGATTAATGTAACATGTTTCTTGATGCAGTACTCCGTTCTTTAAACCTGCTTTTTTTCCTATTGTACTTGATAGATAATGTGAATATTGTTATACTAAGGGTTTTAGCCTATTAAATGAAATGAGGCAGATGGAAGTTAAAATACCCTACTTTCCTTTCTTCAAGGAAAGGATTATTATCTGATTACTTGTTATCCAATGTTATATCTGTGGTTATAGCATGTTGTTGTGCAGAAATGTTCCTTTTTTTCATTTTAAACATTTTATGATGAATTTTTGGATTTTATCTAAATGTGTTAATGTAATGAGTTTCCAGTTTTTCTCGTTCTCATAAAAAATTAAGAAGTTGCAATCCACCCACAAAAAAGTTATTTTTTTGACCAAAAATGAACACATTTTGTTTTTAGGATTGGTTTTAACTCTTTGTTTGTTTTAATGGCATTTTGAACAGGAAAAAAATTGTTCAGGTCTACTATTTACTTTGATAGGAGTTGATAATGTATGTCTAAACATTTGGGCTTTTTATTAGAAAATGAAATTTTTTTGATGCTTAACTACTGAAACATAGGTTTCAAAGTATTGGCCCTTACATTATGGTTTTAATTTTCTCTTATTCTATAGCTTGTATAATCATTTACCCAATGCAAAATGAGTGTTATTTATACTCCAACCAAAATAGCTAATTTTTAACCTAACTTGTACAATTTTACCCAACTACAGAAGATGTAGATAATAAAGAATTAGGTCCTATATCTTTTATGTGAAAAATGCAGTAAAATGTTTTGAAATAATCCCTCGGCAGTATAGTAGAAACTTGCATGCAAGCATTACATTTAGATTATCTTAAATGAGTTTAGTGTTCACAGGTCTTATGTCACCCTAAAAGAGGTGTACCTGATGTAAACCTAAATCTTGTCAGACGAGAGCTAAGTATCAGCATGGGTTAACTCGATGTGACATCGGTTAACCCAGCCTAATGTATGCTTGCATGGGTGTCCAGCACTGCCCCAGGACTAGGAAGGCCCAACCACACTCCATAGCCTTAGGACTGTGCTGTTTTTACTCTCCACCCCCACCCTTAGCCCTAACCAAGCTATTTTTATCACCCCTGCCCAATCAGCACACCCCAAGACAGGGCAGCCACTGCACTCTGCCCACAGACTCACCAGCCCCTCTCAAAGTGAGCTGCCTAACCTAAGTTTTCTGAATGCTTGTTCATACCCTTAGCCAGCATCTCTATGCTTTAATTTTGTTTCAGCATGTTTCCAAAAGTAATTAGTAAATTGCAATTAGGTTACAGCTATCGCATATGTCTTTATCTAAGAGATCATGTGTTTAAAGAAGAGAAACCAGCACTTGTTTCCCTACCAGTCTTCAGTGCTTGGGGTAGGCCTTTCCAGAAAGTAGGTAGAAGAGTAATTTGCACTGAAAATCAGCAGGAATTTTTCTCCCTGTTCTTTTGAAAAATCCATTCCTGGATCTTTCATACAGCTGACTTTGTATTTTTGTCTGTTTTAAAAGAAATTTGTAATATACAAAGCTGCAAAAGTTTTTTGTGTTCATTTCCTTTTCTGTAGTGTCCTGGACTTAATAAGATCCATTTTTAGATTATTTTGAAGTCTTTTTGGACACATATATTCTCTTTCCCTCATTTGTGTAGTATTCATCCAGCACAATGGAATCCCACTCTATTTGAAGCCCTATACCTTGGTAATAAATATGAGAATATGGTAATAATACTGCCATAATACTAGTAAAATTGATGATGATGATGTTTTCATTTGGATCCATTTTTGACTTTTTGTGTGTCTCTGTTCTTCTTTTACATGCTTCCCTTGATATAGCAGACCATTTAGGAATTGAATTCATGGGTAAGAATTCACTTTTCTCTCCTTAACTTCTTAATATTGATTTTTTGGGACTAGACCTTTGACTGCAATGGCCTTTGCTTTAGGCCCTGAATATTTGCATGTGTAATGTTAGCTAGATTTATTTGTTACATTTTGGATTATTTTAGGATCTTAGTTAAATGCACATGGTATGGAAAATAACACATTACATCATGGCACCTGAAAAAATATTTTGTACAAGGCTTAAGACACTGGAAAAGGTTTAATAATAACATGTCTGTCTTGATGCAAAGTTACCGTAAATGTTTAAAAAGCTTCAAAACTTGAATTTCCATATAGTATGAAGTGTTGTAACATGTTAAAATAAGTCATATTAAAACAGGCCAATACACTAGTACTTAGCAGACACCTGAGAAATATTTGAAAAGAAATGACAAGCAAACTGACTTTAATTTAGTATAAAGTATTTTATTTTAAGGTAGGAACAGACATTGAATCACAGGGTTTGCTTCTCACTAGTTTAAAAACTGAAAAAAAAAAGTATATTTTTATGGTTCAGATGATTAACCTATAATAGTTTTGCTAACCTGTGGGAGTGCTGAGCTTCACAGGTCAAAACCTCACTTGACAACTGGTATTCAGTAAAGAATATAGGTTTTTTTCTTGGGAATCCAAAGCTAATCCTTAGCAGAGATAGTGAACAAATTCCTTCCTTTTATAAAACCAGAAGTAAGGTTGAAAATGTCTGAAAAGCAAAGTTAACAGATACTCAGCTAGTTCCTAAATAACATTGTCTCAGCTAATCTGTCCCTTCCTCTATTGTATTGCTTAGAACATCCAACTATTAACTCAGTCAATCTTGCTTACATAGATATATTAACATATTAAGAGTTAATATGTTAACTGTTAATATGAAAATATTTACAGTAACATGAAGAAAAATATTGTTTTGATATAATCATCAGGGACGTCAACTAAAAATAAAAAGACTGAGGAGGAACAACTCAAGATTTGAAATGGTATGTTTAGAAGATCTTACAGGGGGAGAAAATGATTGCTGACTTTTGCTATGGCATTGCTTTTTGATTCTCCTGTGATTTAAGGCACAACCCTATTATTTACAAGTAAAAATTGCTTAAGTAGTACAGCTTTTTAAAGGGGTTCAGTTATTTGTGTGCTGTAGATGATAAAGTCAGTATTGCTAAATTAATAAGAGGTGAGCTGTCTTACACATGGGAGTAGTGATGTTTTTCACCCAGACCATGGAAGCAGGGAATGCAGTGTTTTCAAGTCCTCTCAGATTTTTCAAGTCTTCTAGATACCATAACTATTTTAGAATAAGACCCAGCTGAATACAGCGTAGTGTTTGAACAGATCAGGGATATAGAACCTTATAAGAAAAATGAGCATTCAGAATGTTAGATGAAACTTAAGGCTCAAGGTCTGTCTGAGCACATGCACAGCTTGCTTATGGCATTTGATAGGGAGCTGTTGCTGACTTCTAGTTTTGCTCCAGTGTAAATTAAGCTGGGAGGAAATGTAACCTGGGAGGACTTTGTCAGCAGAGAATCAGGGAACACAAGTCTTCTTCCATACTATCTACTTCCTTATCTTGCGTCCTCCTCCCCATTTGTCTAATCTATTCTTAGCCTCCTTCCCAAACCTTAAAATATAATTCTTATCCTGTCTCTTAAGTTGAATGGTGTATTTTATGGATGTAGTGGAAACAGATGATGAACCTGAGATAGGAACTGGAGAACCACCTTTGCAGAAGGCTAATTCCAGAAGAGCTCTCCAAGAGGTGCAGATAATTCTGCAAGATAATTTCTTGGTGGATAAGAAAGAACTTGATTTGGGTTGGGGTTTCTGGGCACTACTACATACACATACACAAATACTATATCATATATATCATAATCATCTCTCTGAAGATTTCAAGGTACTTTACAGATGTTAATAAATTTAGTGTCCTAGCATTTCTGGCAGGTACGTAATCCAATAAGCAAAGATTAACATGATTAAAAACAAACTAGTTTCTGTCAGGAGAAGATACTAAAGACAGAACCAGGTATTCTTAATAAAACCCTGTTTATCTACAAAGACCTGGATCCCTGAACACTGAAGAAACAAAACAGCAAGAACATGTGCCTTTAGCTTCACAAATAGCAGTAGCCCAAATTTGTTCTGCTCCACAGACAGCATGGAGGTCTGGCTAGTAGCCAGAGCATTAGTCTGGACAGCTCAGCCTCTGCTTGTGCTGACGCAAGCTTATATTACCTGTATTGTGTCACTTTTTGTTATGGCGGGTTTTTTTGCTACCGCTATTTCCTGATAGTAAAGTTTGCCACTGTACTGCAAATTTGCAGTGCATTCTGTGTTTTCATGTTCCCCACATGTAGTTTGTGGTGCCACAAACCTAACACCCCTAAACATGGGGACCAGCCCTTTGGCTACAGCTCCAAAACTCTTTCAGCCAGGACATGGTGCTAAGGATCGCTCTCTCTCCTAGCATTTTCTCAGGGTCAAAAACCGGTTCTGCTGTGTCTGCATCCTTGTCTTTCCTCTCACTTTTTCTGATACTCTTACTGTTTTCTTTCATAGACACACAGCCCTTCACAAAACGGTAACAAGCAACACTCCTATATCTATTTCAGTTCTCCATACCCCCTTCTTGGGAGAAGTGATATGCCTATTTGAGAGGCTGCTCTTGTGTTAGTTACCTGTTTACAAAAAGGAATGTAGTGGTTTCTAAGCACAATTTCAAAAGTGAAGGGCTGTCCTTATACTGCCATTGTGACAAAATACACATTTCAAATATAAAAGTGAAACAAAGTTTCTCACACAGGAACAGAAGGAAAACTGACTTCAGACTCCTCAGCTCTTCTTATATCATAGCCATGCATGATGGGATATGCATGTAAAATATGAGAACTCACTCCAGTGGACTACAGGTGAAGCCCTAGTTGTGCAAGAAAGGACAAACCAATGTCAGCAGCTGAAGCACAACAAAAGTCATGAGAGATAAACTAGGTGATTCAAAGACCCTGAGGTGGAATTGATCTAAGTTACTCAGTTTTCTGTAAGTGGTGTAGTTAGATAGGTAATGAACAGAGCACACATTCACCCTCTGGTGGAGGGGTGACAAATCTTAGACCAGATTCTGGCATTTTTAAACCAGACTGAGTGTACTGGACTTCTGTTATGGGTAAAACCAGTTTTTGATCACTTACACTTCTGATCAATTATAATTAAAATTATAATGGCTGTTTCTGGTCTATTAGAAAAAAACACCCAAGCATAAAACAAGCATTGCAAATGTACAGGGTTGTTTTGCTGTGTGTGGCACTAAATTATGACCTTCCCCACAGAAGAAGTCCATAGATCTAATTTGCATCACATACTTGCATAAATTAGGATTCCAGTGAAGGCAATGGAATTAAATCATTGTAAAAGCAGCATGAATTTGGAATCAGTCTCTTAAATATTCAGTCATCACATCTCCGAAGTTACTGGAATAAACTAAAAACAGCAACAAAAAGACATAAGATGCAGTTAAACTTATTTCTGAGTATTATTCATTTCAGAAAAAGCTGATTCATTCTTTGTAAAATTATTTTACTAGCAAATGTTGTAATAGCCAGCTAGGTCTTCTATTAATGTGACCAGTGTGAGCATGTAGGTGAGACTCAGGGGATACATAATGTGGTTACTTGAATCTCTGACCTTGAATTTTATCATCCACTGCAACAGACACATTTTGATTTTGCCAAGCCAAAACAGCTTGTTTTTGCTGAGGGATAGTATCAGCAAAACTGAGGAAATTGAATCCTTTTGCTGCTTTGCAAAACTAAAAAGGCAACATTCACCGATTTCTTAACAGCTCAGAGTGTATGTAGTGTTGACTGGGCTTCATATGTGCAACAATATCTTTAAGTAGCAAAAAAACAAATGAAAAGAAATAAGTGATAACTGAGAAGGCTTTCATGATCATTGAATATTATCAGCCGCATTCTCAGCTGGTGCAATTTATATGATTCTGTTGTCTTCAACAGAGCTGTGTTTACTTGCAGCAGCTGTGAATGTATGTAGCTGCATGTATTCTAATAAGAGTAAAGTACAGACTTCCCTGAATTCCATTATCAGTAATAAGCTTATGTATCCTATTTTGACAGTAATGCTCTTTAGAGTATGGACAATTTTTGCTTGTCTGTGCAGTCATTGGAGTCCTGATCCCTGATCCCAATGGTTGCCAGGGGTAATTAAAGTATAAATAAATAACAATTTTCCTTCTAAATTTAAGTGTAACTATTAATACTATTTAATCATGCAATTTTATTTTCTTAATAAGTTCCTAAAAACTACAAGATCAGAATGGAACTTCACAGAACAATTGGATGGTTCCCAGAGAGGAGAGAAATGCAGCTTTTAAGTGAACCATCAAACCATGCATATGTGTAATACCAGTGCGTGAACCTACATGTCCAATTAGCATGTAGCAATAAATTCTGGTGCAGTTTGTGCTGGAGTTAGCTGCTCCTAGGTGCAGCATCTTCACGTGCACCCAGGACTGCAGTTGTTTTAGCTGTAGCAGAGCAGCCCTGGGCTAGCAGAGGATTTAGGAGGTCAGCCATGGGTTGACAGCGTCGGGCAGTGGAGGGGCTTGGTCATGAGGCTGCTAAACTGTGAGGCTAGCTAACAGACAGTCCCTGCACTGTAGCACTGTCTTGCCACACCCAGCCCCGGTTACTGTCTACCCATGTATTTCAGCACACTAAATTACTCTGCCATAGAATAGTATTTGTCCCAGACAGTAGACAGTACTTTCCTACAGCAGAGTTAATTAATTTACTTAGCCCTAATATGAGCACACATGTACATGGTAATGCTTTGCAGTGGAGCTAATTAATCAGCTCCACAGTAAAGTGTATATGTAGATGCACCTAATGTCACCAAAAATTAATAATTAATTTCTCCTGTTTCCTTACTGCTTACCAACCTAGTATTCAGTATCTTTGCTTATCAGCTTTTTTTCTAAAATTAGGCTGTCAACACTTTGACATAAAGACCATATCTTTTATTTGTTTTATGACTACTTTTATAAGTACTACAAAGTAATAGTGGAACCCAATGGCATAAAATACCTTTGGAATTAGCACTTTCCAGAAGACAGTCCTTCACACTGAGAAGAATGATCAGCTAGAATCTCTACAGACTAGAATATTGGGGATCCAGTGGAAGCAGGAAATCCTCAAAAACATGGGAATACTGAGGAGGCACAGTATCTGGGGTAAGAAACACAAAACGATTAGCATCTGTGGGTTAGATATGTTTACTGAGGGCCTTGTTACACTTTAATTTTAGGTGGCTCCTGAAGCTCTTAACCCCTGGACTGTCTATACATTAACACCTGAAACTAGTTTTAAGCACATTTTAGGCAGCTTGAAGTTATGCCACTCCAGGGCAGGTTTATCTCTGATCTGTGTTATCCAGCTCATGTTCCATTAATGCAGGGCAGGGCAAAATATGGCCCACGGACTGGATTCGGCCTACCAGGTCATTCTATCTGGCCTGTAGGACCCCTAAAAAATTAGTAAATGAAAATTTATTTGCTCCTGGCTGCCTGCCAAAGCTGACAGGAGACATGGGCAGTAGGACCCAGGGGGAGCCCTCAGCAGAATAGAGCAGCCTAGCCCCACTCCACCCCTAGCCATTTCACTGTCTTCCTCCTGCCACCCTGCTCTGGCACCATGTGGCTCCCAGCTGCATCATTGGACTGGGGAGCACCCAGCCACACAGGTAAGTGTGTGTGTGTGTGTGTGTGTGTGTGTGTGCCTATATGCGCACAGCCAGGGGCAGAGTGTGTGTGTGTGGGGAGGGGTGCAGGCAGGAGCAGTATGTGTGTGTGCAGGCAGGAGCTCTGTGTGTGTGTGTGTGTGCACTTGCAGGCAGGGGCAGTGTGGGTGTGTTCATAGTGTGAGTCCCACATGTACACCCCACTATACACATGCACCCACACACACCCTTGCACTGCCATGTACTCAGACTCCCACACCCACACCTCCTCACACACCCCAGCCAATCCTTCCCCCTACACATCCACCCACAC
>NW_017728994.1:9565572-9573786 GCF_001723915.1 Gavialis gangeticus | reverse complement strand
AAGTGTAAGACTTCATTTTAAGCTATTGTGCAATCATCTCTATGTATACTACACAAACACATGTAAATCAGGACAAAAATATTTTTTGAAATCAAATTAACGAACGGTGTAGATGTTTGCTTTTTAGAATATAATTTGCTTTAACCTGGTTCTAAGATGGCAGAACCCTTTGCTGAAAGGAGTACTTCCAGGGGCAAGGGGAGGGACTTTGGGTGGCAAAGGTCAGGGGTTAGGGAGCAGGACTTCCAGTCACAAGATGGTGACCAGGGAGACACCTGTCAAGGGGTGGGGCTACCCACATGGCCCTCAACAGCCTGACAAAACTGAGTAAGCAGCCCTCTGCCTGAAATAATTGCCCACCCCTGCATTAGTGTGTGTCCACTCCCCACAGATGAGCAACCCAAATTGCATTCTTCCAGCATCCCAGGTTGCAGTATTTCCTCTACCCCCTCATGTTATATGCGAACAATTTTTTCACCCCTTGAAATCTACTGTCTGGGGGACAATTCTGATGCCAAGCCAACGCCTCCCTCCTACCCCTGGGGGTGTAACTTTTCCACCCCCAATAGTACAACCCCATGTGAATAGCCTGCAGAGTACATACCAGCTAGCCAGGTTGGAAGGCATGTACAGATCCAGGAGTGGAGTCTGGGGGGTAGAGGGAAGAAGCAAGGTGGGGGTGGGGGCAGATCAGGTCCCCATGCGTTGGGGCTTTCTTCCCGGGGAAGGTGTGGTAGCTTCCCCAAAAGCACCTTCCTTCACCAGTCCCACCTTCTGGGAATCCAAGGAAGCATGATAAGCACCCCCCTTGCACTTGTCAGTGTTGAATCCCATCCTATTCTCATCTGCCCACACCTGTAACCTGTCTAGGTCTGGTTGTAGCCTATTCCTTCCTTCTAGCATGTACACACCCCCCACATCTTAGTGTCGTCAGCAAATTTGAACAGGGTGCTTTTTATCCCCTCATCCAAGTCGCTGATGAAGATGTTGACCAGTGCAGGCCCGAGGACCGAGCCCTGGGGGACCCCAGTGCCCAAATCCCTCTGGGTCGAAAATGACCCATCCACTACCACTCTCTGGGTGCAGCCCTCTAGCCACTTGGCAACCCATTTGACTTTTACCACCCCCATTTCCTTTTCACCTACTATTTCATGACCCACTGCCATCCATTAACTCTTCACCTCCCAGCTTAATTTTTCTGCATCCCCAACCTGTCTCTCCCCCCACTCCCTCCCCCACATCCTCACAGAGCAGGGATAGAAGCCTGGCTTACCAGACCTCTAGTGGGAAGTCACAGTTCTGCATGTGGGGAGACAGAGAAGGTTTTTAGCCGTAAGGTGTGACTGCTCCAAACTCAAGCAAGCACTAACACTGAGTAACATTTGAGCAGCTAAAAGTGCAACATGTAACAAAGTCCTGAAAGTTTAAGCTACTGTTTAAGGCTGAACCTTTGCCAATTTGAATTGAAGAAGGATTTAATCATATGTGATTTTTTTGAGCAGTGTGAATTGTGTTCTGTGTTACCCTATGTATTTCTCATCGCATTTTCCCCCCCAAATTTGTGTCCAATTTCTCACTCCACTGGCAGCAAATTATTGCTAGCTAATTTACACTGCTTGTGAAGATTAGGATAGGGATTTGCTTTATATTTAATTTAGCTGTATTGCAGTAATCTCTGGCAATTTCTAACCCTTTTCAGTATTAAAGTCACTCTGTGGATTATATAGGTGAACATGTTCTAGTGCATTTTAATTTATCTGAGTAATTTTCTTCTCCTTTTTCTGTTGTGACAATAAATTCAGGGTTTTTTTCTTACCAAGTGAAGAGGGGAGGAAGTGTGGTCATCCTATTAGTTTTTTGCTTTTCCTTTTATAGTAAATTTTCCAGGAAATTCATAAAGTACTTTATTACCAAGAAGCAAATGTTTTTGTCTGTTCTGGTGTTTGAAAAAACAAAAGATATCAGAAATAAGGGGTCTTATCAAGTTGTTATCGGTGACATTGAGTCCATCCTTTGTAATGTTTTCATTTTCCTGAGCAAATGGAATTCATGTGTAGAGGTAGGAGGAAGATATTTTCTTTGAACAACAAAGGAATTGATGTGGGATCTTGAATAAATGGCTATTTCATACATGCTTCCAGGAAAATACACACATTTGTCTCTAATTCCTGGTTAACCCTTAATCCATGTCATTACACTAACAAAGTAAAAAGAAACGTGTACACTGGGAACCAGGTTTTAGGGAACAATACACAAGCAACACGTCTGAAAAAACTTGTGTATACAGATTTTCTGACTGATTATGTACTTATGCATTTAAATTTTGCATGCATAATATTTTGCAGATGACAATGCCTGTCAAGTGTCTATGCATATGGCTCATCTCTACATTGAGTATTACGTGAAAGCCAGGTCACTGGATTGCACAAATACTGAATTTAGAATTTTAAAATTAAATGTGATACTCTATTCAGTGAATTTCATAAACTGCATTTTGAATGTGATATTTAGGTTAATGGTTGATTTAGCCTGAGAAATTGCTAAAACAGAGGGAACACAAAGGAATAGGCCTTCTGATGACTCGCAATCTCAAATTTTACTTCTGACTGTGTTTGGTAAGCATTTGTTCAGATGCTTTGGTTAGTATTTGCTCAGATGCATACAGTATGTGACTAGTAGCTCATGTATTTGTTCCTCACTGCAACATTCCTAGAAAGAGGCTGGATCTTCATGCCAATCTTGTTGGCATGGTAGAGGCACTTATTTTAGAAGAAGTACCAGGATTTGTCCATGGGTGAAACTGCCTGGCCTTTATATTAACTGGTACCAGATGAAGTTGGAAGCAACTTTGGAGGTGATAAGCACAGCACATTTTACAGGATTCATTGTTAGCCTATTTACTCATTTCTTCCTTTGCTTTGCTGTAGCTGTAAATTGTACTCTAACTACTCAGGAGACCATGATTCTGAGTGACAAAAGTTGTGCCACTTTTACACAGTCGTGATGGAGTTGGTGCTAGGTTGGCCCCTCTCTCATTTCCAAGAACTATGGAGACACCTGTTGCATCTACCAGGCCATACCAGTATGAGTGATCAGAAAACAATGACTGTTTAAACTAAAAAAGAGTAAGTACCACATTAAATGTGCTTGTAACACTATTGATGTTTCTAACAGTGAACTAAAACTTTGTGTCCTCTGTGCCTAGATGAGGCTGCTCCTCCACAGTTGCTAGAAGAAGGAGAGAAAGGTAGGTCATGTAAAAAAATTGCCAGTGAACCATAGATAGCTCTAAATGATTTCTTTTCATGTACACTTTTCTTTTCTTTTTCAGGAGCACTAGAATTTGACAAGCTGGAGAAATGCTGAGTGAATTGCTGCAGTGGCTGGATTTTTAAAAATATAATTATTCTAATTATTTTGCAGTTGTCTGGTGTTCCATTTCTCCTGCACCATCAACTTCTCTCTTACAACTAATCAGATACTGGTTGAAGGCCACTGTTATCCCTAAAGTAATTAATGATTTACCATCATGATAATCATGGTAATTATGATATAAGAAGACCAGCCAGGTGTTCAGGTAATATACCTCATAGTCATAGTCATGCTGGGATCAGCTAAGAAAATCTACAGTATTCCTGGAGGCAGAATACTTTACTAAAGTTTTAGTACCAATGCCATCGGGATCACAGACTGCATGCACTTTCAGATGATAGAAGTGGATTTGTGTTCCATAATGTAGATCTCCTCATTCTTGGTATGTGCAACCAATTCCATTACTAAATTTTCATCAGGTATGGATTCAGTGCTTAACAAGTTTGATTTGATGGTATCTATCTACTTTATTCTTTGTGGTTATGCCTCTGTTTCTCAATATCTGCCTTTCACTAGATATACCTGCTTCACTAGATCTACCTGCTATCTTCTTTTATATTTTTTAGACTTGGATTTTGTGCTTGTATATTTAGGTTAGCAAATGAAAGCTATCAGCAGTGTTAGAGTATTATTATTAATGGCTTTTTAATTGTCTTGGCAGTTTTATCAGTAATATTTAAATCATGTTTACATTCCAATGCAAATGAAAATACAAGTAAACAAACAAACAAAAAAGCCCCCAATAAACCATTAATGATCCAAAGTTAATTGAGGTTAGTGGGAGACTTGCTGTTATTTTTAATGGGCTTTTATTCAGTTCAATGGGAACTGATCCAGCTCCCATTGAAATCGGTGGGATTTTTTTTCCATTAGCTGGTTCCAAGCCATTGATTGGGGAATAGGAATATAATGTATGCCTGAGTAGTACTGACACTTCCCATTTTCTATAGGAGACTCACTACTGCTTACAGATATAAAAGCCAGGGAGCTGCTTCCTTATTTTACCCTTCTTTCATTTCTCTTTCTTTATCTGTCCGCTCTTCTTTAGTTTGTCTTCTCCTTTATGTGCCTATAAATTCTCTGCTATTGATGCTTCAAACATTTTCTGAAGAGTTAGGGTAACTTTGTTTTTTAAATGATATGTATTAACTGTTATGCAGAGTACTGGGGAATCATTTCAAAATATCAAAAATATTATAGTTTTCTCTAATGTAGAGAGAAAGATAAAAATTGAGAGAGAGAGAGATGTTTGGAAGTTTGCTCATTTGTAGTTATAATGGTTCCTCCTGTCACTGAAAATGATACAGAACTTGAACAACTGGAGCTGCACGTGTGTTAAATTGCCTACTTCATAAAATATGTACACTTCAAAAATGAATACAGCAATGTTAACTTAGGTAATCAGCTTTAGAAAAACAAAAACACATTTTACTTACTATATGATACAGTGGCATGGGATATTAATGAAGTAAAAGCAGCTGCAACTTTATCCTTGTGTTGGCATTTATTTTATCCTGGTGTTGACATTTAATTTAATTCGACAAATTTCAGTTTTAAATTCATTCTTGAAACAATGTTGGTTTGTTTCTGACAAACAAAGGTTAGGCATTTTTTCGTGATAATAAATGTATTTGTTTCCTTGAGTTTGGAGAGCGGATTTTGATTTTGCATAAACAACATTGTCTTATGCTGGGAGTTTTTCTGCAAGCTACAGAGGCAGTGTAAAAATTGTGTGGGGTAAATGGTGGTGTTTTAAGTGCTGAGCATTAAGTAATTTTATCCTCCAAATTACTAAATGACAATCTCAAAATAATATTAATCTCCCACTGCCAGTTTGGCAATATGAATCCCACTTTTTTTAGGCTTATGTATTTCTTTGCCTTACCTTGGAAGAAACCTCCATTAAAATCAAGGAAAATAAAGTTAGTTATGATTGATTAATTATTAAATAAAAGAAAACAACAACATAGTACAGAATACAAATAGTAAACAATTTTATTTCACTTAGATGCTCTTTGGTTTTTCTCTTTGTGGAAAGATTAGATTTTCACTTACAGTGCTTTCTAGCTATTTTGCATACATTTTAAGCCAAGCAGGTATGAACAAAAGCAGGTACTGTGGAGTAGCTGAAGTACTAAGTTCACACTTCTAGCTCACTTGACAGCTTACTTCACATACATACCTACGGCCCCTGGCAGACAATGGCCTGACTGGTATCAGAGGAATTTTATGTGCTATCCCAAACATAGCTACTCTTGCCATGTCAGATATTCATTACATGGGGCATAATGTTAGGAACTAAGGCATAACTTTCCTCCAGTTCCAACTGTCATTACAGAAGTGCCCCACATCTGATCCTGCAGATTGGGCAGGAGGCAGCTCTGTCTTGGATACAGGGCTGCCTCCAGTGGCTTCCAGACCCACACTTGCCAGGGTCAGGCCAAACACTAGATTTTCAGCTCTGAGCCTGGGTTTTCCTGGGCCAGGTCTGACAATCAGCTGGTTGCTGTTCCCAGCCCCTGGGACAGACCTGGGTCTGGGTTCAGACTTCAGGCCGTAGGCTAACAATTATCCTGGGTCAGCCACAGGACAACTCACCTTCACACATAGTTTTATAAGTCCTGGGGCACTGGAACCCTAGGATCAGGGGGCTTCTCCCCAGTCTTGTGGTCCCTGTGACCCAGGACATGTAAAAACTGCATGGGTAGACCAGCTCCCTGCAGTTCTCCATAACAAAGCAGTATAGTGCCTTTTTCTGTAGCCCCAGTGGGGACAGCAGGCCAAAGCAGGAAAGTATACTGGGTGTGTGTGGGCATGGGAGGGGTTGCCAAGTTTCCAGTGTGATGTGGGGAGCTCCTCAGTTACTCCTGCTGGGTAACAATGGAACCCACTGTCCTAGAAGTTCATTTTTGGTGTTAGAACTCGGGCCGTCCCAGTGCTGACCCTTCTCCCTGTGTCAATGGTGCCAATCAGCTGATGGTCAGCATTGGGATGGGGAGGGGGGTGCTACAATTTATGGCACAATACAAATGAACAATGTTCAACATTGTTTGTAGAACTAGTGTAAGTGAATCCTGCTTGGTGTGGATAATGTAAAGAGTTTCTAAATGGGTGATGATGAAGTTTAAGTATCACAAAACTAAAGATAGTCTTTAAATGCAGTTACTTCAACAAACTTCAGGGAACTGTCAAAAGGAAGCCATTAATAAATATTAGTAAGCTTAAATTGCAGTATATCTCCCTCTTTGGTTACCAAGGTTATCTTGCATCTCCTTTCCAGGAACATATAGGACAGATCCAGATGAGCATGGCTGGGCAGTATGCAGTGTCTCTGTAGCAGGGGGCCTATCAGGGCCGATCTCCGTGTGGCCCGCCCACCTGTTCTTGGGTTAACCACCCACCTTATTGCCCACCACACTTTGGTCTTAATTGATTAATTAATAGATGTAATTAGGTGGGAGGCTGCCCATTTTCTGCCCTGCTGCTAGGGGGTGCTATCTGGGGCTCCATTCCTCCCCTACACCACAGCACAAGCCTCGCAGATGACATCGTGATGTTCTCAGATGTGCCAATCCCCCATGATGGGGCCCAGAATCCTGCTGTAGGACCCCCAACTGAGTTCCTCCCTTCAGGAGGACTCTGCTGCCATCATACCAGGCTATAAATCTTCCTGCCACCAGTTCCCCTTCGGGTATGGTCCCCTCACTGGGACCTTCAGCTCACACTAGCCCCAGCCCACCTCCAGGCCAGTCAGAACCCCAGGCCTCTGGCTCTTGGGTGTCCCTCTTGGTGGGCCTTCTTGCCCTTCTGACCCTTCTGGTCATGGCCCCCGCCTAGGCCAGTCAGGGGAAGCTCTGGCAGGCCTTGCTGTATGACCCATACTCTTATCTTGGGGTCCCCCTCTCTGGGTCCTCCTCCACAAATGTGGGGAGCTGGGGTTACCTCACACCACAACTGGTGCCTCAGGGGCTCACAGGGGACTCTCATTCCCCCCTGGGTAGCAGGTCGTGGTGCTACTACTGGTGTTATATTCGAACCAAACTCTGCCTCCCCACACTGGAGGACTTACTGGGGTCAGGACTCAGCTCTCTCTCTCCGGCTGGGCCCCCTCTCCCTTAATAGCACTGCACATGCTGCCCCCCTCACACTGGGGGCTCCACACACTCATAATGCCCCCTTTACTTGGGGTCCTGGGGCTTCCCTCCACAGGTGGGCTCAGGTGGCCGTAGCCATGTCTGGTCCCAACTCTCCTCTTCGGGGTCTTAAACCCCTGCAGGGCTCAGGCAGCCTTGGCCACACCTGATCTCCAACTCTCTTCCTTGGGGCTTGCACCCCCACAACTACCTCCGGGGTACACGACTACACCCTGCTGGGAGTGGGTGGCCTGGTGAGGGCTAGGGGTTAAGGCACCCAGACCTGCCTTTCACTGGGGTGATCACTGGACTGGCATTTCCTGGGGGATCCCATGCCACTGGGAGCCCTACCAAGCCACCCACTCCTGGCAGGGTGTAGTTTTCAGTCATACCCAGGACCAGGAGCCTCCTACCATACCTTACAGCTCCTCCCTTACCTCCAGATGAAACTCATCAGCCCTCTGGCCAGGCGGTGTGGTTGCCTGCTCTCCAGCAGAGAAACTGCCTTGTTTACATAGGCATCCCTGAGCCTAAAATGACTGCCCTTATTAGGCACCTGGAGGCTGCCAGCTCCAAGGCCTTAAAGTGGCACCTAGTGCCCTGCCACAGTCACAAACACGTTTTCAGCACCACATATTGCAGTCAGGTATTCTCTGCACTACAAGGGCACACTTCCTGAGTATGTGCTGCTCCAGTTTTTTTCCCACAG
>NW_017728994.1:9551083-9555432 GCF_001723915.1 Gavialis gangeticus | reverse complement strand
GGGGTCCTTGTCCAGTAGGTGTTGTCCAGAGGGAGGTCGCCAGCAGGGCCTCTGGGTGGATACGTGGTGTGGCATGGTGCTAATCCAGATGGAGAGGGCAACCCACTGGGTCTGTCTTAACTGCCTCTTTTTATAGGGGCAGACTATGTGTGACCCTAGTGACAGGAGGCATGCCAAGGCAAGGGTCAGCTCCGGCGTTCTGAGCATGTGTGCTCCATGCAGGGATGTGCAGTTTTGGGTATCTGTAATGGTGGGGTACAGTGGTAGAGTTGCTGGTTCTGCAGGGTCTTTTGTCTTTCAAATGCTGGGTTTTTGTCTATGTTTCTGGGTGAGGTCCATGGTTCTTGGATGAATCAATGTGAGGTGATGGCCCAGTCATTACAGGCCATTCAGTAGAGGCCTGCTACCATTGTATTTCAATCATTCCCAATCATTTTCATTCATCTGGGAACCAATTTACATGGGAGGGGTACATGACTCATACAGTTGCAACACATGGGATGCCCAGACAAAGGACAGAAGATGAAGGCTTGACATATAAAATGGAAACTTGACATGACTTTGGCTTACTTACAAACAAAGGCCTAAACCATACAATATCCATTTGAAACAATAAAATTCAATACAAAAATGATAATAATACAATATACAACAGTAAAAATCAATACAAACATAATAATTATACAATATAAAACAGTGGATTTCCATAACCAAAAACTTGCTACCAAAATAAAAATGTTAAAGCTTATCCTAAGTCTGAGCTCACTTATACTTATCTGTAGGGAATAGAGAGGGAGAGGAAAAAGTCAAAAATGGTTGGGGAAGGGGAGGGAATGCATTTTAAAGTAAATAAAAAAAAGAAAAACTGGGGGTTTTGCTACACTAAGGCAGGACATTCAGGGCGCTGGGCACCAATTATGAGGGAGAACCAGAATGCCCCCATCTGGAAATATTTGCTGCAGCAGGGGAAGCCATGTGCTACTTACAAGGGTTGGGCAGCACAGCACCCTACCAATCAGTGTCTCTGGGGAGGTGATTGGGGAAAATGATATGATGCTTTTCCCCTCAAGAACATTTGCAGTGCCAGGGGATTCCCTGCACTACCCCTACTCAGCCATGAGAGCTGGCCAGTGCAGTGCTGCACCATGCAGTGTAACTGGGGGGGGGGGGCTGGAGGGGGTAAGCAGAATGGTGCCTCATCCCTTCTCCCCGGGGAGCCTTTGGCAGAGTGGGCATAGCCGTGCTCCTAGTAAGCATATATGTGAATGGGGCAGCAGGATCCACTCGGCGGAAGTCAGGCCATCAGAAAGCTGACACTAGTGACCCTGAATGGTTGCAGTGGCAGTAGTAGCTGGGGCAGCTAATATTTCCCTTCCCCTCACCCATGCCATACCCCTCCTTGCCCTCCCCCACCCACAGTGGTTGGCATAACCTTGCCCTTTTATCCCACTTCGGGTGCTCAATAAGTTCACTACACCACTTGGTATTTTTTGGAGGAATTGTTAGTATCTCAAAATACAATAGCATGTCAATATTGCATTAAATCAGTGTAAGAAATATTCCAATCTAATCCCTTGGCAATCCCTTGTAAATTTCATGTCGCCAATGATATACAGAACTTACACTGTACTGGCAAGGTACTGGTTGTAGTTGTGTAATGGTTGTACTTTCTTCTTCATAGCCTTCTGAAGTAATGCTTCTCAAAGGGTTAGATGAAACAGGTGAAGCTAAGTATGGAATCTGTTCAAGTTTTCCCATCTTTTTCTTAAACTTATATGGATCGCCTTTCTCCATTACCCAGAGTGTTCATAATTTATCAAACTGGGAGTATTATTAGGGAAGGGAGGTTGCAACCCAGTTTGCCACTTAAATCAGTAGTCAGGGTCATTAGTGTCATTGTTGCTATTGTCCTTATGTCAGGTGTTATTGATGTGGTGTTAGTGGTGAAGTCTCAGGAACTGTGGTGACAGCAAAAGTCAAAACCAGGAGATCCCAACACCAATCTTGTCTTAAAGAACAGCCACAGGCTCAGTTCAGTAGGTGGCAAAGCCACAGGCTCAGTTCAGCCAGGTTTATTATCTACGATTACAGGCCTAATAAGTGCATCAGACGAGTTGTTAAAACATTTATACTTGTGACAAGGTAGAGCCCCACAGGCTCCCTTAGGTCACTAGAAAGTTCCCATGCTTTCCAATTATCCTTTTATACAGTGGTCCAAACAAATTATGTACTACATTCCTTCTGTATCTTGAATATCTTAAACCATTTTATACCCTGGGCTTGTTTCACAGCTGCTCTGGGTGTTTCCATTTCAGCTTCATCATTCTAGTACTGAACTATCCAATACCATGTACAACCATCTCCCCCTCCCATCTTCTGACAGGACTGCACATCTGGTCCACATGCCAAGTTTTTGTTTATGAAAGGCGTTCATGCATGAGTCAAGTTTACTGGTCTGGCCTACTCTGGCCAGTGCTTTGTGAGCAGTATTTATTGATCAATGTTCCACCAAGGACTACAGTGAGCAGTTTGTCTGCTGGTTTCCTTTTACAATCCAGAGAGTTCTGTGCCCCTCTCTTCACAATCCAGAGAGGTCTGTGCCTCTCTTTCAGGCCTTGGTTGAATTCAGATATCAGCTGCTGTAATCTTTTGATTGCCTTAGGGCCTGCATGGATCGAACTCAGTAGCATTTTTAACCCATGGTCACATACATATGTAGCATTCTTATTGTCTTCATGACACAAAATTTTCAGAACATCTTTACCATCTATAGTTTTAACTTTTCTCTTTAATTACCCCATAGTCTGAGATATCTTTGTGGTTCCATTCAGATTTCATTTTTAAGGAATGTCATGGCAGATTGATTAAAGCGTTTTACTATCACTCCAAAGATATGGGCTCAAGAGTTGATCTGGATTTATACCAAAGACATGGTGTGAGAGGCCCAGTGGTGTCAGGGTCCACCCCTGGCCGGACCTCTCAAAAGGGGACAACTCCTTGTAGGACCACAGTGACTCACCTGGATCGGACATGAATACGCGCCTGTCTCACCTGCCACGACTTGCTGTTATCTGTACCTGTCCAGTTGGTCCGGCGCGTACAGTCCAGGAATGAGCCTCTCCAACTCCAAGGGGTCCCAGGGTCCTGAGGGCTCCTCCACCCCTACACCCTCACCCAATCCACCAGTGTGGCTGTCTGACCTATCTGGTCATTCACTTGTGATGACCGCGGACAACACAAAGAAATAAACAGAGTACAGTCAATAACCAAGGATATCCCAGCCAAGGGTCCCGCAGGGGTACCGTTCATTCCACGCCTGGACCTCGGCTCCGGAGTCCCTCTTCCCCAGTAGAAGCGGGGTGGGGAGTTCCCCCTTGAGTTTTCCTTGCAATGGGCTGCCCCACCTGTGTAGTCACCCAATAACAATAAGAAAAAGGAAAAGCACTGGTGACTCCCTGGTCCCCAGCGTCTGCCCCCAGGACCGCTCCGGTGCTCCTTTTATGTTGGCCCGGGCTGCTGTGGCGCCTCCCGCTTCCGGGTCCCTGTGGGATTTAAATTCCCGCCACTCGCCACAAGCCAGATCACGCGAGTGGCGCCGGGGCGCGTCAGCTCAGCGTTCCTCCACGCCTGCCGTCTGCTTCGTCCCCTTACACATGGTTAACCCACTTTCAAATGGGCACTTCTACACTCAGGCAGGGAGTGTCAGACAGACCGGTCTGATACTGTCCAATCCTAAGAAACTAGTATTTCTTAACCATGCCTAGCCCAGGAAGCTGTTAGACTTGGGCAGAAATAACTTATGCTTCAAACTAAAGTATTTCAGTTGTCAGTTACTCTTTTTCATCTCTTAAAGAAAGACTGGGATGCTAATTGTCTTTGAAGAAGTTTTCCTTGCTTTTCTGGCTAGGGACAGACATTACACATAAACTGGTTTAAATGACCAGAAACTGGTTTAAACCTGTAACAGAACAGATTTTTAGTGCACATAAACCAGTTTGAAAATGGCTGACACTGGTTTGAGGTGAACCTGTTTGAATGTAAATCAGACTTAACTGATTTGGGTCAAGCTGGTTTATGCAATGTCTGTCCCAGACTCCTTGCTTGTTTACGTTAAACCAGACACCCCCAGCATCCCAGCATGCTCTCTGGGCTGGGAAGGGCTCTCTGCTCCACAGAAGAGCTGGCCTATCACCACTCCCTGCTAAGCAGGAATTCATAGTTTCATAGTTTCATAGTTTCTAGGGTCAGAAGGGACCTGAGAAGATCATCTAGTCCGACCCCCCGCCATGGCAGGAAAGAGTACTGGGGTCATACGACCCCAGCAAGGTGTTCATCTAACCTCTTCTTAA
>NW_017728994.1:9546833-9550960 GCF_001723915.1 Gavialis gangeticus | reverse complement strand
TCCCCTCCTGGATGTGTGCCAGAATTATTTTCTCAAACAGCTTGCCTAGGATCGAGGTAAGACTAACTGGCCTATAGTTTCCCGGGTCCTCCTTCCTCCCTTTTTTGAAGATGGGAACCACACTGGCCCTCTTCCAGTCCTCCGGCACCTCGCCAGTGCACCATGAGTGCTCGTAAAGCCGTGCCAGGGGACCTGCAATGACCTCGGCCAGTTCCTTTAGAACTCTAGGGTGGAGATCATCTGGACCGGCTGACTTGAATACGTGTAGCCCCTCCCTCCCTTCTGCCTAGCTGAGAGGTATCTATGTAATAACTACCAAATCACATGCTGGCTACAGTCCATGTTGTGACAAAGGCAGAATCAAGAGGTAGCTGGTAATGTCCCTCTGTTGTTTTCTTAATGAGGTTATAAACACTGAGTTAGGGATGATAAACACTGTTATCAAGTCCTTGCTGGGCTAATCAGAGCATCCTGCCAGGGCCTGGCCATGCCCTGCTCCCCTCCCCTCAGCTCAGTACAATGGAAGGGAAGGGAGGGCTGCTCTAGTGCCCCCTGGCTTCCAGCCTTAGCCACTGGAACCATATGCCTGAATTTCTGGAATGAAAAGGGAATGTCTATCTACCTCCAAATCAGTTCAAGCTTTTCAGGTTAGACTGACCTGTAAAGATTGAATCAATTCAGGCTCAGGCTTTTGAATGTCTGTTCCTAGCCTCTGAGTACAGAGTAAATCTGTTTTGCCACTGTCTGGTAATTTGTTTTTCAGTTAACATTAATATTTACATTCAAATGGTGTCTTATATTAGTAATTAGTTCTAACTCAAATGGCCCTTTCTTTCTAGAATAAATACTACTTCAGTCTTCACAGAATAGGACACCGAAAAGTAGTTAAAATGTGCATTTAGTTACAAAATATTTGCAAATATATATCAAACAGTAAACTTACACCATCTTTAAGCATTTAATTACTAATTATCTTGTTTCCAGTTAGACAAGATAAATATGAACATTTTCAACCATTAGGGTTCTTTGAAGAAGGAGCTGTTAGTTTAAAGTGTGAAGATTTTAGGCTGCTTCTGAAAAAAGTCACTAGCCCTTTTTATAAATTTTCAACTAAGGGAGAAAAACAAAACAAAAAAAACAAGCACATTCTTACAAAGCAGTTTGTGGCTCTTGATAACACATCTCCTTATTTATCTTTGAATTAATGTGAATAGGAAACCCTAACATTTATACACAGCTTATTACTGGGACAAAATTCATCTCTATTATACTGAGACCTTATATCGAACAGTATGCCCTGTCTTTTTTGGTATGGCAATGCTGTTAGCTATTTGTAAATCTAAAATCAATATTTGATCTTAAAGGTAATATCTTTCATATGGTGTGAAGGTATCCAAGTTCACTTATGTGCCCCAAAATACGATAGAAGCTGGCCCTTAGTATGGGATGCTGGACCACTAAATCTATTCACATACCTCAAGCTGGACACAGTGACATAAAATGACTAGAAAAATCTGCATTACTGACTGTGTAGTAGACAACACTCATTGCATTGCATTGCCAGCACCTAACAAGTAAATAATAATTTAAAACGTTGCATGATGGATTTGTGTACTCAGACATTTATGTTAATTATTAAATGGTATTAGCATAAGCAATATGTTTACAGTATACAGAAAAAGTAACTATTCACGTAGCATTTCAAGGTCAGTGACAATCAGACTATGTGCAGTCATCATGGTTTTCTTGTCAGATCCCTCTGTGTTATTGAAGTTTATAATTACCATTAACTAGTTAGATTTTTGCTTCAGTTTGCCTTTTGTATAAACCAGTTTTGTAAAGGGTTTGACTGTCTTTATGAGTAGGGAGACACTGGACAGCATAAACCGTCGAGGTTAGCTGTACTACATTACCTGAAGTTCACAGTTTTAAACTCCGTCCTATTACTGGTATTTCTGTAGTTTTAGCATTTAGTAATGGCTACTAACACAGGCCATTTATACACCCCATAAGAGTTAATTAAGCTCATATTCTGTATGTAGTGCTGTAACTGAAAGAAAGCTCTTGTGGGAATTTACTCAAGATCTCCTGATATGCATGCAATTAACACACACATCATCACTTTTAAGTATATAGCAGTAATGGGTTTTCAATCAGATGAGTCCTATTAGTTTACTAAGTGGAAACATAAATATTATATTCTGCTTTTTAAATTTAATTTAATTTTTTATTTATTATTAATACTGTTTTTGTGACTGCATGATAAAGCTGTTGTAAATGTATTGATAGCCATGTCCTCAGTCTCTTTTCAGATGAAAATGAATCTTGCTGAATTATGCTTGATTGTCTTGTTTTATTATGATAACGAATTCAGATAACAAAACTAAACTTAGTTTCATTTATTTATTGACCTAAGTCAGTATTTCATCTTACCTTTCTACAGGTAAAAAAATTTAATCAACATGTTTGTTTCTTGCAATTACCATTCAGCTTCCATGAAACAAGTAAATTTATCAAAGAATTATAGCACATAGGGAAAATGTTATGTAGTTAATGTAAAATCTTTCTCCTATAATGTTTTTGGGCATGTACTTCATTACAACCAAGGAAACGCTTTTAGTGCATTTCACAATCATGCAGTATTGAATAGATATTATATTACTCCATATGTTACTTTAAGCAGAGCCTTCCAGATCTTTAAAGATATCTTTAACTAAATGAACCATTTCAATCTGTTCTTTCTTCCATTTTAAAATTTATCATGTTAATATTGTCCTATTGACTTTTCTCTTCAACCTTCAAATGTTTAAATTTGCTAGTACTGTACATTCAAGTTTTTGTGTCCTGAGGCTACTTTCTTTTTCTTGTCATGATAGCATAAAGTTTGTGTGGGAATATACATAAAATTATATGCATTCAGTGACAAAGCAATTGTTGCTTCTCTATAGATAAAATGCAATATATTTATTCAATGTAATAGAATGGGTTCCAGGACTGGTTACCCTGTTAGAAAGAATGAGCGAGATTGGACCCTGACACATTGTATTTATTATGCAATGAACTGGTTAATTGTGTAATACATGTAGACAGGCTTTGAATGTGAGTTTGGTGTAATTATAGTACAAAAATGGTCAACCAGCTACAAAGATACTGCTTGAAAAATGTAGAACATTTTTGTACTCGGTTTATATTCAGCTTTAATTTGAATAAATGGCATGTCGCATACAAGGCGATAGATCTTTTTGCTAGCATCCCAAGGTGCACTGCTCCCTCCCACACGTCAGTGCCCACCTGTGTGAAAAATCAACCCAAGCTATGAACACAGCCCTTGGCTGTCAAATGCACCCCTCATTCAATAAGGGACTTAAATTCCCATTGTCTGCCCCCTTCCCCAAACCTGGGCAAAGCAGGCTAAATCCCTCCCTCTCCCCATCCTGGTTAAAGTGCAGGGTATAATCCAAACTCTGCCCTGAGGAAGGGATTTCCCCATGTGCCTGGCTGTCTGCTGGTAGAGTAAGTCCTATCCCCCCTTCCCTGACCCAACACACACAATCATTTACTTAGCAATAGTAGAGATTTCCTTGTTGTGCCTCTTGTTTATCTTGGAGGAAGGTGTTTTCCACTACCACACTTTGGCTGGTACAAGGAAAGGGAAGGGAAAGGTAATCCATAATGTGCCTGGCTCTTGGGGGAATGGATCTGCCCCTGCTCTTTTCCTGAGAGCCTTCCTTGCCCAGCACCAGAGATGGGGAATCACTAGCCTGCCTGTCTTTGTGTAGGACAGGGATTCCCTCCACCCACCACCCTCGACCACTTTCCTTGTCCAGCTCTGGATCCCAGAAAGTATGGCATAGTGGATGTTTCATAGTGAAGCCTTATCACTCCTACAAGTGTACTGCTGACCAGCATTGAATGCAGAGAGCTCCCCCAGCTGGTCAGCAGCAGCAGTGCAAGCTGATGTGCCACTTACTCCTCCCCCTTAATAGCTTGCTTTTTTCAGTGCACATGTAGCCATGCATATGATGCAAGGTTTTCATTGAATGGAAAAAGCCATGGTGTGATGAAGACACCTTGTGCTCACAAAAGTTTGTGCCATACACCCACACCTACCCACCCACCCAAGCACA
>NW_017728994.1:9542315-9546760 GCF_001723915.1 Gavialis gangeticus | reverse complement strand
CCATACCCTCACCAGCCTCCCTGCCTAGCCCACATATATACACACACATCCACGCCCCTCCCCCCACACATATATAACACCCACACCCACAGGATAATGTCTGCTGCAGGGAAGGCATTACTGATGAGTTTTAAGGTGGCTGAGGAGTCCAATCCACGTTCTGTAAGTTTTTATGCACACATGACAAGTGGTGCCTGATGCGGGGTGGGGTAGACAACTGTTGGCCATGATGATGTGCTTTTTGCTTCCTCCTCAGCTGTTTCTCAACTTCCTGACCAAGACGGTTCTGTTTGGAGTGGGTTATAGCTTGATGTATGGTACAGCATCATTGAGACCTGTTGCCAGCCAGCACTTCCCAATTTGTAGAGTTGATGCCACCCTTCTTAAGGTATGCTTTCAGGGTGTCCTTGTAGCACTTCATCTGTAAAGAATTGAGAGAAAAGGACTTGCTTCGGGAGATGCGTGTCAGCCATCTGCACACAGTGGCCAGTCCGGTGGAGCTGATGTTTCATGATCACATTGCTGGTTATGCTAGCTTCAGAGAGGAAGCTGGCATTGGTGCAGCGGTCTTTTCATTTAATGCTAAGGATCTTCCTGAGGCAAAGATGATGGAACCATTCCAAGCCCTTAAGGTGGCTTCAGTATGTCACCCACATCTCACACCCATAGAGCAGCGTGGGGAAAACCACTGCATTGTAAACTAGGATCTTAGGTTACATCTGAAGATCTCAGTCAGCAAAGACATGGAAAAACAGCTTTATATATATCTATCAATCAGTAGATATCTATGTCTATATACATATACATGTATATATAGATCTCTCTCTCTCTCTTTTTATATATATAGACACACATACATACATATATATATGTGTGTACACACATGCACATATATATTCATATCCGCACACACCCAGCTATATATACATACATATGTGTGTGTGTGTGTGCGTGTGCATATATATATAGCACAAGCTTTTATGAGCAAAAAAGTTCCTTCATCACACCATTACTATTTCCATACCGTGAAAACATTGCACTATATGCATGGCTACACACACACAGAAGTCTGTGTGTGTGTGTGTACATATATATAGCACATTATCTACTTTGATCTCCCACCATGCTCATAGGCAACACTAAACAATATATGCACAAACCATGGGAGATGCAGATACTTGATCCACAAATGGAAAAGAAAAAAACACTCCAGTATGTGACTGGTCACCCAGAACAGACCATGGAACATATGCCTGCTCTACAAATATGAAGCAGGCATCACAGTGATGCACTCTGCTGCTTCTGACACAATTTTGTGGCTCAGCTGCCTAAATGAAAAAGTATAGTGGCTATTCTGTATCTAAATCAGCCTTATGAAAAAAGATCTCCTTTTTTTAGTCTACAAAGCGCAGCTCTACCCTGTCTTCTACTTCGCTTCAGACCAACATGGCTAACTCTGACATAACATCTGCCAGAGACCCCAATCTGTTTAGCTACTTTTTCTGAATGAAACATACCCTATTTTTATGGAGTTCCTAATATTTGTTGCATAAAATATACTGAAAAAATGGTAGTCTCTGAAAAAGGGTATCCTATTATTTAATTGTGTTAATACAGTTCATGTTACTTATCTGGACCACAATAGAGGAATAATTAACTGAAGGCACCAAATGAGCCCAATGAGGGTTATCAAAAACAGCTCTGTTCATATGCTGATTTGGTTTTGTGTTGTGCTGTTTGGAAAGAAACTAGGGATAATAGAAAGTTTTATGAGGCTCCTATCTGTTGTAATGCAGTTATATAAACAGAAAGGCTAATACCAAGACCTGGCTGTGGAGTTCCATTTATAGTATCCATTTTCTGTGCATCAGAAGGTTAATGGTATACTGCGCTGCATTGGTAGGAGTGTTGCCAGCAGATCAAGGGAAGTGATTATTTCCCTCTGTTCAGCACTGGTGAGGCTACGTGTGGAGTACTGTGTCCAGTTTTGGGCCCCCCACTACAGAAAGGATGCGGACAAATTGGATAGATTCCAGAAGAGGACAACAAAATGGCTAGGAGCTGGAGCACCTGACTTGCGAGGAGAGGCTAAAGGAACTAGGCTTATTTAGTCTGCAGATGAGAAGACTAAGGAGGGATTTGCTAGCAGCCTTTAACCACCTGAAGGGTGGTTCCAAAGAGGATGGAACTAGACTGTTTTCAGTAGTGACAGATAATAGAACAAGGAATAAAAGTCTCAAGTTGCAGCAAGGGAGGTTTAAGTTGCATATTAAGAGTAGGGCTGGAATCTTCATCTTTGGAGGTTTTTAATACCTGGCTAGACAAAGCCTTGCCTGGGATGGGGATGGTCATGCTTTGAGCACAGGGTTGGACTAGATGACCTCCTGAGGTCCCTTCCAATCCTAAGTTTCTATGATTATATGCTTCTGGTTCTTCTTCTTCTTCTCATGTCCTTATCATAAACTAGATGTTTTTTCCACTATCATGCAGAAGTGATAGTTTAATAGTTTAGTAACTCATTGTAGCAGGTTGGGGATTACTCAGCTCACTCTTGCCCCATAGGAAACTCCACAAACGTTAATCCTCAAATCAGTAAACATAAAAGGTTACCTTGCAGTCCTGGGCCTTTTCCCAGATTCTAAGAAGGTGACTCTGACTCTTAGCTGCTCTCTCAAATGAATTCCCTAATTTGGTGATGCTGCTTTCAGCCTCACAGTCCTTGGGTCTCTTCCCAGACCCCAAGGAAGTGACCTGGCCCAGTATTGCAGTCACTATCCTAGCATATATCTGTCTCTGTCTCTCTCTGTCTCTCTCTCTACCCCCACCCTTTCCCCACAACCATTATTCACATTAGCTGGCCCAATCCTCCAGGTAGGCCAGCAATTAGTTTTCACTGCCTACAGCTGGACTGTAGAGGCTGCTACAAGCCTTCATACTGCTCCGTCCTGATATGTGAAGCCTGCTATAAGCCTCTGCAAGCCAGCAGCCTGCTACACTCATATACATATAAATCATATTAAATGTATTTGTAACAGTTTTCAGGATTGTGCCCTTCTTTTGCAAACATTGTATAGACTATTAAAAAAATTTAAATGGTACTAAAATATTTTTTTGTAATGAGTTATTTTTTTTCTAACAAGTTAATAAACAATCATGAGAATAGCAGCAAATGATTGATTTCCTATTGGAATTCCCTTTTCATAAGTACCTTTTTTGACATAGCATTACTAGTTTCTCATAGTGGATACTACATTCTTTATCACAGGGGTGGACAAAGTCTGGCCTGTGAGCTGGATTGGGCTTGTGATGGACTCCATTTCCCAGCAGCCCCTGCCCACGTTGCTGCTGCTGGTTTCTATGGAGACCCCAGGAGCAGCAAGGCCATGGCAGCTTGAGGCCAGAGTTTCCATGGAGACTGGCTGAAGCAGTGCTGGTGGAGCATGCTGCTGGGTGGGGGGCTGCTCCGGGGCTGGGGCTGGAGCCAGGATTTTCTGGTGGTAACAACATGAGGTGGAGCCAGGGCAGAGCTGAGATCTGCTGCCCACATGACCCAGGCAGGGGCATGCAGGCAGTGGATCATGGCTCTGCCCCAGTGGGGGTGCAGCCAGTCAATCACAGCTCTGGCCTGGCTCTGGATCATGTTGTCACCACCACAAAATCCAAGCCCTGGAGCATCTTCCCACCCAGCTGCATGTCCCACCAGCACTGCTTGGGCTGGTCTCAATGGAAACCCTGGCCCTGGACAGTTACAGCCCCGCTGCTTCTAGAGTTTTCATGGAAACCGGCTGCAGTGACGTGGGCAGGGGCTGCTGGCAAATGGAGCCCAGCTGCCAGCTGCATCTGCCATTTTTCCCACTCCTGTTTGCAGTGTCAGGGGTGGTTATCATCCATCAACTGTTTTATCCTTTTGTATTCTGTATTGCTTGCTCAGTCAGATCCCTTCAGTATCTTCAATTTTTCCCATTCGTTGTTTTGCTCTTGGTGTTCCAAAAATATTGACGTTTGTGTTGATAATGTAGTAGATGGGCTGATAGAGGGTTGCCTTTGATATTTTCTGATGCTCCAAGGATGCTATTCCTTATTGTATTTATTCTCCAGTTACTGTTCTTAGGGAACAATTTTTCAGATATTTATAGTGTGCCGTATATTATATGGTTTCTCTCTTATTTTTCATTCTTTTTCACATCTCTCTGAAAGCAGCCTTTTCTCATTCACTGATCTCCCTTGCTTTCTTTGTCAGTGTCTTCTTTTTTATCTTCTTACCAAAAATCTTTCTTGTTAAATCTTTTGCTTTATTTATAAGTACACACATTAGTACCATGCATCTATTATTCAAAGATTTTCGTTTTATTTTTTTTTATCTAAGAGCTTGGAGCCTGTAATGTAATCCAGTAATAGAGTGGAGTTTTCAAACACTTTTCATCTATATGTCTGCTATTTTTCCT
>NW_017728994.1:9539488-9542305 GCF_001723915.1 Gavialis gangeticus | reverse complement strand
TTAGTACCATGCATCTATTATTCAAAGATTTTCGTTTTATTTTTTTTTATCTAAGAGCTTGGAGCCTGTAATGTAATCCAGTAATAGAGTGGAGTTTTCAAACACTTTTCATCTATATGTCTGCTATTTTTCCTCATTTTTTTCTTTCTCTAGAGGATCACTAATCTCAGTGTCCTGTGGTCATTTCTGATACTAAACTTCCTAAAAGGATCTCTGCAGCGCATTGAGCTATGTCCTTTATGTAGGACTTGTTAGACAAACATCAAATCATGTTTTTTTTTCCTCTTTTCTGTGTCCATATTTAAAATTCCTTGTGTATTATGTTTTAACTACTCTGGGGTACTATGTATATTTTACCACATACAAGTCTTTTTCTTCTAATTCCTAACTCTTCATCCAAGAAACTCACTATTCCTTTTTACCTTCCCTAGCACTGTCATCCTCCCAGTGGGGGCCATTCTCTTTGGCAGGTGTGCCAAAAATTATCCCCATACCCTCATCAAGTGCTACTCTAATCTCCTTCACCTGTCTGATCTTCTGCTTTGCTTTCTGTTCCCAGCCCTTTACTCCTTGGCTGATCTGATGTCTGCTTCTTCCCTGTATCCCCCACCTTATTTATTCCTTTACATTCTGCTTCCTGCCCTATCTGCCATCGTGCTGACTGTCCCAGCCCTACTCTGCCACCTACCACTTTTGGGACCTGTGCCACAGGTTGGCCATCCCTGCTTTACTCCATCACAGTCATCTTCTTATTTTTTCCCTTTCCAAATACTTGTTGGCAATTTTGCCTAAAAGTTGAGACTATTCATATGTAAATGTGTATAAGACTGAGGTCATTTGTATGGAAATCTAAAATAATATTAAATTATATATACCTATTGCGTGACATATTTTGTTTGCTATATTGCTAAATTTTTACTTCTAGGAGTATATGTATTGATACGCACGTTTTTGTGCTTTTGCCCTTGATAGTTGAAATGCATTCATTCTTCATTCAAAAGTCCTTCACATCCTTGCCCTCCCATAACTGTACTAGCCCTGATTTATTTCCGTTATTACACGTTATAGAGAGATTATATGAACTAACATAGTGCTAAAATAAAATTCCTTTTGAAGACTTATAATTATCAAACCCTACAGTATGGTATTTTATCAACTTTATACAAAAGTGGGTTTCTAAAACTAATGGAAAATAGATTTCAGTTAGTTCCTCATAACAAAAGAAAATAGAAAACTTTTCTAATATTGACCTCTTTATTTTAAAATTTATAACATGGATATAGAGGTTCTTCTATTTATTACATGGTTTCATGGTAATTAGTAAAACTCTGCATTTAAATGTAGAAACTTTTTAATTTTCACCAATAAGTAGGGTAGGGAACTTGACAATCTTGACAGGCAAAACTGTATTAACTATGATACAATATCTCGAGTAATTCTTAGTGTGAGTGTTCACCTGAAATCATTCAGAAAAGTGCTTGATATGATGGGATTCATACAGAATTAATTCATCCAGATTTTTAGGTTTAAGGAAAAGAAATATCTAAAATAAAATAAACCCACAAGCAGGTTTGATTTAAGACAAAAGTTTTATTAGATAGGAATAAAAATTGTTTAAAATAAATCAAAATATAACACCTCACAATCTAATTTTGCAAAGAACCTTAGTGACATATGGAGAATTTTTTTCAAATAGACCAGAGTTTTTACAAGGTTTTTCAGCACATGGCTAACTTAAAAACAGGTACATGAGCTATCCCCGAGATGCCTGAAATTAGGTGTGTTCCTTTGTCTTATGCTGAACAAGAGCCATAATCATGGGGATGAATACACATTCAATAAGGATTTACAAAAAAATAAAAAAGTATCTGTAACAAAGACAAATGCAAATGTACTCAGGTCTTATCCCTGCCAAGTTAAAGGAATGAAAATCAAGGTGATGTGGTATCATATTACTTAGGGTCAGAAAGGAACTAACCAGATCATCAAGTCTGATCCCCTACCCCTGGCAGGAATGGGTGCTGGGGTCATATCATCCCAACCAAATATCTGTCCAGCCTGCTCTTGAAGACCCCCAAGGTAGGAGAAAGCACCACCTCCCTTCAGAACCCATTCCAGAGCCTGGCAGCCCTAACTGTAAAGTACAGCCTGAACCTTCTCTCTAACAATTTGTGGCCATTATTCCTAGTAACCCCAGGTGGTGCCCAGGGGAACAGAGACTCCTGAAATTCCGGCTGGTACTCCCTAGTGAGTTTGTAAACAGCCACCAGATCCCCTCTCACCCTTCTCTTGTAGAGGCTGAAACGGTTCAGGCCTTTTAGCCTCTCTTTGTACGGCCTGCCCTGCTGCCCCTTGACCATGCGAGTGGCCCTCCTCTGGACCCTCTCAATGGACCCACATCCCTCTTGAAGTGCGGTGCCCAGAGCTGGACACAGTACTCCAACTGTGGCCTGACCAATGCTGCACAGAGGGGAAAGATCACCTCTCTGGACATGCTTGTAATACGTCTGTAGATGCACAACAAGGTGTGGTTAGCTTTACTGACTGCTTCCTCGCATTGGTGCCTCATGTTCATCCTGGAGTCAACAATGTCTCCAAGACCCCTTTCTGCCACCGTGTTGACAAGGAGGGTGTTCCCCAGCCTATAGGTGTGTTGCTGGTTCTTTCTCCCTAGATGCAGTACCTTGCACTTGTCTGCATTGAGTTCCATCCTATTCTCATCTGCCCACCTCTGTAACCTGTCTAGATCTAGCTAGATTCTGTTCCTCTCCTCCAGCATGCCCACCTCACCCCATAACTTGGTGTCATCAACGAATC
>NW_017728994.1:9518022-9539178 GCF_001723915.1 Gavialis gangeticus | reverse complement strand
GCATAGAGGGAAAGGATCACCTCCCTGGACCTGCTTGTGATGCATCTGTAGATGCACGACAAGGTGCAGTTGGCCTTACTGACCGCTTCCTCGCGTTGGCCGTTCATGTTCATCCTGGAGTCAACAATAACTCCAAGATCCATTTCTGCCACCGTGTTGACAAGAAGGGTGTTCCCCAGCCTATAGGTGTGTTGCTGGTTCTTTCTCCCTAGATGCAGTACCTTGCACTTGTCTGCATTGAGTTCCATCCTATTCTCATCTGCCCACCTCTGTAACCTGTCTAGATCTAGCTAGATTCTGTTCCTCTCCTCCAGCATGCCCACCTCACCCCATAACTTGGTGTCATCAACGAATCTGGACAGCATGCATTCCACACCCACATCCAGGTTGCTGATAAAGATGGTGAACAGTACAGGCCCCAGGACCAAACCTGGGGGGACTCCACTGCCCACATCCCTCTAGGTCAAAAACAACCCATCTACCACCACTCTCTGGGTGGGACCATCTAGCCAATTTGCCACCCATCTGACTGTGTAGGCATCAATGCCAGAGTCAGCAAGTTTTTTTTAAGAGAATGTGGTGGGAAACCATGTCAAAGGCCTTCTTAAAGTCCAGGAAGATGACATCCACCCTGACACCCTCATCCAGGGACTTTATGACCTGATCATAAAAAGAAACCAGGTTAATCAGGCAGGACCTGACCTCAGGACCTATTCTCTTTTCCTGACTTCTTCCTTTTGAGCATTTTGTCAGTTTAGAAGATCTGCTTTTAAAAATTATAACATTTAGTGAATTTTAATAAATGCTTTAAGCAATAATCAAAATGCCTCCTTGTACAGTACTTCTCTATTAATAGCTTCTCATTCCAGGGCTATACATTTCACTGTATATTTACATAAACAATATCCTATTCTAATGGTGAAGAGATCCATTTTGCCTAAGATATTTTATGACATCATTCTTTCAGACTAGGTGCATCTATTACAATACTATGGTAAATGGTGACAGCGAACTAGCAACTCAGTAAATCTAAGGGAAGTTAATAGACTATTCCTTCTCTTCTTCTGTTGCTATGACGACCATATCAGCAAAAGGAAGAAAATACTAATGATCTCCCTTTAGGGACAACTTTTATTTTGCAACTTCATTATAGATCTTTGCCAACATTCTTTCTAAAATACATTTTAAAATAAAGCAAAGCACTTAAAATGTGTATTTAAGATGCAGTTTGATGCATTATTAATTGTGATTATGATTATTTTATGTTTCTGATAGCACCTACAATGTGCCTGTCAGATGCACAAGCATAAAAGGGTACAATCTCTATCCCAAAGGACTTTTGACCTAAAAAATCAACAAACATCAGTTCAAAGCCAAGTAATAATTAGCTTAATTTGGACTAAAAGACCCAATGACTCAATGCCTTAATGACATTGGGTTTTGGATTGTTTTTAATAAAACAAATTTGGTCGCAAATCTGCCACAACTTTGGCAGAACCAGCAGGTTCATTTCTCATAAATATCTTGTGTCTTTAGGAAGGATTTGAATGCAGAGAGAACTGTAGTTAAGGATTAGCTTAAGCAAGTGCCGTACACCTCTGAAGAAGTGGCATGGACAAGAACAGTAGGAGGGAAATGTAAATAGGAGAAGGAGAATAGAGGAAAGAGCTTTTTGGTACAACAGAAAACAAAAGCAATATATGAGACAGAAATTTAATAGTCAATGAAGATGATGTGGTGTAAGAGAAGAAGATGGTAGGTAGGTTAAAAGAAGTAAATGAGCTGGTAGACACTAAATGATGATCTAGATGGTTGAGGTTTCTATTGATTGGAGTTAAACAGCATGTTTCAGTGAAGCCAGATTCATAGAGGATGCAATAAAATTGAAGATAATGGAAGTATGGGCTATATTTTAGCTGTAGGGAAAAAGAGAGGAAAAAGAAATAAAAGGATGTGTGTGGGAACTGCCCTGAAAGAAGCAGCAACAAGATTTGAATGTAAATTGGTTATGTGAGCAAGGGCAAAGGTGGGAGGAAAAGGTTTGACTTCTGCCATTTTAACTGTGGCAGTGACCCCTTTGGCATAGATGCACCTAAGCCAGCAGGAGTTTTTCTGCTGCCAGAGTTACACTAGGTTCCCCAAATGGTAGACACAGTGCTAGAATAAATGTTTTTTTTCCTCAGAATTTTGTCAGAATGTTTTCATATTCCTAGCCAATATAGTGAATTCTGGCAAAACTTTGTAATGTAGACAAGGACTGATAAGTTTATGTCCAGTGGGAGGTAAACTCAGAAGAGTAATGTGCTGTGAGAGACACTGGGGGAGGATAGTCTGGGGAAATACATAATGGCATCTATTCATCAGTGAGTGGTGGTGGATATTATAGCTATTCTACTGACTGATGGTGCGTTTTCCAGTGTGGCTGTAGAGACCAATGTTAGACTTAGACACCCTGCCACAGTGGTCACATGGGTGTACATAGCATTCAGGGCTATGGTACTGACAGGCAGTTTTCATTGGTCACATTTCTGTTACAATTTGAATAACTATTTCTGATCATGATGTTGAATTCCATGTTTGAGAAGGGAGCGCCACTTTGTCCTGTCTCTTGGTAAGGCCTCCCAAAGGCTTGAGTTGATTTCAAAAACCTTTCTCCTGCTTTCAGATATCTTTGAAGCACAGTTTTGAGTACTCTACTCTTCTCTCCCCACCTGCAATTTGCCCATACAGGATGTCCTTTGGGATGCACTGATCTTCCATCCAGTGAAGATGGCCAAGCTGGCATAGGCACTGCTGTTTGAGTAATGCATTGACAGTTGGTAGATTGGTTTTGGTGATGATCTCTGTGTTGCTAAATCTGTCATGCCACTTGATGTCAAGGGTGCTCTGTGAACAGTGTAGGTGGAAGCTGCTCAGCTTCCTTTCTTGACAAGTTGGGTAGTGTCCAGCAGAGAGCAACAAAAATGGTGAGGGGGCCTGGGTTCATGACTTATGAGGAAAGGCTGAGGGACCTGGGTTTATTTAGTCTTCAGAAGAGAAGACTGAGGGGGGATTTGATAGCAGCCTTTAACTACATGAAGGATGGTTCCAAAGACAATGGAGTGACACTGTTCTCAGTAGTGAGAGATGACAGAACAAGGAGTAAAAGTCTTAAGTTACAGCAAGCGAGGTTTAAGTTGGATATTAGGAAAAACTTTCTTACTATCCAAAAGAAAGCAAAACCCAACTGCTCTCATTCTCTTTGTTGGACTCAGTCCATGTCCCCTTCACCTGGGGTCAGATTCTCATGTCCAAATAACAAACAAATGGAAAAAAACCAGTTAATCCAGTCACTGCCCAGCATAACATCAGACTTAACTGATTTAGGTTAAACCAGTTTATGGAACTTCTGTCCCAGATCCCCTACTTTAGTTATCTTTTGTGTTTTGGTTATTTTTCACAATGTCCTTTCTTTCAATAACCTTTTTTCCTTTCCCTTTGAAAAACCCCACAGATTTAATTTTCTGAAAAAAATCTACTACAAATTTCCAGTGAACATCAATCAAACTTGTTTGTTTATTTTTTGTGAAAAGAAACATACAACATATACTACACAATTTATTTACTCAAGAAACATAAACAGACTTATATATTGTCTGCAATAAGCTACTTTCAAGCCTATAAAATATGAAGACAGAATAATCACAATTTATCTTTTTTTCCCTCAGAACACTGCTAATTAAAAAATTTCTACTCAACAAATCCAAATTTGAAAAAAATGTATCTGATTGATACTGAATTCTATGGGGGAAAATTAGGTCTCTTAAAAACTGACAGCATTCTACATCAAATGTCATGTCTACCTTGATTTTCCTGTGCAGCCCTCCATTTATTTTGATACACAATTGTTCATAAAAAGATTTTGAACAATAAATCTAGCTCTTTAGTTTTAGATACTAGCATGGTTGGAAAGAAGAGAGATCACATTATACCCCCATGTCAGGATCTTTTTCCTGTTTTGAATTTAATTTATGATGTTTGCATAGGTACTGGACAGACATCTGTGCACACTTTTTTTTTGAGTAGAAAGGAACATTTGTATACAATTTTGGGTGTGAAATCCTACATTTTCTGAATGTATCCATGGTCTGCTTCTTTCAGGAATGAGAATTGACTGCATTTGTGTTTGGGTTCTTTTGTGTGTGTGTGTGTTAACAAAACAATTGTATGCCCCTCTGCATTATTTTGGTGATATCTGGAATTCATGTTCAGACAACAGTGGCTGGATGATGATGATTCAATGGTACAGTTCTGTCAATTGCTATGCCAAATAACAGAGATCTTGCCTCAGAGGTCTTACAACTAAAATTTAATCCAAACTACAGCCCAATAGCAGCACCTTCATATGCACCACACTGCTCCATGCATACAACTTCCTCCAGAACTGGAAGTAAAGTAGGCACTGAGCAACAGAGGAAGGAAGCTAATTGACACTGTCATTCAGACAGCCTAATTAGTCCATCCTCAATACCAGTTGTTTGAGTGTTTCACTGCCAGGCATAGTAAGTTTGCTACCTAGATATGGCCAAAGGGTACAAATGTACAGCCTGAAGGACACTATGAATGGAAGGGATAGCCCATTGTTAGACATGCAATAGTGTGTTAATGCAGTAAGAATGGCTTTTAAATGTAGTAGGATTGGAACAATGAAATAATATGTGTTTTGGATATGGGGGATGGGATAGATTTTCCCAAATCTGTGCCAGTTCCTTAAAGGAAGGCCTAGATGGAAATGTAAAATTTTAAAGGATACTTTCAAGTATACTTCCTGGTTCTAAAAAAGTTTGTTCCCTTATTTACAATAGTAATATCTAAGAAGGAAAATAATATTGGTTTTCTTTCTTATTTTTTCTTTTCTATGTGATAGACTTTGTTGAGTTTTGGGTTTATGGGCTGCTTGATTTTAGAGGGGGGCTGTTTATATTTGAATGGAGTGTAAATTGACATGATCATTTTTTAACATCATTTTTTTCAAGCCTGTTGTCAAGCCATTATACCTTTCTTTGTGAAACACTACCAATAATAGTTGATAAAAATCTATAGTTTTAATTTACTTAGTTTCTGAGGAACATGAAAGATTTCATTTTATGAAATTCAAAAATGTATCCTGTTTTGTTTTTAATGACTGCACATTATTTGGAAGACTCAAAAAACCAAAACTAAATACCCCCCCATCCCTTTTAAAATAAAGACAAGTTTTTCTTTTAGTTTATTATAAATGTTCCTTAGTAGAGATTGTTTCATTCCTTAAAACCTAAAATATCCCTTTTAGAATAGCCATAAGTATGATGTTCCAAAGGACAGACTGAGCCACAAAATATAGACTGGCTGTTGATATTCCAAGTATCAATGTTGTTTTAAAAATGGACAAGTGCAAATAATGAGCATGGACAATGAAAGAATCGATCTTATCACTGTCTGTATGAATTCATTGCAAGCATTGATCATATATTATGGGGAAGTCTTGCCTACATTGATATGGAAAGGGACAGAATCTGTTCTATGCCAACTCCTGTCTGAATGGAGACCTATGGAGGTGAGGATCTCAGAAGTATCTTGACAGATTGGAAAGTTGTTAGAGCTAACAGAATGAAGTTCAGTGAGGAAAAATTCAAGGTGCTAAATCCCTGGAAAATTAATCAAAAACACAAATATAAAATGGGTGAAAACTGGCTGGTTGAAGGCACCATGGAAAAGGATTTTGAAGTCTTAGTAGATGAGAGACTCAGTATGAGTCTGCAGTGTGATTTCTTCTGCATAAAAGGCAAATACAGTTTAGGGATACATTTTGTAGAAGCATTAGGTGCAAGACATAGGATGTAACTGGCACTGGTTATCCTCATCTGGAGTATTGTGTGCAGCTCTGGGCTCCACATTTTAAAAAGGATGTGGAGACATCAGAGAGGGGCCAGAATCAGGCAACAAAGATGATAAAGAATTTGGAAAGCAAATCATATGAGGAGAGGCTGAAGGAGCTGCGGATGTTCAACTAGCAGAAAAGGTACTTAAAAGGGCACATGATAGCAGTCTTCAGATACATGAAGAAGAGGTAAATCACCTTTTCTCAGTTGCTGTGGAGAGAAGGACATGGACCAATTGCTTGAAGTTGTAACAAAGTAAATTTAGACTGAATAGCAGGAAAAACTTCTTCACTGTTAGAATAGCGAGGCAGTGGATCGAGGTGTAGCTATGCCTATGTTCTTCTGTGGGTATTTCCCATGCTCATGGCACTTCCTAGTTGCCATCGCCTCTCTTTTCTGCTACATATATCAGAGTGATGTAAGGAGTAGGGAGGGGGGAAAAAAGTTTCATATGTATTCCATCCTGTTCAAGACCAAGAAAATCCATGAATGCATCTAATCTTATTGCAAACTGTAATCCTGTCTTTAAGACTGAGTCACAAAAGAACATCAAGGAGGAGAAGGACACACCCGCCTTTGGCTTTAATTGTGCTTCATGGACTCAATAGGGTGAAATAACATTTGGGCATTGTTTCAGAGGTGTTTCGGCCCATTTTGGCACCCAAAACACTGAATCCAAAATGAAATGGAAGGCTCTGAAACATCTCCAATACTAAACAAAACCATTCAAAATATTTTGGACATTTTGGAATGTTTCAGAGGTGCCCCCTGGGAATAGTCTGACACTGCCCCACAGCCCTTCTTTTAAAGTGCTGGGAGCCTTTATGACTTTATGGGGCTGAGAGGGGGATAAGGCTAGGCAGGGCAGCCATGGGGCCATGGCCATGGCTCCCCCACTAGGGCAGAGGCAGGCACAGCTGGAGGAGGCATGGAGAAAGCCCCCATCTGCCCTGCCTAGCCCCAGCCCCTGCCCGGCCCAAGCCTCCCAGCACTTAAAAAAAAACAACAACAAAACCCCACATTCACTGGATGCAGCAGCAGCAATCAGGGCCTCTGAGGGCTTGTGGAGACCCTTCAGCACAGCATGGGGCAGAGGAGGGCAGCAGGAATCACCACCCCCCCCGCCTGGCAGCTGCCCCATGGTGTGGGTGCAGTGTGGCTTGGCAGGGTGCTGTGTGGGGTCTGGGAGCTGGTTCTGCTGGGCCTGAGTGGTGCCAAGCTCCAGGTGGCTGCTGGAACCACCCCAGCTCCCAGACAGTGCTCATCAGCACCCTCTCCAAGCCATGCTGCACCCATGCAATGTGACAGCTGCCACATGGATGCCAGGCAGGGGGGCCAATCCCCACTGCCCCACTGCCTGCAATGCATGGGGGGGCTCTGACATGAGTGCCCATGGGCCCCAATTGCCACCGCTGCAGCTGGTGAGTTTAGAACTTAAAAAAAAAAAGAAAAAAAAAAGCCCTGCACTTACCAGATACAGCAGCAGAGATCAAGGTCTCTTATGGCTCATGGCAGAGCCCCCCCCATGCAGCATGGGGCAGCGCAGGGAATCAGGGATCATCCCCCCTGATTAGCACCCACGTGGCAGCTGTCACATTGTGTGGGTGCAGTGTAGCTCAGCAGGGTGCCACATGCTGTCTGGGAGCTGGGGTGGCTCTAGCAGTCAGCCAGAGCCTGGCACCACTCAGCCCAAGTGACCCCAGCTCCCAGACTTTTTTTTTTAAGTGCCAAGAGGCTGGGGCCTGGCAGTGGATGGGGCCAGGCAGGGCACCCATGGGGGTTTCTCCTGCGGCTTTGCCGGGGCACAAGCAGGCACAGCTGGAGGAGCCAGGGGAGAACCTGCAGTTGTTTGGCTGTGCCTGCCTCTCCCCAGCTGATCCAAATTTCTGAAACAGCGTCAAAACCCCAAAATAGATTCAGCCGTATCAAAATGGAACAGTGATCCAAACACTGGAACAAATCACTGTCCTCTGAAAGAGCCAAATCCAAAATGAAACATAGCAGTTTTGCACAGCCCTATTAGGTATCTAAGTCCACTTACATGCCTAATAGGTTGAACAGAATCTGCCCCTTAGGAGATTCTACTAAAACTACAAGACGAGAGGAAAGTCTACTAGAAGTGAAGTTTGTAAAATGACCGGAATGGAAGTGAACAGTTTTGTTTCCTATCAAGAGAAATAAGAAGAGACCTGAATGAGCAGTCAGAGAATAACAAAAACATTATTTGAAGCCAAATGCAGTTCTACATAGGATAAACTTTTTTTTTTTGTGGTCTCCCTAAGGTTTTGTATGGGGGAGAGAGAGAAGAGTGGATTCTTGCAGACACTTGTCTCATGACTAGTTTAAAATGTCCTGTGTCTCTGAACTGCTGTGGCAATCCTATATGAAAGACAGCATAGGATGCAAACACTCTTCACTTTGGAAATGATCCATAGCTTCTCTCATGGCAGATCTCATTACCTGTGCCACTTGTGCACTTTGCGGTTTGCTGTTTTGCTGTGTTATGGCTTGATCTAAAGCCCACTAAAGTGGATAGAAAGTCACTATTGTTTTCACAGGGCTTTACAGAACCACTGCCAGCAGCTTTCCATTTGCTCACTTGGTAAAGATGCCTGAGGTACTGCTTATCTTGAATGTGCACAGCTATGTTTTTCTTTTTCTCCATAAGGCAAACTGTATATATATGTAGTTTCTTCCTGTAGAACGTTGCTATCGGCTTATGAATTTATGGTATAAAATAAGGGCTACCTACTTCTGTCCATTCACAACTTCAGAGAGTGTGACTGTTCCTCCATCCCTTCCTAAAACGATTTGTGCTGTTTTACCTGTCAGTTTTCCTGCCCAGCTGATGCTTTTCTATGGTAGATGATTGCTGCTACCAAGCTGTCTTCAGATGACAAGGGCTCCTAGTGCTTTTCTCAGAAGGTTAGGAAGGAGAAATAATGTTCTCTTATCCAAAACATTACATACCCAGCATCTGACATCCTTCTCTTTGCTGCAGTATTGTTCAACAGCTACTGCTAAATTACTCAACTACTAAGGGCTGCTATCCTGGTTATTTTAGAGAGGGGGAAAGCAGCATCTGAAATATACTGGAACATGCTATGTAGCTTTAGTGTTGTCTTTGCTTAGTGTCAAGACTGATGGGTGGTAAAAAACAGTGGATCCTCATATTGACCTGTAATGCTGGGCCCAGCAAGTTGAGGCAGTGTCTTTCTGTGACAGGAAAGATGAATTTAAAAATTCTACTATCAAGGAAAAAGCAGTTCCTTATTAAAAAGCAAAACAGAAATCAGCTCTGAGGTAGAAAGGAGGCACTAAGCATAAGCTGGTATGTCATGCAGTGGGACTGCACACATGCCATTGCAGATAAAAAGTGTTGCTGTTGCTGAGACGAGTGGATATTCTGGAATGAAGTCGCTGCCAGTATGGTGCATACAGATGCTGCCTTGACAGTGAGTCTTTTGAGGAAAAGAACAGCAAGCTTCAGAGATGATCAGTTTCTGAATTTGAAAACTGATGCCACCCTGCAAAAATGTTTCACAGGAAAAATACCAGTAGCACTTGTTATTATATTCAACAAAACAGAACTGGAAGCTATTATGCTATGAGGATTATGCTACAGAGGAATATTAACTAATTATAATTTTAACATGCTAATGCTTTTTGTGTGACTGTTTATGGCTGAATCAAGTGTGTTCTTTTGTCCAGATTCTGTTCTCAACATGGATTAGTGAAAGAGGTTGAATTAAGACCTTAAAGCAGGGATTTTCAACCTTTGTAGAGCAGTATATCCCCGGCAGCCAGATATGAGGGGTGGGGCAGGGGGGGAAGGGTACGGTGTGTGGCTGAACAAAGAGTGGCAGCAGCCACCATGTGTGAGCTTCTCTTGCCCCCCCACGTCCGGGCAGGTGGGTGGTGCCTGCACAGCAGCGTGGGATGGTGCTCCTGCCCCCTGCGTCCAACTGGGTGGGCCGTGCCAGTGTGGCAGCATGGAATGGTGTGTGGCACTCCATCCCCACCTGCGCATACCCCCTAGGGCCTTCTCAAGTACCCCTGGGGGTATGTGTACCCCTGGTTGACAACCCCTGCCTTAAAGCCTTCTGTCATGTGACCAGCTGGCTGAGACTCAGATCTTGATTTAAAGTGGAACACCCTCTTTACCCCAGATGTTGAGTCACTTAGGGCTAGTATATCTAGGTATCAATTAAATGAATGACAGTTAAGGATAACCATCTTGGACACAGATGCTATCTCATCTACTGAGCATTTATGTGCATTTTGATGCCCAAGTGCAACTCTATTCCATCCTCTTTTAGTTCCTGAAAATGCAGTAATGTGTGTCCTTTTGTAACATGTGGTCAGTTGATGCATAAGAGTGAATCACAAAAGTGCAAAAGGTGCAGAGAGGACCAACCCACTTTTTGCATTAACATTTTTTAAGTTACTTGAGCAGGGTGGAATAGTCGCACTTAGACAACTAAATCCAGCTATGTGCATAATTGATGGAAAAGAATCTGTGCAGTAGTATAGAAGAAATAATAAGGACCCTGCCTGATAGATGCCAAGGACCTTTTTTACATAGACTGGAAAGAAAAATTCTGAATCAGGGAAATGCGTTATTTCAAGATAAGAAGCCCTAGCAAAGCTATGGCTGACAATAATGAATAATTCCCCTGTTACAAAGTTTAATTTTACAGTCAAGTGGGTGACATCCACAGCACCAGTGGTTTAATTTTGTGTATTTTTTCAATACATTTGCTGCTATAACATTATGGCTGAGTGTTTCCTGTTAATCTCACCTGCTGGCAAGTGCTGAAGCACTATAGGGAGTGGCAAATTGAGTTCTGCAACCTCACCATGACAGGTACAGCATGTTGTGAATGAAGGAGGGAAGAGTGGTTCCTTGTCTCAGAATAGCGTCATATTCCTTTGGGATGAACCATAGCAATAACTAGAGCTGAGTAAATAATGTTTCTTTCCTTTTACGGCTGAACTGGAAAATCAGGATGGGGAGGTGGATCAGTTCAGGTAAACAACAAGAGAATTTTTTATAAGAAAAGTATAATTTGGGCCAGCCCTAAACTTTGTTTTAACCTGAAACAATTTTTATTTGACTTCTTTTTATACTTTTTTAAAATTTAGAATAATTTAACAACAAATATGGGTTTTATGATTTCAGAATAAGATTTCCAGAATTTACAAATTCTAAACAACGACATGAAATCTGTCAATATTTTCAGAATCTCACCCTCTCACACACCTTTTCAGCTGAAACTACTTGCTGAATTTGCATAATTCATTTCCAGCTCATAAATAGGAATAAAGCATCTTACCCTCAAAAAACCTCTGTTTTGGAGGGTAAATTTATTCCTACTTGCCCAAATTTTCCTAAACACCAAGATTACTGTAACCTAAACAGATTGCACTAGCTGTGAAACCAGAGGCATTTTGACTACATCAGCATGAACCTCTACCTTATTTAACTAACTCAGAGCTTCCCTAACACACCTATCTAGTTCTATTGTTGGAATCCATGCCAGGATCCCTACATAGCTCTGTAATGTGTAAACATGCTAACTCATTTGGAACTAATAGGAGTATCTCTAAATGACTCAGCACTGTGCCTTGTAGACATATCCTCAAGCGGTGACTCTTAGCTCTGATGAGGTCTTACTTTCCTGAGTGAGAGCAGGTAGTTTGAAAAGTTTATGGCCGTTATGTCTTTCCCTTTAGTTTGAAATTATGCCTTTAATTGATTGGCTAATAATAGAAACCTTGTGTGTAATTTTTGAAGGAACAATGACATTTTAGAAAACTTGGACTTTATTTATGTATTGCAAACCATTCACAATTAGTGGATTTAACTGTCTTTGCCCTTCTCTAGATGAAATAGTAGGTCAGTACAACCACCACATTTCTGTAAATATGGATGCTTCCACCCTGTATCAGTATTTAAACATGTTTGTCTGTCTTTGGCTAGAATTTCTTATTTATTTGAAATAGCTCCTGTTACCCAACAGATCCTATACATTTCACTGATACCATATGTTCATGTACATAATGCAACAAATGCAACTCTGTTGCATGAGTTTCTCTCTCATTTTTATTTAAACTTTAAGATACTGAGGTAGAGAGCATTTCTTGTTGCATGGTTAGCACAATAGGACTGGATTCCTTTGATGATGCCACAGTAAAAATGAGTTCTCATTGTTATTCACTTGGTAGGGCTTTAATGGGTGATTATATGGAGTCCCCACCAAATGGCATACGTGTATTGGAATCACAGCTGAAATCTAAATAAGTTATGTTTGTGCAATTCTTAAGCATAATATAGTTCCATTTCTAAGGGACTGTATCATTTTATTAATTTTGTAATGCATCTCATCTTTGAGGAAAATGATAGAAATTGTTTACATTTTTTATTATATGCCAGTAACTGACCCATCTTAACAACATCAGACACTTTTAGGGGCTGACCCTACACTACTTATCAAGGCAACATTTCCAAGAAGGCATTGAGTTTAGCAGGAGTTGTGCATATGCATGGATATGCAACTATACAAGTCAGATTTGGATTCAGCCAATTCAGAATCAGCCGATTCAATTCGGAGATTTGAATCACTTTTCCGAATCGATTCAGAAAAGATTTGGAGCCGATTCAATAATGGGAAATCAATGAAATAGCTACAGATTTGTTGTTTTTTGGCTGATTCAAATGAAACTTGTAGGGACGGTAGCTTCTGCTGAGGGCATGATTTTTACTGAGTTTCAAGGTGATAGGTGTAAGAGTTTCTGGGAAACTGTACCTCAAATTCCTGAGAGCAAAACTCATGTCACGTGTGTACATTAGGCTACAGTGGGGTGAAAACTGCACAGGTAGTAGCTCTTTCACAGGCCACAAAGCCTTCCAAGTTTCAAGGAAATAGGTGCAGGGGTTTCTGGGAAGCTGCACCTCAAGCTGCTGACAGGCAAAACTCATGTCACGTGTGTGTGTTAAGCCACAGCAGGGTGAAAACTGCAGGAGTGATAGCTCTTGCTGAGGCCACAAAGTATACCAAGTTTCATGGAGATAGGTGCAGGGGTTTATGGGAAACAGAACCTCAAACTGCTGACAAGCAAAACTCATGACATAGGTGAAACTGTGTGTGTGTTAAGGCACAAGAAGGTGAAAACAGCAGGGGTATGTTAGGGTGACTGTATTTGGATCTTGGGAAGCACTGGATTTGCAGATGAATAAAGGCTTTTTTTCTGTGTCTCAGAAAGCTGCTGACCACAAGGCAGAATGATATATTAAAAGTAACATTGCAAAACACTTAGGCAAGCAGTTTCTTAACAATGTTGTAGCGTTGTAAAGTATAGAGCCCATTGTGTAAGAAGAACAAGATGGAGCCTACCAGTTATCATCAGGAGATAAAGCACAAGCAGGACCTTGGAGGTGGTGCTGAAATCATCAAGAAATGGCAAATGTCTGGAGGAAGCTGAGGTCAAAGTCTTGAGCACGCGCTCTTAGCAGAGAGGCATGTAAATGAATGAAATGCATAGGCAATTCCATGCTAATGAAGTAAACAGTAAACAGAGGCAGAGCTTGAGATAGGAGGAGATATGGGTGGAACAAAGGATAGGCAAAGGTGAAGTAAATAGTAATGAGCATGAACCAAGGTGTACAAAATGTGAGAAGAACTAATGTTCATTGCAGGTCCTCGGGTTGTTGGGTTTTTTGGGACTTGGCCCAAAGCTGTCTCCATTCTGAATAACGCTGTTGGGAGCAATGTGTGCTTGCATTTGCTCCTGCTTGCTCTCTGAGTGACTGGATCCATGGGCAATTGGATAGTCATCTCCCTAGTCATTGGGTGCTGCATGGAGTCAGGATCTAATAGGGTGGTAACCCCTGCAGAAGCCACAAAGCCTGCCAGCTGTCAAGGAGATAGGTACAGGAGGAATCTGGGTTCTGGGGCCCTGCACTTTGGCCACAGGCAGGTAAAACTCATGACATAGGTGCTTGTGGGACTCTGTGTGTGTTCAGGTGCGCCCTTCCTGGTGCTAGGGCCTCTGCACAACATGGCAATGTGCCCCTGTGAGGTCTTCTCCCCCACAAGCTCATGGACTCAATATACACAGTGAAATTCTGGCACACTGCAATTTGCTAGATGTCTGACTCCCCAGGTACCTCTGCACTTTTACCTGTGTTACTATATCCCCCTTCCCTCCCCCGACCCCCTGCCCAGCCTGTCAATCACCCCGTGATGCCTCCATTTCCACTTTCACTGACTGGCTTTCTTGCCTGCATTGCGTGCCAGGCCAGCCTCTGGCTTCTTTACTAGTCCTTCCATCCAGGACCAGGAGACACAGCAACTGCATGTACTTCCTCAGCCTGACAAAGGATTTTTCAACCTGAAAGCTTCCTAAGATATATTTTTCTAACTATTTCAGTTTTTTTTCATAATAAACATATAAACATAAAAACACAAGATAAGCCATCGCATATTATGAGTAACATATATCCAACACAGCATCTTACTTCTTGCTGTCAATTCCTTTATAAAAAGAAAGGCTCTGTGATAGTTCCGTCTGGATACCTTTGATGCTGCTGATGCTATTGGTGTTGAGACAGCTAAGTTACTTTGACCTGCCATTGTTTACAGTGGTGGACCAGGCCAAGGTTGTAGGGGAGGAGGAGACCTCACAGGGGTACACTGCCATGTTGTGCAGAGGCTTGTCAACAGCTTGAGGTGCACTTTGCCAGAAACTCCTTCACCCATCTCCTTGAAACTTGGAAAGCCTTGTGACCTCAGCAAGAGCTAAAACTTCTGCAGTTTTCACCCCACTGTGGCTTAACACACACACGTGATGAGTTTTGCTCTCAGGAATTTCAGGTGCAGTTTCCCAGAAAGCCCTCTACTTATCCCTTTGAAACTTGGTATGATTCATGCCTCAGCAGAAGCTACTAGGCATGAAAGTTTCATTCAAATCAGCCAAAAAACAACAAATCTGTAGCTATTTCATTGATACCCCATTATACTCTATGGCTTAATCTCCGAATCGCTGAAACTTTTCCAAATCTTTTCTGAATCGATTCTGAAGCTCCAAATTTATTTTGGAAAGCCTAAAGGTCTAGTGGTTTGGTTTCGATTCATAGATTCAGCTTCTGAATAGTCCAAATCATCTCCGAATCCAAATCGCAATTCGAAGTTTTGCACAGCCCTACTTAGTACCTCTCTGATAGCAACAACAATTAAATGAGAAAAATTACAGGGAAATCACGTAACCGTATTTCCACTTATTCATCATGCATTACTTGTAACATGAATGCATGGTGTATAGAGCATCAAACATACACTAAGTTTCTTTACTTATAGTATGAAAGAATGAAAAGACATCAAAAGAGACACGTGCAAAAGGAAATATATATCTATGAAGTGCCTTGTATTAAGACAGTGATAAAATGATGGCCATAGGCCTTACCCTACCCAAACAGAGCTTTACATTGCCATATAGCATGTGTCTCGAATTAAAAAGGGAAATTTGCCTCTGGCTTCAATGTAATAAAGATTGGGACCTAAATATCGACTTTAAAAAAGCTATATAAACTTATTCCAGCTGATGGTCTGTCCCCATTATAAAAAACCAAAGAGGAGACACATGCCAATCTTACAAAGGTTGTTTAGGGGACTCTTGCAATTACATGATCATTATTGGCATCCAGAATCGAAATCAAGCCTCTGGACTAAGTTGGAAGAGGTGAATTGAGCAGCCATGAATTGTAACCAGATCTTGTTCTGTCAGCCAGTCTGAAAGGAAATGTTATAGGAAGAGTGTCTTGGAAGCTCATGAAGAAGAAGCAAGTAAAGTATTAACAGCATTCTTTTTCCCATTTGTTGTCTGGGTAATAGAAGAAATGTTGTTAGTGACCCTTGGCATTGTGTCTCTATTAGGAACAAGCTTAAATGACTATCTAACATAATGAAAAGCCATGGGGTCAATTTTGCACAGAAATGAGGCTGTTAATCCGTTGAACACTTGCTTGTGAAAACTTAATTGTTCAAAGGTGTAGTAAAACTTTGAAAGTGATCTGGAAGCTTTATATTCTTTCCACTTGCATTCCACTGGATCACAGTGATAAATGAACTACAGGTACAGGTAGGCAAGTGTCTAGTGGGTATATATTATATGGAATTTTTTTTAAGTTTCCTTTAATTTTGATTCTGTACTATTATTTACTTGTTTTGAGGTAGTGTATAGGAGCCCCAGCTGTCGTTCAGGCTAGTCATTGTAAAAGTGCATACAAAAAGGAATTTCTTGCCTGGGGAGGGGCTTACAGTCTTAAGTTCTTAATCACTCTTCCACTGATACCATGTTTGTGGGAAATGTTATGTGTTGGTTACAGCAGGTGTATAGATGTTTGGGTTCAATTTCTGACTGAACCAGGGCTTTCTGTGTTTTATTCCACTAAATTTCTCTGCTCATCAGTTTATCCTTGTATAAAAGTCATTTAATTACAGTAATAACCTACTTCACCTTGGGTGAACTTCATAAATGAAGGGGCTTATTTATTGTCAGCAAAAAGCTTTGAGATCCTTTGGTGAAAGGCACAATACAAATGTGACATACTTTATATTTTATAATAAATAGTTATTTTAATTTATTATCATCACCATTATTGGTAATACTAATACTGCCATTGCTGCTGCTGCTTCTGCTGCTATAAGCTATTTTCATTAGCCGTGATACTTTACTTTAATTGGTGACTGGTTTCAGAGTTGTTTTCAGAGTTAATTTCAGTTCAACTTTCTTTCCATGCTGCTGTTTCAGGCTGCCCAGAAGTCGAGACAGCTATTACTAAATTGATGTGTATTTGCCTTATATTCTGAAAGGTTTTTTTGCAGCCACAAAACTTCTTTTAGGTTTAAAGGGAAGCTTACGTTCGGGGCACAAAATGGCAGGCTTCAAAAATTTATCTTTCAATTGAATCTTTTATCTTAGCTTTCATAGATCAGAAGATGCACTCTGGTAAATCCAACCAAGTGTTTGAGTAGTAGCTTGTTTTGGTTTTGTGGTATCCATTACTATGATTTGTAATTTATTCTGAAGCTGTTTTCTTTCATTATGCTCATGCAGCTTTCAATGACAGGATAAGAATATATGTTATTTTGCATATTCTGAAACTCCTCATACTAAGTTTAGTTGCCATGACCACAATCACAGCAACCCTCTTTCTTCTAGAAGTGAAAATGGCATTAATTACTTATTAAAGCTAAGAAAGAAGATAGAAAAGCTAAGTGAGGTAGTCTTTTTTTTTTGTCTTGTATTATAATGACAAATATGTCATGAATGAACAAGATGAAAGAGAGTATGGACATATTTCCATTCAGAAAAAAAAGGGAGAAGAAAAAAGAAGAAAACCATTTGTTAAAAAAGTATACAGCAAATGAAGTTTATACAAAGAGGCTTTTAGTATTTAAAAAAAGAAATATTCTCATACATGTTTAAGCCAATTAGTCTGCAAATGTAAAGCCATTCACTATATGCCGGTAATAGAAGATTATTTAAGTACCTACATATTTTGTCAAAATTCTCAAATATTAAAATTCATTAATATTTATGGCTTTTCTTTCCTCCTACCTTCTTCCGGTCATGGCCCTTAATTATCATTTAAATTGCCATGTTAAAGTGACAGATGTGTTGTTTTGAGAGGAACCTAACTGACCCTGGCTGTTATGACTTACTCCTCAAGACTCTTCACCAACTGTGCAGAAAAGAGCTTTAGAAAAGCAGGTTTTTTGTTTTTTAAAACTCTTTGGAATCTTTTACTCTTATCATCATCATCATCATCATTTTAGATTATGAAGCTTGTATATAGGGGTGATAGGAATAGTCACAGAAATTTGTTTACAATTTTTAATTCCCATGTTTGATTCTTTTTCTCTGGTGCAGTAGAAAGCCTGATCCAAAAACCATTTCAGTAAGCAATGTGCCTGTGAAACTACTCCTTGGCTTTGACAAGGGTTTTCTGGTGCTAAAGGTTTCTGTTGCTTAGTACAGTCATCCGAGTTTAAATATTACAATTTATAATGACACACCACCCAGTGATCTAGCCAGAAATTGCTGCTGAGTGTTTATTGAAAATGTCTATAACAAACCCTTTGAGTTGTTGAGATGTAAGTGAAAGTAACATTTGACTCCCTAACTCCAAGCTGATTTATTGTATAAAAGCATGTACCCGTAATGTAAAATAGGAAATCTGTTACAGTTTCTAGTAATTTGCTTTTATTCAAATGCACTCTGAAGAAAAATGTAGCATGCAAAGACCCTAGGAAAGTCAGTCTGCTACATGCAATGTGGAGTTGACAAGGGTATAACCACAAAGGCAATAACCACCTTAGAAATACTAAAAGCAGAAACACTTAAAGTGTTTAATGGCACTGTATTATTAGGTCTTCAGTTTCCAACCTGACAAAAACAAGTCCTAAAGCAGATTTTGGTACTGTAAATGATATTCAGCTTGAAGAGACAATAATAAAGCACAAGCAAAGTTTTGGTTGACTGTAGTGGGGAAAAATCTGAACCAGAGAGCCAGTAGACTACTTGATTTCATATAATATTGGTTTGATCTGTTGTTATTGAATGCTTCTTGTAGGGAAAAGACACTTTGTAGCACTTTCCATTTGAAGTGCTAAAATACTGTTCAAATAAAATGTTCTGTTTAGTCTTACAATCAGTGTTTTATAATCAAAATGATTTCTCTTTTCCCTATTATTATTTCCCTGCTGCCTTCTCTCTGGAGATAAGTTATTCAGAATGTCAATGTGTTAAACTCTGTTGGGAGGATGAAAGAAAAGATATATAGGCCTTGTTTTGATGGAAAGCGTTAATTGTCATCAGCCAGCTCTTGGATCTGGAAATAATTGCTGAAGTACCTGAAGCTGTTGCTTTGCTAAACAAATGGCAGAGGTCCTCACTCTTCCCCTTACAAAGCACCCCACTAATTTATGTAGTAGCACTTTCATTCTATAAGCTGACTAAATGAGAATGGTTTGAGGCTTGCTCACTGTTAGAGAATGAGTCATTGGCAGACGACTGTACCGAGTTATTTACCAACATAAACATTCAATCCCTTATACCCCAAAGGATATGCCTACCCTGTGGTAGACTGGGCTACTAAAAACCACAGTAAAAACACAGCCATATTCATAGATTCATAGATTGTAAGTCTGGAAGGGACCTCGGAAGATCATTGGGTCCAGCCCCCTGGACCAGGGCCAAGAAACTGTAATGTAAAGGTGTTAGAGAACTCTAAAAGTCACACCCAGTACTGAGAGCCTGAGAAAAGTACTCATTGTTCCCTGGGCATTCACCAGGCTATATTATGTCTTTTCAGCATTTGGCCCACATGGAAGGGGAATGTGTCGGTGGGGCATGTTTTCATGGCAGCCTACCCTAGCATGTCCCACTCTGTTTTATTTTAGAGCTTGATCCAAACCTAGTGAATCTTTCCATCAATTTTAATAGACTTTAGGTTTTGTTCTTAAGCTATGCTTTTCAAAGGAGCCAAAGGAAATTAGCCATCCAGCTCCTAGAATAACACAACTGGAGTTAAACACTTATATTTCTTAGGCTTTTTTGAAATTTGAGCTTTAATATTATGCTGAACATGCTTTTATTAGCCTCATCAGTCATATTTTCTTATATCTGAAATAGTAGTCCGGAAGTCTTAATTGTAGTTTATGTAGTTTACCATGTATGGTACTCCTAAGTATAACGATGTTTCTTTGAATGAGAGAAAATATCCCCTAGGTATGAACAGCACTGATTTATATATCTTCCACAAATGTCAGCCTCATTTTTAACTCTTACCACTATCCTCTACATCCTACAGTCTAACTTCTGTTGTCATTTCTATCACTGGGAGGCATGTGTTTTTCATTTATTATTTATCTGGCATCATTTCCTAATAATAAAGATACATATTTTAACAACTTTCTGTACTCGGTTTAACAGACTTGGCACTTGTTGGGATGGACATCTACTAAGTCCTGCCAAATTGTTGATCATATTAAGTAGAGCTAAGTGAATAATTTGTAGGAAATTCTTTACTTTATGATTATTTTCCTTGTATATTTTACTCTATGGATAGATTACAGAGCTCATTGCAATACTTGGTATTTGAAACATTGAAGCGGAGTCAGTTAGAAGTGATTGATCATGGAAATTGTATGAATTCTGTTCCTTAGATGGAAAAGCATAACCTTTATTAGTTTTTCATATTTTCCTGGGTGCACAGAGATGTCCATTCTAGTAGAACAGGGAGCTCCTCTCCTTTTTTCCCCCAATCCAGCATTGATCCGCTTTGGTAACTGAATAGTTCAAGGGGTCCAAGAACAGACATCTGGAGAAGAAAGAAAGAAGACCAGAATATCAGAGAGGTGATCTACACCTCTTCTAGGTTCTCTTTTCTAAACCAAAATCCAAAGAGCAAAAGAACTCACCTTAAACAGTGCCATGGAAATTCAGACTCCCTCCTCTTTCCCTCCACCTTGGAACTGTAGATAGGTGTGATGGTGAGTCAATGGAAACACCGTGTATAGCAACAGTACCTCAGCAGTTGGTAGGAGCAGAGTAATCTGTGTAATCATAGATTTCATAGATTTCATAGATTTTCATAGACATTAGGGCTGGAAGGGACCTCGGAAGATCATTGAGTCCAGCCCCCTGCCCCAGGGGCAGGAAATCAGCAGGGATCATAGGATCCTGACAAGATAAACATCCAAATGTCTCTTAAAAGTGTTCAAAGTAGGTGCTTGAACCACCTTCAGCGGCAGTCTATTCCAAACCTTGGGGGCTCGGACAGTAAAGAAATTCTTCCTTATGTCTAGCATGAAATAGTCTTGCAATACTTTATAACTGTTCGACCTCATCATCCCTTGGGGCGCTCTGGTGAACAAACGTTCCCCCAGATACTGGTGAGCACCCCTGATAAACTTATGGGTGGACACCATATCACCCCTGAGCCTGCACTTTTCCAGGCTCAAAAGTCCCATGGCTCTCAGCCTCTCATAATAAGGTCTGTTTTCTTGACCTCTGATTATGCGCGTGGCTCTCCTCTGCATTCTTTCAAGCTTCTTCACATCATTTTTGAATTGTGGAGCACAAAACTGGATGCAGTACTCCAGCTGTGGCCTCACCAAGGCTGAGTACAATGGGAGAATGTCGTCTTGGGATTTGCTTGAGAAGCACCTGTGGATGCAAGCCAGCATTT
>NW_017728994.1:9486815-9513022 GCF_001723915.1 Gavialis gangeticus | reverse complement strand
GCAGCATCACACTGAAGGCTCATGTTCATCTTGTGGTCAATCATGACCCCCATGTCCCTTTCATCTGTAGTGCTAACCAGCGTAGCACTGCCAAGCCTATAAGCATGCTGCAGGTTTTTCCTTCCAAGGTGGGGAACCTTGCATTTTTCGGTGTTAAACGCCATCAGGTTCTCATCCACCCATTTCCTGACCCTGTGAAAGTCTGCTTGGATTGCCCTCCTGTCCTCAGGTGCAGATGCTTTACCCCAGAGTTTGGTGTCATCGGCTAACTTGGCCAGTCTGCTCCTGACACCAATGTCTGCATCATTGATGAAGATATTAAATAGTATAGGCCCTAGGACAGAGCCTTGAAGGACCCTATTGGCCAAAGGGTACCATGATGATTGAATTTCATCCACCACAACCCTCTGGGTACTACCACGGAGCCAATTCCCCAGCCAGCGGATTGTGGTGAGGCTGAGGCCACAGTTTGCCAGTTTTGCCAAGACGTAATCATGGGATACCAGATCGAAGGCTTTTTTGAAGTCAAGTTATATGACATTCATCTCTTCCCCCATGTCCAGGTGATAGGTCACCTGTTCAAAAAGAACTGAGATTGGTTAAGCAAGACCTTCCCACAACAAATCTGTGCTGGCTATTCCTCAGGATGTTGCTGTCAGCCAGTCTTTTAAGGATGGCCTCTTTGATAATCTTTTCTAAGACCTTCCCCAGGATAGAGGTTAGGCTGATGGGCCTGTAGTTTGTCGGATCCACTTTCCTCCCTTTCTTGAAGATAGGCACTACATTGGCCTGCTTCCAATCTTTGGGCACGTCACCAGAGCACCAGGAGTTCTCAAAGATCCATGCCAGGGGCTGAGCTATGATGCTTGCCAGCTCCTTGAGTACGCTTGGGTGTAAACTGTCAGGGCTGACTGACTTGCAGGTATCCAGCCTCTCAAGGTGTTCCTTCATGAGGTCAGCTTTGATGGAGGGTAAGGAATCTCCCTCACCTGAGCCTCCCTGTCCTGTAGTGGGCAGGGGCGTCCCATGAGACTGGTGGAAAACTGATGCAAAGTACCCATTTAGCAAGTTTGCTATTTCCTAAGCATCAGTTGTCAGTTGCCCCATCTGGTTTAGCAGAAGTCCAATGTTGCCCTTGCTTTTCCTCTGGCTCCCCACATATCTAAAAAGAGACTTTTTATTGTCCTTGATATTTGTAGCTAGCTGGAGTTCCGTCGCAGCCTTGGCTTTTCTGGTTTGCTCTCTGCCGGTCTGGACCAGTGCAGAGTATTCCTGCTTGGTGGTGGATGCAGTCCTCCATTCTTTGTAGGTCTTTCTTTTGAGACACAGGAGGTCCGCTAGTTCCCTGGAGAGCCAAGGGGGCTGCTGTGCCCTTTTGCTGCCTTTCCTCTGAGATGGGATAGACTTAGCTTGTGCATCCAGGATTTCTCCCTTTAGGAGCAACCACTTGTCCTGGATTCCCCTCCCCTTTGGGTGGTGGCCCTTGAGGGCCTCACTGACAAGCTTCCTTAGCTTGTCAGAGTCAGCTTTCCTGAACTCAAGGACTTCTGTATTACTGACTTACTTGCCAGCTTTATGTCAGATAGTGAAGGTGATCAGCTTGTGGTCACTGTCACCCAGCTTCCCTTCGATTATTAGGTCGCTGATTAGGTCATCCTCGGTTGCCAGTACCAGGTCAAGTGGTGCTATACCTCTCGTTGGCCCATCAATCAATAGGGAATACTTGTGTACACTCTTATTTTTTTGTAAATTTCTTGGTTAAATGAGTACAAATACAATACCTTGCCCAGACAAAAAAGGGCAGAATGGAAAAGCAGACCTCCCTAACTGCAATTCCAGGAAAGCCTACAAGACTTCTGTATCCTTAGCAGGAAGTACATTTACAGCTTAAAGAAGGTATTATAATAGAAGGACAATTCAAATAATGCACTGGAGATTTTACATGTGTGCCAAAAAGCAGGCGAAGAGGGGTAATTAGAGGTTGGGCATGTTAAAAAATATGAAACCTCTATGTTTCTTGGGCACATAGGCCTTCCCTTAAAAGCCTGCCATCATTCCTCAAATATGCATGCTGCTTCTACGCAGGCATTTGTAACACATTTCCATGATTATAGGGTTGTTAGTTGTAGCCATGTTGGTCTGAAGACCTAAGCAGACAAGGTTCTTTGGGTAGATGTGATATCTTTTATTACACCAACTAAATAGTTGGAAATATTGTTCTTTGTAAGCTTTTGGGCACAAAAAGGCATAGAAGGGTGGTTGTGGCCAAAAGCTTGCAAAAATAATCTTTCCAACTATTTAGTTGGTCTAATAAAAGATATCACATCTATACAAAGAACCTTGTCTACATGACTATATGCAGTCTTAATTTTAAAGGGTATTGTCAGAGATTTCAGCGACTCATTCAGTTGCCCGAGTTTGTTAAAGAGATCCTGAAAGGCCTTTAAAACAACTGGCCCTGCAGTGATCACTGGAGCGTACTGTATGAAATACACCACTTGTGTGAATGATATGTAGGAGTATGTATAATTCACTAATTTCCAATACTTGCCAAAGTTGGAAACTCTATCTGCAAACACATGCAACAAATCAGTTTCTTTACTGTTTGCAAGAACTCAAGTGGATGGGCGCAATTAAAGTTTTCAGTTCAGTCAAATATTTGGAGACAATTTTCAGTACCTACCCAGTTCTTTCTGTGATTAAAACTAGCCTAATACAAATTGGCCTCCATCTTTGAAAGAGTTTCTACATTAAAGTATAGGAAGAGAAAGATGCACCCTTAATAAAAATGGAGCACAATAATGTTGAACTATCATAGGAACTCAAGAAGTCAGTTACTCCAATCCTTTGCTCAAGGCAGAGTTGTTCCTCTCTAAATCATCCCAGACAAATGATTTGTCTTGCCTTCATTTAAAACTTCCAGTGCCAAAAATTCCACAACCTCTCTAGTTAATTTGTTCCAGTGTATAATCACCCTCCTGGTTGGAAAGCTTTATCCAGATAGTTCACCTACTGGTATATCATCCTTGTTGCAATTCAAGCCCATTACTTGTTGTATTAGCCTCTATAGGCACAGAGAATAATTAATCATCATCTTTCTAAAAATACTTTTTATAGTTGAAGACTATTATCAAATCCCCTGTCAGTCTTTTCTTTTCTTAGAATAAATAATACTAATTCTCCCAACGCTTCCTTGAATGTCATGCTTCCTAGACCTCTAATCATTTTTGTTTCTCTCTTTGGGACTCAGCTAGACCACAGTTTACCACTGCTGCTTCTCCCTGCCCAGGCTGGAGCCAGGGTCAGGACTGCCTCTGCCACTGCTGACTGCCTCAGAGCCAGAGCTGCTATCCACAAGGGGGAAGAGCAGAGGGCTAGAGGGGCAGCCACTTCGGTGGGAAGCAGCAGTTTTGCAGGCACAGGGACAGAGGAAGAAAGTGACAAGGGAAGCAGAATGCAGGGCATGGGGCAGACACCAGAAATAGGCAGAAGTGGACTGGGGTGGCAAATGGCAAGGGGCATATGGTAGAAGAGGGGTAGGCTCAGACATGAGGGGCACCAGGATGTATATAGCAGGGGGCATGCAACTATCAAAAACAAATCTACCTAATACAATCCAAACAATTAACACATTGCACTGTATGGAAAAGCAAATAAACTAGTAATCTGCAGCTTCCAATTAGCTTCCTCATTCCTCATTAATGGTAATTACTGCTCATTAGGAAAATAACTTGTAATCAATGTGTAAAGGTGAAAAAAAATGTCTCCAGTGTGTTCTTCAAAAATTTTATTCCTTTGACAGCTCTCTTACCGAGGAATGTCTATACTGCCAAAGAGCACCTGCTATAGTAACAGTTACAAAATAGTTTCATTTATAAACTGTTTTATAATTTTTTTTCACACTCTTACAATACTCTGAAACATTTACTTCTGAGGCTGAAATTGTCAGTGTTTTCTCTCAAAAGGCAGATCTTAGAATATTTAAGTGGTTCAGAGAGTACAGTTAAAGAATTTCTCTTTTAAAGAAGTCTTGATCATTTTAAAGCAGATCCAAGATTTGAAATGTTAGAACAGAGAAGGTATACTGGGAATAAGAAGAGTACATTTATTAGAGTGAACTATATTAACACAGTTCTCCATTAATTCACCATCCCTTCTATGGAGTGCTGACTAGCAGACTTATTGCTGGTAGTGGACTATTTGAAAAAGATGAACTGTTTCTGATTCATTTAAAAACAAAACATTATTTACTACAAGATTTTATTTCATTCTGTTTTACAAAAGAAGAATAAAAAAAGATTGATTGTATTTGCTTGCATCTACTGCAGATCTTCCATGGCATGTGAGTGTGGGGTACTGTTTAAACATATCTGGATTCATAGATTTCATAGATTTTTTGGGTCGGAAGGAACCTCAGTAGATCATCGAATCTGACCTCCTGCCCTGGGCAGGAAAGAGTACTGGGGGTCACATGACCCCAGCCAAGTGTTTGTCCAATCTTTTCTTAAAGACCTCCATGGTAAGGGAAAGCATCACCCCAGTTGGACGCCCATTACAGATTCTGGTAACCCATGAAAAAGTTTTTCCTGATGTCTGGTCTAAATCTGCTCTCTGTTAGTTTGTGGCTGTTGTTTCTAGTCACTCCAAGGGGTGCCCTGGTAAACAGAGTATCTCCTATCTCTTGTTCCCCCTCTCTCCCCACCCCTGATGAATTTGTAGATGGCCACTAGATCACCTCTCAGCCTTCTCTTATGGGGGCTAAAGAGATCCAAGCCCCTCAATCTCTCTTTGTAGGACCTTACCTGCAGGTCCTATACCATATGAGTGGCCCTCCTCTGGACCCTCTCAAGGTTATCTACATTCCTCTTGAAGTGCAAGGTAGACAGAATTATTTTTTAAATGGTGTTGTGTATTTCTTTTTTAGAGAATTACCATAATTTTATGATGGACTGTTGTTCTTGATCCTGAAGGTTTCTCCACTAAATCATAGAAGATCTCCCTGGCTTTGGAAGCAGTATTTTTCACTGGAAGTATAGGATCATAGGAATGTAGGGAAGAAAGGGACTTCACAAGGTCATCTAGTCAAGGCAGGATCATCGCAGCCAAGTGTCTGTCTAACCTGTTTTTGAAAGTTTCCAAGTATGGCAGTTCCACAACTTCTTTAGGTAGCCCGTTCCAACGTGTGACATCTCTCATAGTTAGAAAGTGCCTCCTAAATCCCAGCCTAATTTCCTCAGCTGCAGCTTGAGGCCATTTTCTGTCCCTTACAAAGACAGAGGAAAGCCCACTTCCTTTCTCCCTATAATCAGTCTTATCTTCTGCAGGCTAAATAACTAGTTCTTTCAGCATTTCCTCATAAGTCTGACTCCGAGGCTCCTCATAATTTTTGTTGCCCTTTGCTGGACTCTTTCCAAGTTGGCCACATATTCTTTAAAGTATGGAGTCCAAAAATAGATACAGTACTCCATGTAAGGCCTCACCAATGATAAATAGAACAGAAAAATCACTTCTCTTGATTTGCAAATGATACTTCTGTCAGTACTGCAAGTGATACTCCTGTCAGTGTGGTGTTGGCTTTTTTTTCAATTAGAACATATTGTTGGTTCATATTCAGGTTATGGTCTACTCTAACCCCCTTCCTTCTCTGGATTACTGAAGCTTACCAGTTATTCCCTAGTCTGTAGTTGTACATGTGGTTATTCCACCCCAAGTGCAGGACTTTGCACTTTTCCTCGTTGAATCTTATATATGAGTTTGCTTGCAATCTTTCAGTGTTTTAGTAAGACCCTTATGAAGTAGAACAACCAATCTAGAAAGTCACTGAGCAGTTCTAAAATAACAAAATCCCTAGTTTTATTATGAACATGTTTTTCTGAGGGCTCCAACTTAGACAAAAGTGTAACCTTATTTAAAAATGTGATTGAAACAAATGCTTAAACTAGTATGCCATACAAAAAAGGATAGCGAATAAGTTTGGAAATGGGTTTCTACATTGGAATATATCATGACCAGTCCTTACTAAATGCTGGTTATATTTCAAATAAGTTTCAGACAGGGAAGTTTAAAGAGTATAAAAGAATGATTGCAGTTGAAGTTCTGGGTCAAAGAGAGAACCTTGGAGGCAAGTATGGAATGGGATTTTTTTTTTTATGACTTGTGGGATTTTCAGGAATACATAAATAGACTGCCTGCTTAACTCATTAAAAATGATCATGGATGTCATCAGAATGTAATCAGTGGAAACAAGACATTTAACATACATAGGCTGAAAATCTCACTTCTGGTTCTGGTTTTGAATATTTGACTTGCCACTTGCCATGAATGGTGGTATGGCTAGAATTGTAGGGCTTGTTACATGCTTTGAGAACCAAATGGTTACCTATTGGTTAAACAGCTTGAAAATTGTTTGTATAGTATCTAAATGTTGGGGTTTGTTTGTTTCATTTCCAAAGGAATAGTGGACATTTATAGATGTGCTCTGAGTGTGTGGGGGGGGGGCAGGGGGAGTGGAGATGGACACTTTAATTAGACTGGTTCTGAGAGCTGCTCTTATTAAACACCCAGAGTGTCACATGTATCAGTGTCCCTCTGCTGAAAAATGGCACTTGGGGCACTTTAACTAAAGCTCATCCTTGCTACAGAAAAGGACTTGGGGTTTACGGTGGACAATAAGTTGAATATGAGTCAACAATCTGCACTTGTTGCAAAGAAGGCTAACGGCATACTGGGCTGCATTAGTAGGAGTGTTGCCAGGACATACAGGAAAGTAAGTCTTCCCCTCTATTCAGCACTGGTGAGGCCACATCTGGAGTACTGTTCAGCTCTGCCCCCTGCCCCCCATCCCCACCCCCACAGAAAGAATGTGGACAGATTGGAGAGAGTCCAGCAAAGGGAAACAAACAATGGTTAGGGGGATGGGGCACATGTCCTGTGAGGACAGGCTGGGGGAACTGGGCTTATTCAGTCTGGAGAAGAGATGACTGAGAGGGCATTGAATAGCAGCCTTCAACTACCTGAAGGGTGGTTCCAAGAAGATGCATCTAGACTGTTCTCAGTGGTGGGCAGATGACAGAACAAGGAGCAATGGTCTCAAGTTTCAGACAGAGTTGTTTAGGTTACATATTAGGAAAAACTTTCTCATGAGAAGGGTAGTAAAAGCACTGGAATAGGTTACCCAGGGAGATTGTGGAATCTCCATCCTTGAAGGTTTTTAAGGCCTGGCTAGACAAAGCCTTGGCTGTGGTGATCTAGTTAGGAACGGTCCTACTTTGAGCATGGGGTAGAACTAGATCTCCTGAGGTCCCGTCAAACCCTAATTTTCTATTATTCTGTTTCTGTAATGGCATCTTTGTCAAATTATGTGTGCAAATTTTTATTTGCCAGGTGTCTGTCTCAAACTGACTATTTCTGGAACATTTCAGATAAAATAGGTCTGTTCTTTCTCAGCATGAGGTTAACACAATTAAAATCTGCCCAAGTTTAAAAAAATGCTTACCACCATGTTAGGAAAAAGTTTTACCATCTTCATGCTTTGGAACAGTAACTACAGACATGTCAAGAACCTGTCTTTTCCATCTCCGTGAAGATTCACACATCTTCTGCCAAGATATAAACCTCTGAAAAAAATCTCATTTCACACATATGAAGTAGAGTTGTTAGAATCTGACAGCTAAATTCTCCATATATTCCATCTGAACTAGTAATGCTTCATCTGTTCAGTTTTTGTGTGCTGACAGCACTGTGCATAGTTCATTACCAGAGTGACTGAAGGTGAATGGGGTGTAGGTTGTAGCCATGTTGGTCTAAGGGTATAGTCAGACAAAGTTCTTTGGGTGACACTGGTATCTTTTATTACACCAACTTAAATAGTTGGGGGAAATTTTTTTAGTAAGCTTTTGGGTTTAAAAACCCTTCATCAGGCTGAGAAAGCCTCTGCAGTTGCCATGTTTTCTTCCTGGATTGAATGAATAGTAAAGAATCAGAGGCTGGTATGCATACAAGACAGGCAGTCAGTGAAGATGTAAATTGAGGAGTCAGTGGGTGAGAGACAGGCTGGGGGAGGGGGGCCTGGAAAAGGCAGGGGAGGGAGGAATGTAGCAGTTAAATAGTGTAGAGGTACCTGGGGAGTCAGATGTCTGGCAGGTTATAATGTGTCATAAATCCAATGTCTATATTTAGTCCATGATTTTTTGTATCCAGGAGGTTGATGAAGTGAAGTTCATAGGCTCATCTTTGAGAACTTAATTTTTATCATTTTTAATATATCATTTTAATTATATGTAATTATGTGATTTAATTATATGTAAAAATTAAACAAAGTTAATCTGCTAAATATATACATTTAAGCTAAACGTACATTGCATTGAAAAACAAGGAAATATTTTTCATGAAGAAAATTAAAATTTTGCAGTTATTTCCATTTCATATGTCTGGAATTAGACCCGCTTTCCTTTTTCTTTTCTTTTTTTAATATTGATACTTTGACTAATATTTTAATCAAAAGTTATGTCAGAAATTCTAATCTATTGGAAGTCACGTCTTCCATAAGAAAACATAAATATTCAATTCTAGAAAGAGTATGGTTTCATTTATATATATGATGATGACTTATTTTAATAGTATCATCATTGAAATTTCAGATTTTAAACAATCTTGAAGCTTACCCAACCTGACTTTTAGGCAAAGATTATTCAATTCCAATGAAGTACAGATATCAAACTATTCAATATTGTCCATAGTATAAAATGTCACTAACACTTCCAGGTGTAAAAATAAAAATTACAAAGTTAAATTGATAGTAGGTCATAAATATATTGCAGGTAGAGAGGTTATCCATAAATCATTGTCTGATGACAGGCTTGTGCCTGTGAACTTACTGAAGCAAAAATACACACTTTGGAGCATTCCTGTACTGAGGTTTATGTCCCATAAATGACCTCAGTAAGTCAATGAATTTGGAGACATCCATAAAATTTTTTTGAGGTGTCCGTCAGTTATGATTCTCTCTATAAATTCAAATAAGATAGGTCAGAAATTACTGCAATGTCATGAAATTGAGCTCCAGGTTCTTTGGCTCCTTGTTCTCTAGTGTCATGGAAATCAGGACAGGATTTTAAATGAACCTAATGTGTAAGAAATTATAATTTCTTAGTGAATTAATGAATGAGATTGTTGCTATAGTAAAATGATGCTCAGGACAGAGATGAGGAGCAGGAAATTGGGTTTCAGGCAAATTGGCAAGATGTTCAGGGCAGACCACGATCAATTTTTCTAAGGCTCTTCAAAATGTTATGTAGAGATCACACCATCTTTGTCTAAGGCAATATAGATTTTATTTCAAATACTTCATCCTCTTCTGTGAAACTATTCTTAACAAAAAGATAATGGTATCATTTATGGGAGCATAATATTTAGAGTATTTGTTTAACTGGGACACATCTTATAACTGATTAGCTTCAATATGTTTAATAAGGATTGATTTTGCTGTATTGGAACACTTCAAATTTTATGTGCCAGATAACAGGAACACCTGGGGGTGGACAATCAGTTTACTAGACCCAATTAAGACAAAATATAAAAGCAAAGATCAAGTATGGACAATTGGTCTTGCTCTAGGCAACATATGGAGAGATGGTGTACTGATTCTGATTTGTTATTGGTTTTAGACCTGTGCAATTCCACAGAATTCAGTGAAGTTCTTATATTTTTGTAAATGAGACCAAAATTAGCTTCTTCCAAAATCAACTGTATCTTGAAACAAAATGATGTTTCTACAATTTAAGAAATATAGCATTTAGATAAATCTGGCTCACTTACAGTTTCAGTCCTTAAAAAAAGTTTCAGTCTCAAAATGTGGCATTGTACCTTAGCACTAAAAAATCCTAACACAATAAATCGCCAAATCAAAGATGCAAGTGGAAGGGGTAGTGGGCTTTGTGTTTAGGAGTTTAGGATAAGGATAAGAAGGGTTTCCATCAGATTCCCTGCTGTCACAGACAATCACATTATTTAATTAAGATCCATCTAAAAATTAAACCACATTTGCACCCCCTTAACCCATGGTCTTACAGGAAGGCTATTCTAGAACATCACTATTCTGACTGCTAGAAACCACCTTTTAATTTTCAGCTCAAATTCATGTTGTAGGCAATTTATACACATGTATTCTTACATGAGTATTAGGCATCTATATACTGCAGTCAAAGGTACAACTGCAACATGTGTAGACCTACACCTAAGCTAATTTTCATCAAGCCAGGATAGTATAGCCATGGGCTTTAAAGGCTTCCAAGCAGTGAGTGCAAGCTACACTGAAGCCTGTATTTCTAGGGCTTTACTGCTATTGTAATCTAAAATAGCTTGGTTACCAATCATTCCCATGTTCATAGAATCATAGGAAAGCAGGGATAGAAGGAACCTCTTCTAGGCCACCCCACAACTCAAGGCAGGATTATCTGACTAAACTATGCCAACCAAGTGTGTATTTAACCAACTTTTGAAAATTTTCGGGGGTGGAGATTCCAGGTTGTACCAAAAGAATAAATGATCCCAGTAGTTTATTGCAATATTTAGTGCATAAGTTTCTTGTAGGTGTTGTCTTTTTTCTGATCCTAACAATACTGAGAACACGATTAATGATCAGCTTTGTGTAGATTTTTAAAAATCTTACCCAATTAAATACTTTTGGTTCTTTTTTTATTTTGGTAGGTAATATTTATATTTGTCATTCCTCTAATTTTTCACTAGTAATGGTGAAAATTAAGGACTTGTGATTATCTTGGTAACTTGGATATATGTTGTAATAGTCCTTCCTTCTTAGAAAAGGCAGTCAGAGAAGTCTATTTAATGTCAGAAAGATTGATTCACAACTAATAATTCAAACTGATAATTCTATAACTGATGTTAAAAACATAGAAAGTTTTAATATAAAAACTCTACCAATATTCAGATTTGCACAATCGTTACAAAAATGTGGTATATAGCCTAATATGCTCAAGTATTTACATGTCTTTCCATCCACACCTCTGTTAAAAATTGTGAGCTTGGAACTCCATTAAGGAGCTGGCATGGAAAATAAGTGTTCAACAAATTAACTCAGTAGCAATTGTATATAAGAATCAAGAAATGTTCTCTACTAATAATAAAAAGAAATTTAAATTTGTGTTGAAAAGTTATCAAAGACTGTTTTCTATGTAACTATCGTGATGGGCATATTGTTGTAATGGTAATTTATTTGTCTTATTCATCTAAGTTTTGGGGCTGGTAAGCTGAAATTCAAATTAGAGATTCTCCTTTATGCAAGCCTATACTTTTGGTTTTAAAGATATCTTTTTGGTGCCATTACCAAGCACAGTAGATAATATAATTATAACAAAACAATTGTTAGGCTGGGAATTTTCTGTGGCTTAATAGACAGTAATATTATAAAGAACAGATGATCCAAATGGTTAGCATTGTGTAGACCACTGGTATGCGAACTTCTGGCCAGATGAGTGGTGCAGGATCCATCTACAGGGCAAATCCACTGTCAACCCTCTGCTCACACACCAGATTGGGCCATGGTCCCGCACACAATAAACTGGGCCCCAGCCCCACACACAGTAGATCCAGCCTGCCACCAAGACTAAGCCCCAGTCCCAGCCTCCATTCCATGCCTACCGGACAGGGCCACCACCACAGTCCCAGCTCCACACAGCCCAGCCAGATCCTTGCACTGGATCATATAATCTAGCCTGCATGGCTTTGAAATCTGACAGTGGGGCAGTGGTAGCAGTATTAATTGCCACCCCTTACTGCACTATAGAACTTGGCATATTTAAATATATATTTGTCCATGTTAGGATGTCTATAAGAAGTAAGTTACATTATGGACCTGACACACAGCCCACTGAAGTTACTAGAAGTCATTTAATGCATTTTGTGCAATTTGGATGAGATCCTAGTTGAGTTAAATTATACTGAGATTTATCAAATCATTAAAATGCTATGATTGTTTAGAAGTTCAAATCTCTATGTTCTCCTGTTATCCAAAAAAATGATAGAAATATAGAAGTTCTACTCCAGTGTATTCTAATTAGAACATGTTGGAGTAGGTATCAGGCACATATATAGGTGTCCTTAGATGTCTTTACCCTAGTTCAGTGGATCTAATTATAACATCTGCATGTATCCTGATCGAATCCTTTTGTTAACCATGAATCAGAGAAGGGAACCTTATGTGTCTTAACGTCATAGAAGTTCAAAGAGTGACTTGAGAAAAACAAGAATGGTGTAGCCTCACTTACGCCCTGAGAGACCTGTGACATCATGAGAAAGATTTGGAATCAGAGTGAAATCTTCAGCCACTTCCAGGCTACATAGTGTATGATCTTTGCCATGTAAATTTTCCTTGAATAAAAATCAATGAGAGCAGTACATTACTGATAGCCATATGCAGCAGGAAAAAGGAAACTTTTTTTGTGCTTTAAACTATATTTTAGAATTCCCCCCACCACCAGTCCTTTTTCCTCCCTTTCTTAACCTTTCACCACACAACTATTTTATTGTAATGAAGGGCTCATTGCTTGGTACTGTCTCTTTCAGTACCTGCCTTTCATTTATTTCCTTGCCCTTTTCCATTTTTTACCATGGCAGCTCCAGCAGTCATTTTCCAATGTTTCTGCTCTGCATCTTGATTTCTTAGATCTTCCTTAGTGTCTTTTGAAAATTTCTTAGGAGTATGGAATTGAAAGCCAAGTCCAAATAGGTAAAGGTGTTACTTGCTACTCAGACTTCTTTAGTCATGCATGTTGTCTTGGTCTGGAAAATTCTGCTTTTTCTGATTAGTTAGTCTTCCAGGAAGGTATATCCATTAAGCTTCATGGTATACCAACAATGTTTGTTTGAGATTCATGCTCATATGGTTCTGTAGCCAGAGACAGTGCAACATAAATTTCCCACAGAAAAAAACTATTTGTTTAATTAATTAATTGGGATGTTGCTTAAAAGCACATTGTATGAAGAGTTAATTAGGAAATGGTACTTTGCCATGATTGGTTAGGTTAATAGAAACAGTGCTTTAGATAAAAATGTGCAGAAAGAAGAAATGGCTTCAATAGATCACATATGAGTGTTTGTGTTTAGTGCCCTATTGAGATATGCAATTGTTCAGTTAAAAAATATTATATATTAAATGGAAATGTGATGAAAGGCTACACTGAAATTTTCCTAATCCGAAAAGATGGCATGATTTTCTAATTCTGCCTGTATCACTATAAAGAGTTACAGTGTACAGCATGCACTGCCTGCCACAGTATCGTATAGAGGAAGTCTGGCTACTTTTGACTAAGATAAGGATCCATTTGGAAATTTATGTGACACTAGGGTAAAGTTCCCTTTAGTGTAGCCCTGTGGGGTCAGGCCAACTCTCAGGATCCAGGCCAATTCTCAGGATCTCAATATGGCACTGTTAGACAGGAGGGTGTGACACAATTGCACATATACAAACACACAAATCAATTAGGTGCACACACACACACACACACACACACACACACTACCAGCTCAGACACATGCACATCCAAACCAGCCTAGGCACATGCATACCTATCACCAATTCAAGCACATACACTATATACCCCAAAAGTTAGACACAGATCACTAATTCATATATCATGCACACAATGCCATATATATACACACACACTTACCAGTTCACACACATACAACCCACCTACACATAGGTAAGTTCCTAACTTGGATGGTACAGTGTGTGTGTGCTTGGGGTACCTAGGATACTTGGGGGAAGGCTCAGGTGAGAGAGAGAGTTAAAGTGTAGGGAGTGAAAGTTGCCAGAACCAGGATTAGAACCAGCAGACTACAGAGAAGCTGGATGAGGAACTGAAGCTTGGGTTTACTTAAGGTAGACTGGGACTGGAAACTGAGGCAGACAACTGGGGGCGGGGAAGATAAGTGGTGGCAAGGAGGAGACAGCCAGGAAAGAAACTGAGGCAGAAACCTGGTTGCTCAGGGGAAAAGGAAAAGGCAGTGGGGATAAGACAGTAGCAAAGAAACAGGGGGGTTGGAGGCAGAGAGGAGCTCAGGACATATGTATTAAAAAAGAAAAACTGGGGGTTTTGTTTTGCTCTATTAGTAGTTATATGAAGTTACTATGAAAAGCCACTCCCTTCCATGTTACCATCTTAACCCAAGATATTCTCTTACTAAACTATTGCCTATTTGGATCAACTGAAACTAAGTGAAAAATCATGTCTATTTCATCAAATTTTGTTCTGACCGAAAAATAAGCAAAAATTGGGGAAAAATCAAAGCTTAATTTTCTTTTAAAAAGTCACTCATTGTATAGAAAATTATTCATATTTAAAGTTTATGAAACCCATTCTCCTGAAAAAAATAAACATTTCTTAGACTGATCTGATATTATTTTGAAGGTATTTTTTTACAACAAGAAACTCTGTTTTTGTTTTAATTTTGATGAAACTACAATTATTTTCCCCCTCTTTTTTCCAGCCAGCAAATAGAAAAATCAGGCTTTGTACAGCTTTACATTCAAGTCATGAGAAGCTTTAGAGTTTCTTCTAAGTTCCAAATAACATAAGAACAGTAACTGTTCAGGGTTAAGTCCAGCACAGCACTGTAACATATTCTAAACTTTAGGGGCAAAGGTACCCCTGAATACTTCAGTAAGACTACTCATTAATATTAAAGATGAGTGCATTGCTAAATCAGACCCTTAATGTTTATACTACAGTCTTCTTGAAAATATTTATAGCACATGTAATAAAACAAATCGAACTATTAAGCCACCCAAAATGACTTTTGTAATTAGATTTATAGGCATGGGTTTTAGTCGCAGCTCAAGAAGCCATTATAAGTCAATAAATTTAAAATACTTACATTAGTAGATCATAATTTAAAATGGTTGATATGCAAGATAGTAGTGGTCAGTGTATTAATTTGAACTATCAAGGGAGAGCTCTTTCATTATCTCCACAGAAAGGATCTTCAGCATCTCTCCTTGATCTCACTGGGTAGGTCCAGATAAGCCCGCACATGGCTCTTGCAGTGCCTCTTTTGGGGTTCTTGAAACCCTGAGGTACTTGCCAGGGCAGCTTTTTGTACTGATGGGGCCAGAACAGTTGCTGGCCCTGGGCTCTAGCTCCCCCTGGCTGCAGATCCAGGAGCCAGGCAGGGTTATTTTTGCCCCAGGTGACACAATTTGCTCCACAACAAAGTGCATGGCTGGGCATGTGCACTAAGGCAAAAAGCCCCAGGTCAAATATGCACCACTTCTATTTGAGCTGCTGCAAGCACACATGCCTGCATGTGTGGATGTGCCCATTGGGGGGCATCTACATGTGTGCTTTATTGTGGAACTGACCAATTAGCTCCATAGTAAAGCATCACCATCTACCAGTGCGGCACTATTAGGCTGGAGTAAACTAATTAACTCTGCCATAGGATAGTAGTAGCTGTCTGCCAGCTAACCCCACTTTGTAGCACCCTTGTGCCCCAGCCAGATCCTCTGCAGCACATTGAGCTGGGGAAGCAGAGCCCTGGGCTGGCAGGCTGACTAACTTGGGGCCTCTGCCAACTGGGGCTACTCCACCCCAGCTCATTGTGGACTAACTTGGGGCCTCTGCCAACTGGGGCTACTCCACTCCAGCTCATTGTGCTGCAGTCCTGGGCCCACATGTAAACGCTGTGCCTGGCATTAATAAACTCCAGCATAAACTGTGCCAGTGATTATTCAGCCATGGTAATTTCTCATTTAATATATTTTTAGAGGTGATGAGGCTAGAGAAAGATATCCCCTGAAAAGATCAAGCTATCTCTGAGTATTTGAGAACATAGGGAATGAGTTACCAGAAAGACAAGTACAATTTTACTCTGTTCTATAGTGAGAGCTGTTCCTGTTTGTGTCTTTCTCCTCTCAGGCAGTGCAAAGCCTTTACTTTTTCTTTTGTTTTTTCCCCCAGTTCTTTAGTTCTTTAATAATTTCTGTTGAGTGTTCTGTTCTCCTTGTTCACTAATGTTATGCCTAGGTGCACTGAGCCCAAAGACTTTTTCAAGTTTGGCATAATCCATTATTTAAAGAGTTTTATTTATGCCAACATGTATACAGAATACCAATGTATGGAAAATACCTGTGGTTTCATCCAGAATGTTTTTAAAAATTTAGCTTCCTATTGTAAAAAAATACTGCCAAAATAATATCAGATCAGGCTAAGAAATTTTATTTTTTTTCATGAGAATGGATTTCATAAAAATTAAATATAAATAATTTTCTATAAAATGACTGGGGGTTTTTTGTTCCTAAGGATGAAAGGGAGAGCTGATATTCAGCAGTATAACAATAACAACGATAACTGAGATGTCTATCAGTTAAAGAATTATAACAAACATATCCTGATTGTAATAAAGTAAGAAATGTAGTATCTAAAGTAGTGGCATAAGACTTGCTTCTGCAAGGTACCTTGTAAGGGCAGATTCTGAACCAGTACAAAGCCCCATTAACTTACAACTTTTGCAGAAAGCCAGGACCTTAGAGACTAACTGAAATATGAAGAGAGGGTTTTGTGAACTTAAGTTCACTTCGTCAGATGCAAGATTAAAAGATTTGGCTTAGGTGCTTCCTCTTCCTCACCCTCCTCCTTCTCCCACCCACTCAGATGCCCCAAGGTCATTCAATGCATTCCTGAGCCCATTGATTTATACATTGGCTTCAAAGAGCTTAATCTGCATATCAAAAAGAAAATTAAGATGTAATTTTATTATAGTGTATATGCACTTCCACAGGAAGAAAATAAGGGGTACGTAAGAAAAACCACCCTTCAGGTAGTTGAAGACTGCTATTAAATCTGCTCTCAGTTGCTTCTTCTCTAAACTAAATAAGCCCAGTTCCATCAGTCTCTCCTCGCAAGTCATGTGCCCCAGCCCCATTTACGTTGCCCTCTGCTGAACTCTGTCCGGTTTGTCCATGTCCTTTCTATAGTGGGGGGGGCCGAAAAATGGACACAGTACTCCAGATGTGGCCTCACCAGTGCTGACTAGAGGGGACTAGTCACTTCCCTTTATCTGCTGGCAACATTCCAATTAATGCAGCCCAATATGCCATTAGCATCTTTGGCACCAACAGCACACTGGTTCATATTAAGTTTACTGTCCACTGTAACCCCTAGATCCTTTTTTGCAGAGCTGCTGCTTAGCCAGTTAACCCCTATTGACCCATTGTGTATTCTGTATACAGAAGAATATACAAAGTGTCATACTGAGTCAAAGCAGTGATCCATCTAGCCCCATATTCTGTCATGAGTAGGTGCTGTAGAGGGAAAGCACTAAACCAGATATCGCTAGAATGATTTATCCCTATTCTGTACACCACTGACATCCACAGGGAGGGTAATAAATAAATAAATAAATAAATAAAATGAAATAAAAAAATTAAGGCCTAACTAAAAGGTCACCTATGTTTAGTTATACGTTTATGATTATATCTTTCAGTGCTTCAATGGGATTTAAGCATGTTCTTAAAATTGTGCTTATGTGTACTCCTGATTTGGGATGCTCTGTTAAATTGGGGTTTAAAAAAGGAAGGAGTAAAGACAAAAGGGTAAAAAAAAAGGGGGGTCTTATAAACATTTTTTTGTGAATTTTTATTTAACACAGAATCTGTTGGATGACTCCTGAAATATTATAGTGCCTAAAATTTTTAACCACCATACCAAACAGGTTGTATAAAGGAATTTTATAAAGCATAAGGTACAAGTGGCTTGACACAGGAATACAAATTTGACAGAAATTTGCAATTTGCACTACCAAGGCCTTTCAGTAGTTTCCCTAATGTGGGTGAACAGGCGAAGTGTTCTACTAGTCATTCATGTAGGTTATGGACTTAATTGTGTTTTAAACTTGTGTTTTTAACCACTAGGAGTTCAATCCTGCAGGCATAATGCGTAAAGGAAGTTATCAAAACAAGTACCACTACTGACAGTCTCCATACTTGGCAGAGCTGAAATACACTGCCAAGGTAGAGTTTTTTTCTTTTGCACGTTTTGTGTTGTTTATATTTAAATGTCCTACATAAAAGAATTTTAGCCACATACCCAAGAAACACAAATGCCTGTAACAGGACACTTTAACCTCCCTGGACATTCCATCCCTGACCAATACAGACACCAAAATGAAGGTCAAAGTTACCTGGCAAACAGTTGTCTCTACCTGTTGAGAAGGATGCACTAGTTGGTGAAGCAGTATGTGGATGATGTCATCTAAAGATATTATAGTAATTTGTGAGAACTAGGACGTGTATTCTGTAAACATGAAGTTGTTTTGATTAGTATATAAAAAGAGGCCTGGGAACCTTTCACATTTTGTACTGGGGTTATGTTCAGGCCTGTACCATGCCTGCAAATGATTCAGCCAGCACCATGGACCAGTCATGGTTGTTAGTGTCTAGGCTTATTTGTAGACAATAAAATTGGCCAAGCTCTCTTTACTAAGATTTGAAGCCTACAGTCTTTTTCTTGTAACAAGGAGGTTGTTAAAGGCACATGACAAATTGAAAAGGCAAGGCTTTTTGATAATACATAATGGAAAACCATGGAATAATAAAATACCAAAGTGGAAATGTAAACAGTACTGTACTATTTGCTAGCTAATCTAATGACACTTATGGGATTAGCAATTAGAAAATTGCCAAAATCTGTTAATTGTAATACCAAATGTTATATATGAAAGTAAAATAACTTGAGTTTTTAATTAAATATATCACGAATCACTTTTAGAGCATGGTTTTATAAAATATTGGTAGCGTAACTATTATTTACCTGACTAACATTCATCTTTAACAAGCTTTGAATCAAAACCTATGGCAATAACAACCCAGGCAGAAACTGAAATGTCACCAGTGAAGTTAAGTTCACTACAACAGAATGTCTTTCCAGCTGCTTACTCCATATACCAACACAGAAGAAAAACTGAGCAGCAAGGCACCTGGATGAGACTGAAATCTGAACTGAGCCTTATTGACTGATAAATGATTTCAGACCCAGCCCCTTGTAGACTTTAAAAAAATATTTCTATAATACAGTTCTAAAAGTTAATATACCACTAGCACATTCATCTGCCACCTAGACCTGGCAGTATTGGAAGATCTAGGTGGCAGTGTGCAAAAATGCAGGTGGCCTTCTGCAAAGGCAGGAGGCCTTCTGCAAAAATGAGATGGAGAAGATAATTTTCTATGCCTTCCTTTACTGCCCCTGACTGCAGCCTCTCTTTGCTCCCCCTCAACACCCTTAGTGGAAAGCTGAGCATGTATTTCTCTGAAAATGTAAACTTTCTCTGTTCTGTACTGGGTCACTAAAAAGATCATGATCTGCCTTACTAATTTCCTGTTCAGTCAAGTCAAGATGCAACCCATAAGAGCCACAGAAACTGACTCAGAGGGACCAACTCTGCTGATATCCTCCATCTCTTTCAGTTCCTAGTCCAGCCACATCTCTTCTTTAAGTCTCGGCATTTCCCCTGTGTGACAATATTTCAGCACCTTGGAGATTTAAGAAGAATATTGCAAGACTTGCAATAATTTAGTAAAGCTCTACAAGTTAATGCTATTTATGTGTATATGTGTGTGTACACACAAAACCAGCTCTAGTTGTGGACAATAGCTTCCAGGACATTTTATGGATCCTAATGTATTATCATGGTGTAGAGAATCCAATAAATTCCATCTTGTGAACCTGAATTCACTGTTAAACAATGATATGAAAGTTCTGATCAAAGCCATCCATCCTTGGCTAAAAATGGCCAGCAATCTCTGTCCAAAGGCAGGGTAGATTTGGACTTTATAGATTAACGAAATCAGAGATTTATAGCATAAACTTTCACTGCATCAGATGCTCTGAAAGGACATACACAAGGAAGTGTATCAAATAGAAGGAGTAATATGAATACTGAAGACAGGGAAGGAGGAGGAGAGAGGGAGGGCATGCAGTTCTGGAAGATGCAAATAAGTAATAAACCCATAGGCACAAAGGGGTCACATAAATGGTATAAGAATCTATAGGTTTAGTATCTGTATGGTTTGCGGGGCAGCAAAACATATAGGTAATTAGACTAGACTTTATTATGATGATAGAGACACTGGTAGGTTTCCAAACTGCTTGGACACTGTAGATATATCAATAAAACATTGCCCAACTGATCACTGTCTCCCTGTCTCTCACTCTCTCTATATATATGTATAGTAGTCTTTTGTTTTAGTTGTAGAGGAACATGGATTTTTGGGTATTTTACACAGTGACTTTGGGATTTTTTTTATCAGGGTTTTTTCAGTTTTCCAATAGGGAACACCAGAATTCCTGCTAGGGAGGCAAGTGGAAGGACCCTGCCTGCTAGGAGCTGTCACCTTTGACCCACCTGGAGTTGGCTGACCTCGTGGCCAATTGGGGCCAGGAGGACATGGTTTGGCAGTTGAAAGCAGGCCACCACACCTAGAACATCTTCCCAGTGATAGCTGCCCAGATGGCTCAGCAGGGGGCACACATGGCAGTAGTGCCATACAAAGGCCAACCCTGCAGTCAGAGCCCACTAGCAGCTGGCCCAGAGGGGAAAATGCCTCTCCTGGCTGTGCAGTCCCCATCCAGGTCTGGCAGGTGCACAGCAGGTCACAGCCAGGCAGCAGCCTCCACTACCAGACTGCTGCAGTGGGTAAAGTGTTCAGGGAACTTTCAGGGCTGCTTCAGCAGTTCAGCTGGCACAAAGGGAAGTGTCTCCATGTACCAATTGGCTGGGCCCCAGAAGCTCCTGAGAGCAAGTAGCACTGAGGTACTTGCCAGGGCAGCTTTTTGTACTGCTGGGGACAGGATGGGGCAGCTTTTCATACTGCTGGGGACAGCACAGGTGCTGACCCCGGGCTCTGGCTGGCTCCTGGCTTCAGATCTGGGAGGAGCCAGCCAGGGTTATTTTGCCCCAGGTGGCACAATTTGCTCCACAACAAAGTGCATGTCCAAGCACGTGCACTGAGGAAAAAAGCCCTGACTCGAATTTGCACTGCTTCTATTTGAGCTGCTGCAAGCACGCATGCCTGCATGTGTGGACATGCCCAAGAGTGCTAAAAGAGTTGGCTGACATCATCGCATAACCAATGGTGAGGATATTTGAGAACTCATGGCACATGTGAGAGATTCCTGAAGATTGGAAGAGAGCCAATACAGTGCCTATCTTCAAGAAAGAAAGGAAGGAAGATCCAGGGAACTACAGATCAATCAGTTTGACCTCAATCTGTGAAAAGATCTTGGAAAAAATCATCAAAGAAATCATCAACAACAGGCTAATGGAAGGCAACATTCTGAAAGAGTCAACATTGCTTCGTTGCGGGTAGGTCTTGCCTGACCAGCCTCATTTCCTTCTATGACCAAGTGACATATCACCTGGACAAAGGAAAAGAGGTTGATCTCATATATTTAGATTTCAAAAAAGCCTTTGACCCATAACATTCTAATGGTAAAATTGGGGAATTGAGGCCTCTACAATCTTACGGTCCGATGGCTGGGGAACTGGCTCCACAGTTGGACCCAGAGAGTAATAGTCGATGGAACTGAGTCAACATAGTGCATGGTGACCAGTGGCATCCCCCTGGGCTCAGTACTTGGGCTAGTACTCTTCAATATGTTCGTAAATTATCTGGATTTGGGAGTCAGAAGCAGACTGGCTAAGTTTGTGGATGATACCAAATTATGGGAAAGTGCAGTCACTCTAGAGGATAGGCTAGCAATTCAGGCTGACCTGGACAGGCTTGGAAGGTGAGTAGATCAAAACCTGATAACATTCAACATGAAGAAATGAAAGGTGCTCCACCTTGGGACAAAAAACCCACATATAATGCTTATAGGCTCGGCAGTGCTACACTTACTAACAACATGACCGAAAGAGACTTGGGGGTCATAAGCGACCACAAAATGAACATGAGCTAACAATGCAATGCCATTGCTGGCAAAGCAAATAAAACTTGCATCTACTGATGCATCTCAAGCAAGACCCAAGAAGTCATCCCTCACCTTACTCAGGGTTGGTAAAGCCGCAGCTGGAGTACTGCATCCGATTATGGGCTCCACACTTTAGAAAGGATGTGGAGAAGCTTGAGAGAGTCCAGAGGAGAACTATGTATATGATTAGAGGTCAAGAGAACAGGCCTTATGAGAAGAGCATGGGACTCTTCAGCCTGGAGAAGCAAAGGCTCAGGGATTTGTATTGTAGCAGGTCAGAGCAGCCTATAAGTATACAAGAAGTGTGAATCAGGAACTGGGAGAATGTATGTCCACCATGGCACCCCAAAGGAACACAAGGTCTAACGGTTACATACTGCTTGAAGACCATTTTAGACTGGACATAAGGAAAAACTTCTTTACTGTCCGAGTCTCCAGAGTCTGGAACATACTGCCCCCAGAAGTGGCGCAAGCACCTATTCTGGATACCTTTTAAGAAATGCTTGGATGCTTATCTTGCTGGGGTGATCTGACTCCAGCTGACTTCCTGGTCCTTAGACAAGGGACTGGACCCTATGAGCTCGTGAGGTCCCTTCTAGTCCTAATGTCTATAAAATATATGAAATTTGTATGGTTTATACCATACAGATACAATCCAGTCTGTGGATGATTTCTTGCTTCACAATTTCACATTCCAGTTTGTTTTTGAAGTTTTGTTGTCTAAAAACCTGAGGTCAGTAATGGAATGTCCAGGGAGCTTAAGGTGTATTGCTGCAGGCTTGTGTGTCTTTCCAAAACTGATGCTAGAACAGTTTTCATTTTTTCTTACATGTAAGGATCATCATGTCTGTCCAATGTAGACAGCAGGGGACACTGTAAGCAGGTGATGGAGTATAGGATGTTAGTAGAGATGCAGATGAGTGAACTTTGGATGTTATAATCAATGTTATTTGGTCCAATGATGATGTGGTTTATACTGATGAGGGGACATACCTTGCATGGCCTGATGCTTCAGTAAGAATAGGAGTTAGGTGGCTTGTTTCCAAAGACAAAATTTGCATTTGGGGGCTGTTATTAAGGCAAACAAACTTGTCCTCTATAGTCATCCTTTTCCAGGAGGGGTTGGAAGTTATTAATGAGGTGTTCAAACCAGGAGCTATAGGTGACAACCTGAAGGATTCTGTTGTCCTTGTCCTGGGATTTGTATTGTAGCAGGTCAGAGTAGCTACAGTTTGGGGATTGTACTGTAATTGTAGGAATCCCTACTCCAAATCTTTTTAGGTGTGCAACCTAGTCAATGGGAACAAAACAGATATGGTTGTAATGTAGAGCTTGGCTATAGATCACAGCTTTGGTGGTGTACTTCAGATGAAAACTGGTGGTGTGAAGGTAACTGGGGCAGTTGGTGGGTTTCTGATACAATATGGTAATGGCCATTGCAAACTTTCACCATGGTGTCTGGCAAATGATTTTCTAGGTGGACTGTTCCCAAACTAGTTTAGTGGAAGGGTGGAAGTTGTTAAAAGTCCTCATAGGCAGACAAGGTTCTTTGGGTAGATGTGATATCTTTTATTAGAACAACTAAATAGTTGGAAACGTTATTTTTTTGTGAGCTTTTGGGCACAAACATGCTTCTTCTGGCATAGACCCTCCGTGTCCTTAGACCAACACAACTACAACCATCACTCCTGAAACATTAAAGACCTTGTGCAATTTGTCTAGAGATTCCTTCCCATATATTCATATGATGAAAATGTACCTTAGGTATATCGGGGGGGTGAGAAGACAGCCGGGGAGGAAACTGACTTCACGGCCTGTCATAAGCATATGGGGGCCATACATATGCCTATGTTAACGTAATTTGTTTGTAGGTATTGGGAGTTCCCAAATCTAAAATAGTTATGTGTGAGGACAAAAAAGGACTGTGCTATGGAAACAAAAGCCATGTCCTTGGTGGAGGTAAGTTTTCTTATGGCTTGTAATCCATCCTCATGTGGGGTGTTGATGTATAGCGATGTGACATCCATAGCAGTCAATTTTATGTTTTCTGGAAGCTTGTCAATGGAGTCCAGTTTCTTTAAGAAATATTTGGTGTCTTTCAAACATCTGGCAGCTCTGGTGGCATATGGGAATAAGATAGAGTAATTGTAGCCAAAAGTCCAGTGTCTGTATCATACAATGTCTGCATCACACAAAATCAGCATAGATCTCATTGAAAGCCTGGTGCATTATTTGGTTCCCACTGCAGAAATTAATTTATCTTTGAACAATTTCTTCCTCATAACCATAATTTTCCACATTCTCTTCACACTCTCACCACCTCACAGACTCTCCTATCACTTAAAGTGGTTGTGTGATTCTCTCCCTGAAAGTTGGGAGTTAGGTCTTTGCATATGGGTCACAATAATTTTTTTAATTAAGATTTGCCTGAAATAGATAATAGAGATCAAGTAGCTATTTATTTGTGGGGAAGTTTCTGCCTTGTTTAGACAGAAGGGATCATGTTCCATAGTACAGCACACCTTGCAAATCAATTTCTGGCTGTCACTAAAGGAGCATCCTCTGCCATCTGGAGTTCTGAAGAGTGTGCAATTACCAAGTCCTCCAAGCTGCCCCAGAGGGGCTTTTTCCTCAAGTGTAAGTCTCTAGTTGACTTCACTGTTATCATCATCACTTCATCTCCACCAACTGAATGACTCATTGCTGCTGCTGCTTTTGCTGCTAATGCTGAGGGGCTTTTGGCTATGCTAAGCCTTCTACACAGCCCAGGACAGTGATGATGCCAATTTCCTATGGGCAGTGTAAGACAGACCTTTTTGCTGCTGGTTTCATCATTGTCATCATAATTCCCTGTCATTTCACAGGAGTACTTTGTGTGTACTGGGATGGGAAATAAGGCATTGAACTGGTAGCTTGTATTTACTGCTGCCAAGTGGTAAAGAAACAACCTCATGCTTCCTATCTAGCAACTAAAATTTATAGTTCTTATTCTAAGCCTTTCTTGCTCTCATTCATAATTTTCACATCATTATCTTAACCCTTTTCCCATAATAAGCACAAGGAATCCTTTGTTAAAAAACACAGCAATAAGTGTCTCTATGGACCTCAGCCCTATTCTCTTCTGATATTTGCCTCCCTCACAAGTGATTACACTCAGGTTTGATGAGTTAAATCACTTTTGGTCAGCACCTTTCTGAAATGGATGCCAGATACTAGTGAACCTATGGAGATGCATCCTCTGTTTCTGACTCCACACAATTGAGATATAATGTGTCCCTTTTGGATAAAGACTTTGGTCCATTGGGAATGTTAGGAAACTCTAGTACTGTTCTGGCCACCTTCTGTTTTCTGAAGAAAGGATGAAACTGAAATGAGATGTAAAGATGTTATGAGGAGATGAGGCTTATATAAAATTAACAGTTCCCAGGAAGAAATGGGAGGAATACCATTATGGCAAGAATAACACAGTGCTATTAAACCCGGGAAATACAAATCTGTAATAAGAACAGAAGCAGAAAGAAGCTAAGCCTGTAAAACCACAACCAGTTAATGAGCTGATCTCTAACACAAGCAGAAAGACACACAAGTCATTCATTTTTGTTATTTTATCTCTTAAGTCTATATAGTCTTTTGGTTGGACATGTCACAAGGGATATCTGGTTTTGGTGAGAGATCTGGGGCATCTGCTTCCAAAAGGGGGAAAAATAATATAAGGTGAAGTTTCTCTGGTGAGAAGTGTAGCCAGGTTACTGTAACATCGATTGTAGTGCTGTATTCAGCCACTGTTGTAATGGTGGATTTCTTTGTGTGACTCCCTGACCTGCCACACACAAAGGTAGCACCTGGGATGACTGCCCCAATTTCTGTCCTCAGTTATGCTGTCTTTGGTACGTAAATGTATATATGCAGTTGGTTTATTTTCTCAGGGTAGAGTGGCCAGAATAAACGTTCCTCTTGACTAATGCAGACTTATATCTATATTCAGTATTGTTACTAGATGTTGTGGGATTTTAGGATCATCTTTATTTGGCACTAAAATCAGTAGTGGAGGAAGATGTGGTGGGAACTAGAATATGAGTTTAAGCTCCTGAGACTCACCAGTGTTAGAATATATTTTCCAATATTTTTTTTTGCTTTGGTTGTGGCTGAAGTTAAAATGGTTACCAGTCTTTAAAGCAGGCATAGGCAACACATAGGAGGTAGACGTGGGGGGGGGGGGCC
>NW_017728994.1:9481857-9486691 GCF_001723915.1 Gavialis gangeticus | reverse complement strand
GGGGGGGGGGGGGGGGCCCTTGCCATCCAGGAAATGGGGGGTGACAGCCTGACATTGTGGGTGTGCCGAGAGAAGCACCAGCATCATTCCAGTTTTGCCGCTGGCACTTCCATTGGCAATCAGCTGCTGAGGGACCCCCCCCCCCCGCATCGGTAATTGGCAGCTGGTAGCCCTCAGTATCAGGAGGTAAGAGTCTCCCATGAAAGCAGGCAAAAATACAGGTCATGTACTAGATATAGAAGATGCCCAAACTTATCAGGTTTTTTTTCCTAGACTATCCCTGTCATCTTATTCTAGTTCAGATCTATGTGCACATTGTATATAAAAAAAATCTCTAAGATTTGTGTAGGTGACCTCTGAAAGTCGTTTATCATTCTTCCAGCCAACACGGTCAATTTTCTGTTTGGAAACTAGCAGCAGATCTTTCTTCACACTATTTTGTATTTCCCTATATATTTATCAAAATGCAGGTAAATGAAACAAATGAGATGTAACCAGAAAAAAACAGAGAAGTCAATGTCACCAAAACATAATTCTTACTGTTACTATTGAGGTTTAATAGGCCAAGACCATTTGTGTGGGTGATGGCAGATACTTGTTTTATAGCACATGGAAACATGACAAATGATAAGATTGGATCTTTCAGGGCTGAAAACAAAATGCAAGCCTGATGGGACTCAGATAATGAATTTCCCTGATAAGTGAACAACATTATCACTCTTAGTTGTGACGGAATGTGAATGGATAAACCTGATAATAGAACCGCATTGTCTTGTTTGGGGAAAGTCAGTACATGAAAACTCTCAATCAGAAATGCCCTTGCATCTGCTATTTTCATGTAAAGAAGCATTTCTTTTTCTCTTTAGCTATCTGTGAAGCTATTTCAGTTATACGGTTTAATTAATTTATTACATTGAAAATGCCTGATTAAGGCTTAGAACAGTAGTTAGATTTGAGTGCTGATTATAGCTGACGCAATGCCTGAACTTGTCCTAAGACCAAAGGAAATTATTAATTCTTGGGAACCAAACTTGAAATCAATTTAGTTTTAGAATTACAACTTTGACATTAAAAAAACAAATAGAAATATCATGATACAATCATGGATTTTGCTATTTAGGTGCAGAACTGTCAGTATATCCAGTCTGAATGTACCTTTTATTTCCAAAAATATTTATATTAAATTTGACTCTTTCTTCAAGCTTTGGGAGAAAGGGGAAAAAAAGAAGGGTTTCATATAAACAATTTGGGAAGGAATTTATTTTTGGCACATCAGTTTACAACTTACTATTTTATGCCAAAAATAACTAATACTTCAGCTTAAAATATGTCTGTTAGCGTTATATTTTCATGGTGATGACTGTATATTTAATTTATATTTTCATATTTAATATTATATGCATAAAACAGTACCAGTGAAGTGTTAATACTGTAAAAATAAAGCCCTCAAAAATGGGAACTTTCCAAAAGTAAAGGTCAAGCACTCTTCCTGAATTAACCAGCCAAAATGTAACCTTCCAGCACATGATAATGAATCTGCAGACAGAGGATTGTAAAAATGGAGAATGAGGGACAGTTGGGACCAGAGGGTTTGGAATTGTGATGCTGAGGCAGAGTCCTAACAGGTTTTTTGGGGACAAACCAACTTTTTTGTATGTGAAAGTGCCTTATCTGAGGGATGTCAAACTCACTTCTGCTCCTAGATAGTAGAGTGGGCAGCAGTGGGGTGTATAGTGGGGTGGTGCAAAGCTTCAGTCCCTAATTCGATTCAGCAGAGATTCAGCCCAATTCAGTGGCTGAATCTCCAAATCCAAACTGAATCAGGAGACCCTTTAATCTCTCTGAATTGAATCGGAACCCTCCAAATCAATTCAGAGAGATTTGGAAAGATTCTGCGATATGGACATAGACGCAGATTTAAATGTTTTATCTACATACCTCAAGGTACCATGCAGCTTGTGAATGCTGAGATGCTGGGGCAGATGGAGCATCCCACAGGAGCACAAGGAGCTCCCCAGCGCGCTTGCCAGCAGACCTAGAAATGGACCAGAAGCACTTCTGGTGCACTTCCAGGTCCACTGAGGAGCATGCTGGGGGGCCCTCCTGTGGCCCTCTGGCTCAGCAACTAGCGTCTCCTGGGTCTGGGGAGGGGCACCTGGGGTCCCCCCGTGGCTGACTGCTGAGCCGGAGGGGCCTGGGGTGGGGGGAGCAGTGCACTCCCTGGAGGACCTGAATGTGGACCACAAGTACTTCCGGTCCACTTCCGGGTTTGCTACTATGCTCCTGTGAAATGTTCCATCCACCCCAGTATCACAGCATTCACGAGCTATACCTAGTACCTCAAGGAAAAACATTTAAAGCTGTGTCTGTGGCTGAGTTGCTGATTCTCTGAAGCAGCATAGTTTCATACTTGGTAGGGTTAGAAGGGACCTAAGCAGACCATCAAGTCCAACCCCCTGCCATGGGCAGGAAAGGAAGCTGGGGTCAAATGACCCTGGCTAGGTGGTTGTCTAGCCTCCTTTTGAAGACCCCCAGGGTAGGGACAAGCACCACTTCCCTTGGAAGTTGGTTCCAGCTCCTAACCGCCCTGACTGTGAAGTAGTGCCTCCTGATGTCTAGCCTGAATCTACTCTCAATTTATGGATGTTGTTCTTTGTTACTCCTGGTAGTGCTCAGGGGAACAGGGACTCTTCCATTGCCTGCTGGTCTCCCTTGGCAAGTTTATAGGTGGTCACCAGATCCCCTCTCAGCCTTCTTGTGTGGAGGCTGAACAGGTTCAGGTCCCGTAGCCTCTCCTCATCAAATCATCAGATTCAGATTTGGCTGAATCAAATTGGGGACAGTATCCAAATCAACAAATTGAATCACTGTCCCCAATTTGGGCCAAGTCCAAATCCAAACTGAATATGGCCTATTTTGAACACCCCTAGTATATACTCCTGGCAGCAGGGTGTTGTGGTGTCAGGTTGAGCAGTAGCACAGGGGTTAACACAACTGTCTCTCCATGACTGGAAATTCAGCAGTGGGCTTTACACCCAAACTCCTGGGTCGTCTGGATGCCAAATGCACTGGGTGTAATGGTTTGTTTGACATGCCAGCCTTATCTAGTTTAGCATTTGCTGTGAATACATCTAATTGTGTTGAAACATCAACCTGCTTATTTGTCTATGTTAGGGTTGGCACTCCCCTGCATGGGTGCCAGAGCATGGCATGTGCAGGCATTTTGCTTGGCACATGTTAGTCAGGACAAATGGAGTAGAGATTGGGGCTGAGCTGACATGACAAGGGTTGGGCCTCTTATGGCTCCCAAGCCATCCCCCCCTGGCACACCAACATCTTACAAATTGAGGTTGTGGGTGTTTTTGGCAATCAGTCCAAATCATTGCTGACCCCTTGTCTATGTGGATCAGTATTTTGTAGGCAAAGCTCTGGTGACAGGTAGAGAAAGGACTGGGAAACAGAACTTCTAAATGCCAGAAGCACACGGATGGAATGGTCTCCTTACCACACAGTCTGAAATCGTCCTCCTGTTTGCCCAGAGAAAGCAGTTTTTACCTTGTCCTCCTCCTTGAATAGCAAAAAAAGAAGAAAAAAAAGAAAGAAAACAAAAAAACCCAAAACAAACCAAAACCAAAAAACCCTAAAAAAATCCCCAAAACAGGCTAGAGAAGGTCAGCCCACAGTTTATGTTCTGACTAATAAAAGATTCTGCCTGTTCTAATATATGAATTGTTGCACTTGAATAAAAGTGCAGATGGACTAAGAGGCCTGTGAAATTCTTGAAATTTGCACGGTGAAGACTAAAGCATGGAAATATTTTAACGTAGTCTGCTTTGGCATTTATGAGAGAAAAAATACTTGGAAGGCAAGGGCATGTCAGACATACCAATGAGAAGATATGTTGCTTTTAAGTCTTTCAACTTTTATTTTATAGCTTGCAGTTATCTTTAGCAAACCAGAACAGGTCTGTTTCAGATGGTAATGAAGAAGATAAGACATAGACAGAAGGAAGTACAGCATTCAAATATATTTGCATATGATTTAAATGTGTATTCTTTTCTTTAAAGACCAAACACATTTTACTTAAAATACAATAAATGCTTTTATTTTCAAGTCTGCTGAACTTAATTATTTGTCAGTTGCTCCATTGTGTGTTTGTACTCATTTTTGGACTTGAATTAAGTATCCAGTGAAGTAACAGGAAACATTTCATGAGCTGTTGTTTTATTAAAACGATATCTACTCACATGCACAAAAATGTGGTTCTTTACTAAAGATACTGTACTATATTCCTAAGTATGCAGGAGAGTTAAATGAACTTATGGTCATGGGTAGCAAGGCCATATTGTTTTAATTACTTAAAAAAAAGGCAGTCTTTTTAAAATTAGCTGTATTGAAATATTTTGTTGACAAATGTATGGGGATATACAAAATAGTCTGAAGAAAGATCTGCTGCTAGTTTCCAAACAGCAAATTGACCATGTTCTCTGGAAGAATGATAAATGACTTTCAGAGGTCACCTATATAAATATTAGAGATTTAAAAAAAATATATATATACAATGTACACACAGATCTGAACTAGAAGAAGATGACAGGGGTAGTGTAGGAAAGGAAACCTGATAAGCTCGGGCATCTTCTATAATCTACATCTAGTACCTGATAAAACCATTTTAACTTCAATCACTACCACAGCAAAAAAAAAACACTGGAAAATATATTCTAACACTGGTGATTCTCAAGAGCTGAAAACCATATTCTAGCATGGGGGAAAAAGCTCCTCATCTTACATTTGCATACAAGGAAGCCTCATTAAATACCTTGTCTATCATGAA
>NW_017728994.1:9437227-9476857 GCF_001723915.1 Gavialis gangeticus | reverse complement strand
CCTAGCCATCCTGACTGTGAAGTAGCGCCTCCTGATATCTAGCCTAAATCTACCTTCTGCCAGCTTGTGACCGTTATTCCTGGTCACTCCTGGCAATGCTTGGGGGAACAGGGATTTCCCCAGTGCCTGATGATCCCCCCTGGCTAGTTTGTAACAGGCCACTAGATCCCCACCTCAGCCTTCTCTTCAGGAGGCTGAACAGGTTCAGGTCCCGTAGCCTGTCCTCATAGGGCCTGCCCTGCTGCCCCCTGATCATGTGAGTGGCCCTCCTCTGGACCTTCTCCATGTTGTCCACATCCCTCTTGAAGTGTGGCACCCAGAACTGGACGCAGTACTCCAACTACAGCCTGACCAGTGCCGCTTAAAGGGGGAGGATCACCTCCTTGGACCTGCTGATTAAATGTAGCCAATAGTGGGCACATCTACACACAGCTCCAAATACACAGTAGCCTATTTTATTATGCATTAAAGCATTGCATAAAAAAACTGTGCTATTACATTAATGTGCAGTAAAACAGGCTACTGTGCATTAAGCATCACTAAAAAAGTGTACACTTTTGCTATTGCACACTAGGGCAGCCTAATGCACGTTAATTTAGTACTTCACATTGGAGGTACTAGGAAAAGAGTATTAATACAAATTAATAGTAAATAATTAATGCAAATGAATAGAAAATGTATATTAATGAAAATACACATTTTCTATTAAAACTAATTAATAGACGTACCCACAGAGTATGACCATGGACATTTTACATGTGGGTGGAGAAGGGGGTAATGTTTCAATAAGAGACAGTCCAAGAGTTTCTATAATTAAAATGCCACCACATCTCTTATATCAGTGTCCCTGTGCTTGAAAATGGCAGTGGGGGCATTTGAACTAAAGCTCATTCGACAAGATTTATTTCAAGCGCCACTGCTGCCATTTTTAAGTGTAGGGTTGCTGATATATGAGACACAGGAGGCTGCTGGAGCATGGCAATTCCCATGCTCCAGAAGACTCGATTAATTGAATCTGCTCTGATGCACTGGAATTCCAGTGTGTCAGAGCAGCTTTGGCACTCTTGTATAGGTGTCCTATAACACACATGCTCCATACTGGGCAATAAAAATGATGGGAAGCCACCACCAGGATAGGTTAGTGCAGCCCAACTAAATAAATCAGTGTTGTCAAATTTGCCCCTCGCCTCCATGCGCTTAGGGACAGCAGGGTGTGACAGTAAGGGTTGCAGGCAACAGGGTAAAGAAGTTCGGGGTACAGAGGGAAAGGGGGCATGTGAAATACAGTGGTTGCCTTCTAACTCTGGCCTGTTTCTTATTACATATGTAAGTAAAGTAACCTCAGAAGATATTCATTATTAATCAGCAGTTCAAGCTACATAAACACTGAATTTCAATCTATAAATCATCATGCCAGTTGTAGTTCCCTGGGACAGTGTAGATGACAAACTCAAAACAAAGTATGCTACTTTATCACACTACTTAACCATGTAAAAAAGTTTTCCAGTGGTAAACTTTGAGGAGGAGTTAAAAAAAAAAAAGAAGGAACTTGTATGAAATTGGGTTATCTTGCGCATTCGCAAAATTATTTGTTTTAGATTTTTTTTTTCAAATTGTTGTGAATTGATGAAAAAACATTTTTCCAATTTGGAAAATTTTCACTGCCCACCTATAATGATAACATATGGACCCAAAAATAAAGGCCAAGAGAAGGTTGGGGGAAAAGCAGAAATGAATGAAGTGACACTTCCAAGATCACATAGCAAACCAATAATAGTGCTGCAACTAGATGAGACATCCTGACTCCCAATCTAATAACTGACCATACTGAGTCCATCTACATGTGTACTTAACTGCACAGTAGACAAATTTGCTTCAGTGTAAAGCAGGGGTGGGCAAAATACGGCCCGTGGGCCTGATCCAGCCCACTGGGCCATTCTATCCAGCCCATGGGGCCCCTAAAAAAATTTAGAAAATTAATAAGTTGACAGGAGCCACGGGTAGTAGGACACAAGGGAAGCCCTGGTGGGCTCCTGCAACAGCAGGGCCCACCCAACCCTGCCCCTCCAGCTGCAAGCCCCAATATGGGCTTCTGGCTTGGGACCATGTGGTTCCTTGTGGCTGCACTGGTACAGGAAACTCAAGTAAGGTGGGGGAAGGGCAGGGGTGGATCACATGCAGGGAATGAGCTGGTGCCAAGCGCAGGAGAAAATTGGCCCCTCCCCTTCCCCATGGCCCATGCAAGGACAGGCAGCTCCACACAGACTGCAAGTGGCTTCAGCAGGGGGTGCCAGCCATGAGGTGGGGGAGAGGCTTCATTTCCCTGTGCTCAGCACCAGCTTGTAACCCGCCCCTACTGCCACCCTGGGCCCTGTGCCAGCTCTGGGCTCGCGCATCGGGGCTACACTGTGGCAGGAGCAGCTGCACCCCCACCCCACTTGCTGTGCTGGGCAGTGTTTGCTGCTGCTGCCTGCCTGGAGCTCACACGCTGGGCAGCACAGAGATGATGGTGGCAGCCACACTGCAGCCTACCACGGCATAAGCTCTGGGTAGGCAGCAGCAGCAAACAGTGCCCGGTGCAGCAAGTGGCGGGCACTGCAGCTTCTCCCACCATGGCGCAGCCCTGATGGGTGAGCCTGAACCCTCTAAATTTCCCAAGTTGCTCTTATATTAAGCCCAGTAACATTTGGTTTGGTTAAGACATATTTTCTAAAAGACATTCAGGAAAATATGATGGGAATCTACCAGGTTGATTGGAAGGTTTTTCAAAATGTTTATTAACGTACACAAAATTTACATGAAACAGTTTCTCATTTAAATGGGTTAGGTAGGAATTTTCCATTCCTCTCCCTTCAGTGTCGAAGGCTAAAAACAAGCCTCACATTTAAGACAATCTTATTGGTCCCAGTCAAAACTTGAGACACAAGAGTAGCACAGTCCTTTGCACCGGTAACTGCCCCTGGAATGAATGGCAATTAATGGAAATGAGCTTTAGTTGTCCCAGGAAAAAAGTTTTAGCACATTTTCTCTTGCATACTTCACAGGTACTTAAAGTGGGACAAGATAGTCACCTTGTATGTCTGTAGGATTTCAGGATAAAAAGGTGTGTTTTTAGCTTCAGTTTCAACTTCTACGTTGCTTTCGGGTATGGGGAGGGGAAGGGGGAATAGAAAGGTAATGTGGATTATTTAAAGAAAGGATTTTTAAAAATGCTTCTGGAAGCCTTAGTCAATTCATCTCAACCAGGAAAGATATCATGAGTAACATTTTGAGTATAAAGATGGGGTTACATCCAGGCAACAATTAAACAAATTTCAAGGCTCAGCGTGATATAGATTAATCCTTCATTGATTGTTTTTATTGCTGGCCATTTTTATTTTAAAAAGCCAGTGTGAATGATTAAAGAATGGAAAAATATTTAATTGGTTATTTTAAGACATCAGAGAATGAAATCAATGTAGTGGCTGAGTGTGTAAACAAAGATTTAAAGAAAGCTAAAAATAAATATATAAATAACTGATGGAGTAACATAAATCATTAAGCCTGTCTTTAAAAACACTGTATACTAAGCTAACAAGAAGAAAAGAAAACGTTGATCAACATGTATAGAGAATTTGTGACATGGGTTAAGTTGATTAAACAAGGTCTTAAATATTATTTTTTTTAAAGCAGAGTAACATTGGTCAGTCCATAAAAATTCTTATTTAGTTCGGTAAGATGTGGTATTAAGTTCAATTGACATAATAATGATTGTCATTCAGAAGTGATAAAGTACCATATTGAGGTGGAAAAGGAAATAAGTAGGAAAAGATACAAGAAAGTACATGGTGAAGAGTTCAGGAATATCTCATTTTTGGTAAGTAGGATTAGTACCTTGTTATTTTAAAGTGCCTAATGTGACTATGATTCTTATACTGAAGAAAAAAAGGAGAAAAATGGCTAAGCGAACTGTATATTTGTTTGCTATACAAGGAAAATAATTTAAAATGTAATGAATGATTTCAGACCTCTACAGATTTCAGGAAGCATTGACTAAATTTTAGCAAACATGTTCAGTTAAAAGAAAAAAACACAGCTCAACCATCAAATAAAATAACAGTTCTGGTTACAGTCATATCTGCACCTTTAACAATAATAATTTGTGTGTGAATACATTGTATTTTTGTTCTTGGGCAATGTCTACAAAGGTTGGAACCTACCAAAAAGAATTAGAATAGAATTAACTTAAAAGAATTAAACTGAACTAGTGCTTAACGTTTATAATTCAGAACTTGGAAAGTAATCCATCTGGTTATAAATGTCCATTTGTTTGGATAGCAGGATTAAGCCTTTTTGTATGACAGGAGGAATGAGTAATAAAAGTTGCCTCTGAGTTCACTTGCACTTGCACCAGAAAAATAGCATAGTTTGGTTCAGCAGTGTTCAGAACTTGACATGCACATAGGAAAATTGGAAAAAAGTACTTGGGAAAACAGGTTTTATTGCAAGATTTCCAGTGTTCACTTGTCATCCTGTTTTCCCACAGAGCAGCATTCAGAATTCAATAACAAAAAAGTCTATAGGAATTGAAGATGTTTGGTATTTCATACACCTGGGCTTTGAATTGTTTTATTTAATATCATAAATTAACAGTGAGCAAAGAAGGAAAATGAAATAGAGTTGCTTTTGTAGTTACATTATATTATGGCTAGCAGGAGAAGGAAGCAAGAGAAGGCTTTGAACAGAGATGATGACTGTGTAAAACTTCAGGTGGTTAATAATGGACAAGAAAGAATTGAGCATAAATACTCTCATCTTCATTACTGATTTAAAGCCTGGCTTTAAATATAGCATTATGCTTGGCTAATGCTTTATAATATTTCAGTAAACAAATGTCATATGCCAGTCCTCAATTTAAGAGTTTATTTAACATGAAACAGAATCAACTTTATATTTACAGTATGTCATTGCTTTATTCTGATACTCTTAATCTGATGCAGTACCATTTCAGCTAACGTATGTAAGTGACTCACTCTGAGATCCAGTACAAGTAGTCCAAATTGATGTTAGTCTGCACTGAAGGACAGTAACCTAGAAAATAGAGCTGGTTTGTCAATGCATCTCATATTACTTGCATCACTCTTTAGCTACCATCGATATCATGTATATTTCCAACTTGAAATATAAAAATTCTCCAAGAGCAATTTACAAGAAACATTAAAGTCTGAAACTTCTCAATACATCTATGCACTTGAGGTGGTCAGAAATAAAATTTAAAAAATCTTTCTAAAAATAAAAAACCCAAGTAACCCAAACATTTAACTTTTAGGAAGAGAAAGGGATGCCCCCTGCACCCTGCCCTCCCACCCAGCCCCTCTCCCCCCAGCCAGGTTATGCACAGCACAGTGAGGGAGACCCTGAGGTGGGAGCTTTCCCATCATGCAGCCCAACTGCACCAGGTAGTAAATGCCCCAGCCCCCTACTCCCCCCACAGGTCAGAGGCAGAGGAAGTCAAAGAGGCAGAGCTGGGGTATTCACTGCCAGGCTATGTTGGAAGAAAGCCCCCCTCTCAGGGACTTGCTCCCACATCCACTGGACAGATTCCAGTTAGGAGGTTAGGTGGGGGTCTCTTTCCCCCCACCATTCCATCATGGCTAAGAGGTGCAGGGGGCTGGTGAGGGGACAGGCCTGGGATGTTTGCTTCCTGGCAGGACTAGGTTGTATGGGGAAAGCCTCCAACTCATTGGATTCCCCCCCACACACTATGCAGACCCCAGCTCTGGGGGTCAAGGCTGAGGCAAGGGTCCATTCCCCTTTTTGCCCACCCTCCATACTGCAGCCAGCTTTTTTGGGGAAAAGAGGCTTTGCTGCTTCATCTCTGTGATAGCCTGGGGCCACCCCGCTTGGATGGATCAAAAGAGCTGGGCCACAGGTGAGCCTGCCTTGCAAGTGGGATTAGTGGGGGGCTGCAATGCATTCTGAGATTCCGGGGGACTGTGAACTAACTTGTTTTGGGAGGCGATCTGGATCAGAAGTTCAATAGACTGGTCAAGTCTGAAAACGTGAGGAATAGGAACAACTTTCATTATGAATACTTTTTGTCATTCCAAATCAAGTGGCATCATTTTGTGAAAATGTTCTACAAGGTGAATTTTGGAAAGGGCACTGTATAAAAAAAATCATTATTTGAAATGTTCACTCTTAATAACATGTACCTTTTCATTCAAAATCTTAACAAATCTCCTTAATTTACTTATATCACTTCTTTTTTAATATTTCCTGAACCCACACAATATTATCCTTTGGCATCTAAATATTACCATACCATTTTTCTGTAGCTTTGTGCCCCTGTGTTAAGGACCCTCAAAATCAACCAAGATGCTTCAAATCTTGTCATTTGAATAGTAGAAACTTTAAAAAATGAAATCTTATATTTAAAAAATTATGGAAAAACTTTGTATTAACTTTAATTATATATTAATTGGCTTCATTTATTGACATGTATTGTCTTTTTTCTGATTTTCACACTTTTTATTTTCATTCTCTTCCTGCTTTCAAATGAACTGAAATACTATGACGCTTGTCAAAAAATTATTGTAAAAAATAGGTAATATCAAAATAATAGTGTCCTGTGTTTGGTAGTAGAACAGGGGCTTTGGATCCTATGCAAATCTATTGATACACTGTAAATCCCACAGCATTTTATATTGTTTGTCATCGTGGCTCTAGGGATGACATGAGAGTAAGAGATAACAACACTGGATAGTCAAAATGAAAATAATTCCTTTCTGGTAGGGAAAAAAAAAAAAGAAATACTTGAAATCCACTAGCATGTGAATTTAGCAAACTTTGCTCAGTGCTGGCAATGCATTAGGCCCAATATCTTTCCTCTTCCTTCCTACTGGTATAATCTAGAATCATCTAGGTTAAGTACAGACAGACAAAATGTGCAGGTAGACTTGATCTAGTCTTTGCAGGTTTCTTAAATTGCATATATAACCCTTCTGCCGGGCATCAGTCAGCAGCAGCAAGGGCTGGGTTCAATTTTGGGGTCTAAATATATATTTACCTTGGCTCAAACCCCCTCCTATACCACCTGGGAAACACCCAGTTACTAGGATGTCCCACATAAACAAAACCCCCTCCTTGCAACTAGTGTAAATACAGAGGATACATTTATTACAGAAACAAAGGCAAAGAAAACACTAAATACAATTTAAAACACTACTAATTACAAGGCATATTTCATAGATTGCACCCTCTTGGGGAGGCTTCACCCATGCCCAGGCAGTCTGAGACTTGGGTCTTACCCAAAAGGAATTTTCAGGTCTTGTACCCTTATACCTGCCCTTTAGCAATGGGCTAGATGGATAGACTTTTTGGAGAGTCCTTTCAGCTGCTCCTTGGGTTCTCTAGGCCATGGGAAGCTCTTAGAGAGAAGGGGTCCTTCTGCATTGCAAGGGGCCCCTCATTGCTTCCTGTGATGCTGTAGGGTGATTCTCACTTCCATGTGGTGGCCTTAAGGGGTTAACTGTGCTTCCAGACTGCATGCCACACCCCTAAATTCCTCATCCCAATTCCAGCTCTGCAGGGCAGAAACTGCACAAAGAAAACTTCAAAAGAAAATTTAGGCCTACCTTACTGGGCCTGAACTGGCCAGCAAATCTGGCCAGCCCTATACTGCACTAAGGCCTGAACATATAGCTGGGGTTCACCCGTCCAGCTAGGGTGAAACGCCATAGCTATAGAAACAGCAAACAAAGCCCCACACCTATGGCTGCAGCCTGGACACTGGGTCTCAGCTATACCCCATGCTGAGATGATACAATTACAAAGCAGAAGCGTTCAGGCCCCTGTAGCCAGTAACTGCCAGGGCCCATTCCTGGGTACTTTGTTCCAGTGATTAAAACCTTCAGTGTGTGTTAACCCACCTAAGAGAAAAAAAGGAAAAGAAAGAGGCAGGAAATAGGAGTCTCAAACTCCCAAACAAACTTCCTTTCCCTCTGCCTGAGGCTTTTCCTTTAAATAGTGTTTGCTTGCCTCTCCAGGGAAAAGGGAGAGAGGGATATTCCCCCAACCTCCTAGGAGCAGGTTTTCTGGCTCCTAATGTAGCTGTACAGCTGTCATCATCCCCAGGAAAGAAAAAGCCCTAGTGACTCATTGTTATACATCTGGTATGACATCACCCAAAACCTGTCCAATCCAGGAGGACCACATTTCAGTCTTTATTCCAACCAATCTGCCTGAAGCATCTTTTGCTTCCTCTGGCCAATTAAGCCAGAGGGTTTTACATATTTTCCCCATTTACAGTCCCCAGCTTGTCATGTGCAGAGCACATGGCCAAAACAACAGGAACCATCTTGCCATATCAAAACATACATACACACACACACAAAACAATACACAACCCAGTGTATGTGTCAGTGTTACACATAGATTGGAACAATAATTACCAGAATTCACATTCACTGTTCAGTTGGGAAAGGCAGGCAGATGTCTACACTGGCCCATGCCAAAAGACAGGGGGCACCCAAGCACACCTTCCAGCCATTGCTGAGCCCAGATGCCTGGCTCAGGAGGGCCAGCATCAGGACAGGGGACTCCTTCCTCTATCCCCCCTGTGAGTCTCTGACTCACAGGGGTCAGAGCTGAGAAGCTGGCCCACTGCATGGGGGAGAGAATCACTCTTGCTATGGGGCTCCCATGGCTGGGCAGACTAGGTCTCAGGGGGAGCCTGGCCCAGGGTAGGGAAAACCTCCTGAGGTGTGGAGCTCCCCCAACATGGGCAGATGCTTGGCTTGTGGGGGGTGGGGGGGTAACACCAGGATAGACACTCCTTCCCCGCTTCCTGCTGCAGATCAGAGACTCTCAGGCTGTGAGGCTAAGTAGCCAGTGCAGCCACATGGGCAGGGAGGAGTAAGGAATACCCTAAGATGCCCTAGTTCAGGGGCTGGTGGGGGGCTCTTTTCCCTACCTGCTCCCCCACACTCTCTGCAGGGGAGACAGGTGTAGGCAGGATACACGCTGGGGAGCAGAGGCCTTGCTGCCTCAGCTCTTTCACATCCAGTGGGGTGGGGCTAACCCATCTTAGCAGGAGCAGAGGAGCCCAGGCAGAGGCTAGCCTGCTCTCCCTTCGAGGGGAGGGTCAGCTGGATGCTACATAGCATCCTGGGATGCCAGGGGACTGTGAGGTAACTTGAATCAGGAGCAGATCTAAGACAGAAGTTTGATAGAGCTGCCTAACCTAAAGTGATTCAGCCTGATACTATATCCATCCAGGTGTATCTTAAACCAGATTCTGCCATACTGAAACCAGTCTATGTCTATTCAACTTCTGTTCCATTACAGGTTTAGGCCAGTTTCCAATCACTTATACTGGTTTATGTGTAATTTTTGGGTGCCTATAGACATGCTGGGAGGCTGATTTGATGCACTGTAATTTAAAAGCACTTTTAATTAAAGCACCCCTGCCACCATGTTGAAGTGCAGGGACACTGATACATGAGACGCTGAGATACTTTAATTAAAGCATCTCTAATTAAAGCACCCTCCTCCCCCCAGTGCACATGTAAAAATGTCCTCTGTCTCTAGCCTTAGAAGCTGGTCTAGAAACTGGTATCATGTAGAATCTGATACCAACTGAAAAGCTTGGTGCCACTTAAGCCAAATATATAATATTTGTTGACCCATCATCAGTCTTTTCAATTATCTTATGGTGTCTATTAGAGCCATTTTAAAGAAATCATGTTATTGTGAATTTTCCAGACTGATTTATAGTCCTGAGGTTTAGAGGAGTATTCAAGCCATTGAATGCTTAGCTAAGCTAAACCTCCAAAACTGCTTATATGTGTCAATCTTCAGTGAAAATATAACAATTTGAAAACAAGTTTTCACAAATTCTCAATACTCATAATTCTCAACTTTACTGTCCACAGAGAGTGAAGAGGTATACCAACGGCAGGTGCTGTCTATTTCCTGTATCGTCTTTGGCATAGTCATAGTGGGCATGCTCTGTGCAGCATTCTACTTCAAAACAAAGTAAGAATATTTGTTTAGTGTGTTTTAATTTCTTTCCTATTTTATGGCTTTTCACCTCGTCAGTTTCTCCACCACTATAAAATTCGGTAATCTCGCTGGAGAAATATTCAAACAGCAGGTATCTGTATGTCTGATTTTCCTAAGTCTATATATCCGACTCTGCAATAAATGGCTTTAAAATATAATATGTTCTCTACTAGTGAAATATGTTTCTCCTACTAGTGAAAAAGTCCTTGTTTCCCTTGTGTTATCAGTTTCTCTTCCTTGAATTTAGTCACTTAGGCCTCCCAGTATTATGATATTGTCTGACTCTGACCTCAGTTACACCAATGTAAATTCAAGGCAGTAAATGTGTTTTTTTTTTTTCCTTTGGAAAATAAAAGGTTAATCATGCTGTGTCACCTTTGCACTTCATTTCATCTCCCCTAAATACTCTTTTGTTTATGTATGATGAGAAAAAGGGAAAGAGCTAGCAACACAAAGGCAGCCACCAGAAAGTGTTACACAGATTGCTAGGAACTGACTGTTAATAGTCTGTAAATGACTGATCTTGTTAAATAACAAAATAACCCTGAAACAAACAGGAAACATGACAACAACCTCTTAATTGTGTGTGATTTGTAAGAAAAAGCTTTTCAAGCAGCAGTATTCTCTTCCCATTTTTTATGTTTCCCTGTCGTTTCTACTGCTCATTATCTTTCAAATCATTTGTGTTATTTCAGTTAGAAATACCTCAAAGCTGAAAATACCATGTAGATAATTAGATGTGATACATGTTAGTACAACCTTATAAATAAATGTCCTGTATGTTCCCCCAACCCTCCTCCCACTGTAGTCAGTGACTAAATTCATGCCAGATTCAATGTTAGCTGGATTTGATTCTTTACAGTGGCTGAAATTCAGAAGTTTTAGAGGCTTGTATTGGAAAAGTATCCAAAAGTTTGGGTGCTTATCCAAACCTCTTGTGTTTGCAAAATGGTGGAAAAATCATGAAAAATACCTCCTTTGTGATGTTGCAGCATTTCTATTGTCAGCTTCAATTAGGAAGTGCAGAGGTATTATATGGAAAAGAAAAGAAAAATACTATTTAGGATAAGTTATCAGAGGTTTTTTAAACCTTAATGAAAATTTTGATTTGTGTTTTGAGTGAAGGCTTTGTTTTCACATTTTTCCAAATACATTCAACCTGATTTACTACCTTTCCTTTTGCAAAATATTTCATGAGCCAAAAGTCTTATTTAGATGCAGACCAAAAGCACAGGGTGGGAGAAAATATACCATTTTTCTGTATAAGATCTTCTTTTAGAATTTATTTCCCAGAATAGGTGCAACCTTACCTCATCTAAAAGCAAAGTTTTGTATCTCAAATTTGCAAAGGAACAAAGAGCAAGTTTTTTTTCTCTCTGTTTTGGTCTCTCCTCACCCTTCTCTCTCCTCCCCACCCAAAGGTAGGAGGTAAGTAAAGTGGATTATAGAATACCATATTCTCTTGCATACAAGACACCTCAAAATATAATAATAAGGCAGAATAAATATATACATATATATTTTTCAGGGTTATGGCTTCATAGAGAAGGGGCTATGAGACAGCCTGATAGAGCCAAATCTTCAGATGATTTAGCCTCTCCCCACTTTCTTGATGAACTAAATCTGAACCCCTAGCTTCTCCTAAAGACTAGTCTTCATTAGTAGATCTATGACTCTGGAAAGAGCTAAAGAGCCTGTGAAATAGGAGAAGTAAACCAGAAATAGCTAGAAGACAAAAAAATTGACCTAACAAAGGTTAGCTTGATTAGTGGAACTTCAAGACCATTAAATGGAGAGACTATTGTTAATACTTTTAGATTGAAAAACAATGAAAAATTAAGTCAATTGATGCCCTTAGCTCTCTGAATAATAATGCAACATCTGCTTCAGTGTGAAGCAGGAATCTAACCAGGATGCATTGTATCCTGTGCAGAAAATCAGCTTCCCCAGTGAATACATACACCCCTATTTTTGGGGGGAAGTCTGTGTTGATTTTGGGGGGGAAAGTCTGTGTTTTGTGTGAGAAAATGTGGTAGATGCTGAGAAAAATAAATTAAAAAGTAGAAAGAAATACTACAACCAAGGAACACAATAAGAGGAACATTCTCTCTCTCTCTTCCAAAACTTGTTATCTATCATGTCCCTGGTTATTCTACTGTGGGAAGGTAGTGGTAAGCGGAGACATCACTTCAACCTATCAAAGCTCATGGGGAGAGTAATATTTCATATAGTTTGCTCATAGATTAGTGAATTGCATCATGAGTCTGCTAACAATTCAGGAGAAAGCAGAAAGCTGAGATTGAGACAGAACAGTTCCCTGTGCCAGATCTGAGAGCTATAGCTTAGAAAATACTAAGGCGATCATACAGTACTGTCACTAACAATGTGAATGGAACTGAATTCATCCTCCATGCCCAGAGCAAGTTGGAATTCAGTATTGAAATGAATCCTTCATACTGTTAGAGGCCTAATATGCCACACACAGGAACCAAAAGCACCAACCAGCACACCTTCCCTGATACCCTAACTGTGGACCTATCTGACTAGTACTGCCAGACTATGTCAGAAATTGAATTTCCTAACTAGCCTTCTGCTTCCTTCTAGGAAAGCTTTGGCCATGAGCACCCTCTCAGATTATTGCTCAGGATAGTTACTGAAGGTCATAAACCTCATAACTTCATAAACTTGTTGCCTCAAAAACAGGTAGTAGAATAGGTCTGCCACAGCCTGAAGAAGACAGGCAGTGATAGGCATTTTGAAATGTTTGGAGGGTGGCAAGTGGAAAAGCTAGATGCTACGCAACACATTTTGCAGTCCAGAGCAGAGTGTTATCCAAATCCTTCCTCGTTAGTGAGATTTGCCTATCAGTGGAAATGATACACACCACCACCAGTACAAATTGTACAAGTTATACCACCATTATAACTAATAGGACTGTCTGAACAGTGACTTTCTGCCAGCACCTGGATTTTTAAAACTCTTTATATCCATTCTTGCTGCATGACAGTGTACTGTTGTTAAGAGTTCACCTTACTAAAAGATAAGCCAGGTACATTCCTTAGAACGTCTAGTTCCTAATCATAGAAGAGGTGCTCCAGGAAGCATTTCACATGTCTCCCTCATCCTGCCCTGACACACATGCAGAGCCCAAGATCCACATATAATAATTATACATGGCATATACAAAAATTAAAATGTCCATAAAATTCAAGGAATCTCTGAAGAAGACAGTCCTGCTAAAAACAATATTTTGTTAACAAAGCAAGCCCAATTTACTTAGCTTAATTCTGGAACCTAATGTTACTGCATATTTCTCCATTCATTTTCAATTTTCCTTTTTAATGACAAGAACTACTTTTTAATATACCGTCAAAGGAAGTATAGGATTTTTGGTTACCATATAACCTTGCAGGTATTCATTTGGGGGTTGTTATAAAAGTGTTTTAAGAGTTTAAAACAGAGGGGCAATGCTGCAATGAGAAACTGGGCCACTATTCTTTATGACTTTGATGTTTAATGACACTGGTGATTTGAATTTGAATTTCTTGCTGAAGAACAGAAGTTAATAATAGCTTATTTTGTCTGCCAACAGAACATCTATAAAATAGAATGCATGAGACCCATTCATTATACAAATTCAAGTTTGAAATAAATATTTTAAATGGCATGTGACTTTTAAATAATAACTTCATAAGCCCAACTTTTTCCAGCTTTTATATTTAAAGCATATACTATAGCTGGAATTTAAACTTAGTAAACAAGTTGCGTATACATAAAACAGGAGAGAAGAGTTAAATATTAGATCCTTTTGTTTGGCTGTCATAATTTAGGTCATGGTTTGTATTGAAATTCTATTTATAAATAGTTTATAAAAAAGATTAATAGATCACAGTTATTTTAACAAATGTCCAGATGATAGTTATATAGTCCAACAAGTCAATAAACTATTTCCAAGCATGGCCTGTAAACTGCTAAACCTAGAGATGGTCAGAAATTTTTCAGCAAGACATCTGTTTATCAGAAAATTGTGAAAAAAATTAACTGTTCAGAAGAGTTTGTTTGAATTTTCCATTTAAATTTTCTTTTTTAAGGTTTGAAATATTTGAAACACTTCATTTTGGTATTTTTAAAAATTAAACAGTTGCAGGTTTTTTGGTTTGAAATGTCTTTGGATTTTAATAGTTAAGTACATTTATAGCGAAATATATAAAGTGAATATATATATATGTATATATATATATATATGTTTCAAAATTAAACAAAATATTTCAATTGATCACATCCATTTTCCCCATATCTTCATGAACATTTCTAAGACATTTTCAACTACCCAAAAATAAAAATAAATTGTAGGCTAGGAAAGCAACATGCCTGTGCAAAACATACGAAGAATACATGCTTGCATTAAGCTGGCTCTTAAACTTGAGTGAGATTTTTATTATTATTATTATTTTAGCTTGTGCTTAGATGCTGTGCTGAATTACGGTTTAAAACTGCAGGTCAGTAGAGACTGAAGGGCCTGAGAATACATTTGCTTAAGTTGGAAGATAAAATGGATAGTCAGGGATTTACATGCCTGTTCACAAACATTTTTCATCTTGCTTCTGTTCTATGGGTTAAACTTATGCTGATCCTTATTTTTCTGTTGTACATAGAGTGAACACAAAGCAGAATTTTATATCAGATACATTTTATGAAATGTTCACATTTCTTCATTTCATATTTTACTTTCAACTCTTTTGAATCTTAAGTATTTCCTAAATATATTTGATGATATATCTGAATCCTGATTTGATTGTGGATTGGTAAGCAATGCATTTACATACTTCACACAGCCTAATTGCACAATTTTTCCTTTTCAAATTCATACAAGATTGTTTGAATTCCTGATTGCTATCTGAAATCCAGGACCATGCTAATCATAGCTCCGTTTCCCAGGTATTTTCCCCCACATTCTTTAGTCTGCTTCTTTAATTCCAGTTTATTATTTAGGCCTGGCAAATTCTGATTTTTTAAAACAAATTTAAATTTCAACAGAAAAAGTTGAAAATATCTTTCTCTATTTTAATAAATAATACATCCTATTTTTCAATCAACTCTATATTTTAACTATTTCTTTCTACACCTAATTTTCTTCTCCCCTCTTTCCTTTCACATTGCAGTGACTTATTCTTCCTTCCATTTTCTGCTTTGATCTGTGAGGAGAGTTGTCTATCCTCCTTCCTTTCATCCAACCTCATCCAATTTCAAAACCTACTGAAATTAGTGAAAAGAATCCCATTGATGTTATTGGGCTTTTGGTCAGGTCAGCAATGAGTAGATCAGTGATAAGACTTTTGATGTCTTTATATTGTTGATTGTTGAGACTCTTGGACTCCATTAGTCATATTGGGCTTGAATGCACAAAGTGCACCCTTAAGGCATCTTTACATGTGCTCTGGAGTCAGGGGGAGGCACTTTAATTACAGCAGCTCCCTGCACTTCAGAAGGGTAGGAGGTGTCTTTTTTACATATTTCAAAAGGGCAGGACGGGTGCTTTTTACACCTGACTCTGAGGCTGAATACATGTGACGCTGAGGCTGCTGGAGCGTGCTACTTATACTCGATTAATAGAGTCTGCTCCAACACCTGCTTATTAGTAGGGATTGGGCAGGAATGTAGGTGCCCTTAGTTCCTCTGAGAGATGCTTGCATTGTAAAGCATTCAGCACTAGAATAAAGCATTCTGGCACCTTAACTTACCTTATCACTTTCCAAGATTAGTCTCATAATCAAAGCTGTAGATCATGTAAGGGTGAGTCTTACCAATAGGATTTTTGTGTCCTGGAACCTTCCCATGTGTATGTGGCCTTTATTAGGGACACACTTGGAATGCTGCTGCAGCTCCACAAGCTCACTTCTGTAATCAGAAAAGGAAATATAACTATTTTTATGGATTTATTTCTTAATGGTGTAAATCATGATTGTATGAGCAGTTTTTGTGAACAGAACACAGCAGGTCACCCAGCAGGAAGGGAATGTGCAGCCCAGTGGCAGATACATCAAGCAGCAGAAATCATAGCAGCAGATGGCAGGAAGCACAGTGCAGGAAACAGAAAGCAAAGCATCAGACCAGGCAAGGAACAGAAAGAAGAGCAGTAGATTGGGCAAAGGAAAGGAACGGAAGTGGCACTAAGGGTTTAGAAATATTAGACAGTATTAGATCAGCTGCCAGATTGACTTGGTTGTCAAATTCCTTAGAAGGGTGTAAGACTAATTTGTGGCACTCCTACCACAAAAGTTCAGCCCCACTGGTTTAATGCAGCAGCACCGGTTTAAGGTAGTCACATACTATGTTGATTATCAAGACTAAATGAAGAATCACAGAGTGAAAGGCCAAACATTGTATTCATCTACCAGTTGTTGTCCAGCTGATCCATATCTGTATTCGGAAGATAAAATAAACCTTTAAAATGCATCCCATCCTCAGTGATGTATTGAAATTTAGAACTTAGAATGACAGTACCATAATGCACTAGAAACAGAAATGCAGTATTAAAATGTGTGGGTGTTAACTCACCTAATAATTCTCCCATCTTTGGCACAAATCATTGGTTCACTTCCAATAACATAAATTGGTTATGAACCTATTGTTGACACTTGAGGTCATAGCCGAAGATTTTGTCTGTCCAAAGAAGCAGCTTGATTATTAAAGCCTGTAAACTAAGCATCATTTCTTTAATACTTTGCAAATACAATTCAAAGATCCTTTAGCAGTTTTTATAACAAATAGATAATAACAGTGGTATCATGCCCAAAAATCTCCACTACGAATAAAAAAATGTTTTCAAGTATCCAGAGCCATTTGAGAACTGTTGTTAAATACTTAATGGATAATTCCTTACAAAAATACTACAATGCCAATACCTAGTTTAATACTGAAATAATCAGAAAAAGGAAATTATTTAAAATAACAAACTCTCTTCTTCCGCGTTTTAAATTTCACTAGATTTTAACTGCTGCATTGAAATAGTAGATAGTGTTAGATCAGCTGCCAGATTGACTTGGTTTTCAAAACCAGTAGGAGCTGTCTGTGTATAATTACCTATCATGTGTATCATCACTGAACAGAAACTGTGCGACTGTAGCAACAGGGAAGCATGAATATGAGAATATCAGTTATTGAAATAGAGAAATCAAACAAATTCCCATCTGAATTTTATTTGTACCTGCAGAAAACAAACAAAACAAATTCAGGAACAGCTGAAAGAAACACAGAATGGGAAAACCTACAGCTTAAATGCTTCCAGTATGATGGCAAAATCAGAGACCTTGGCCCAAAACAGAGTCCAGCTACAAAATGTAAGTAAACTTTCCAAATTCAGCACTCAACGGTCTGGTAAATTACAGGGTGATCAGACCTGGGTACTGCTGTTACCACCTTTAAAATGATAATACGACTTATCTTATTTGTAAAATACTTTGAAATGTAATGATGAAAAAAACTATTATTAATATTATTTCCAATATTACTTTATATCTCTTGTTGATAGGGCCAAGAAGGAATAGGAATTTCCATTTGTTCTTGAGTGATTTTAAATTGTCCAGTATAATCTATTAAGAATAAAAATGAACTACAAATAATCTCCATATTGTTCCAGAAGCTACACCCTGCACCATATATGTATTAGGCCTGTGCGAAGCAGCTAGTATTCACTTCGGATTCAGATTCAGCTGATTTGGGGACAGTGATTTGATTTGATGATTCAGATCACTGTCCCTGATTCTTATTCAGAGACTTGGCTGCTGTTGAGTCTCCAAATCACACAGGCCCATCCCCCACCCACTCTCTCAGCCCTGGCATGACTACCCTGCCTGCCCTAGCTCCTGGCTCTTTGAAAAAAAAAGCCCCAACTCACCAGGTGCTGCTGGGTGGAGATGTGATCCTTGCTTCCCCCGACTGCCCCACTGCTGTGTGGGGGGCTCTGCATGCCCCCCCTGACCTTCCCCCTGCTGTCCCAGCCCCTGCCCCCCATGGCTGCCTTGCCTATCCCAGCTCCAGCCCTTTAAGTAAAAAAAACCTCAAAACCCTGGACGCACCAGTTCCTACCCAGCAGGGGATGATCCTTGCCCAGCAGGGGATGACCCCACACTGCCCCACACCATGTGGGGGCTCTTCCATGAGCCCCCCAAAGCCGCTGCAGTATCTGGTGAGTGTGGGTTTTTTTCTTTTTTTCTTTAAAGGGCCGGAGCTGAGGTGGGTGAGGCAGCCCTGTGGGAGCTGAGAGAGTGAGGGGGGGCTCAGGGAGCTCGTGACAGAGCCCCCCATACAGTGGGGTGCAGTGGGGGTCAGTGGGGATTGCCCCCCCACCCCCACTGGGAAGCACCTAGTGAGTTGGGGCTTTTTTTTAAAGCACGGGGAGCTAGGGCGGGTGAAGCAGCCATGAGGGGGGAGTGGGAAGGGGTCAGGGGAGGCTGGGAGAGCAGGCATGGAATGCAGCCTGGCAGGGGTCCCCCCATGGTCCCTTCCCCTCTCCTCCAGGCCCCCCTCCCTTGCCCACTACTTACCAGTTCTGAGTCTGTCTCCAGCTCCCAACTGTATCAGGCAGGGACTGCCTGAATCATCGAAGCTCTCTGAATCTTTTCCAAATCGATTAAGAGGGCTCCTAATTGATTTGGACCTTTTTATTGGTCCCCTGATTTGATTCGGATTTAGAGATTTGGCCACCGAGTTGGGCCAAATCTCCTCCAAATCAAATCAGCACCTGAAGCTTCACACAGCCCTAATATGCATGCACCATAATCTGAAGATTTGAAGTGTCCATAAAGTATCATAATCAGTGATTTATGAATCAAGTTACATGTAAATTAGGTGCAATCCCATGAGCATGAAGTATTTAGAAAGGGAATTGTAAACAAAATAAGTATCATTGTGCCCTTCTATAAATCTATGGTGCATCCATACCTACAATACTATGTACAGCTTTGGTCTCCAAATGTCAAAAATGATATAGAAGAACTACAAAAGCTACACTGAAAGGCAACAAGGATAATCCAAGACACTTCCCTATTAGGAGAGTCTGAATAAGCTAAAACGTTTCAGTTTAGGAAGAAGACACTTGAGGCAGGGACCTGAAAGAGGTCTAAAACTGCTAAATGATGCAAAGAAAGTAAATAGGGATTAATTATTCACCATTTATCTCAATTCTAGAACTGAAACTACTAAGTAGTAGGTTTAAAACTAACAAGGGGAAAGAAGTTATTTTTTACACAGAATTCAATTAATTTACAGAACTCACTGCCACAAGATCAGCTGGAGGATCATACCGAGTTCAAAAGAGGATTGGACAAATTCTTGGAAAAAAGGGTCCATCAGCAGGTATTGATCATGGTAGATAGGAGTACAGTCCCTTATTTGGATCTTCCTAAGCCTTTGAAAGCTGGAAACTGCAATGAGAGAGGAGCGGGAAATGGAAGATTTTGGACATGCCTCTTCTCCTCAGAATCCATATTCTGCCACCTAAGCTCCTCACAGAGATTCATTTTAAAGTGTGATGGGATCTAATCTGTGATCCCAACAATTGCACCTCCTGCCATGCCACATGTGCATGGCAAAATATGCAGTTTTGGGACCAGGGATTAGATTCAAATCACATCTTATTTGCCAGTGCAGGGGGAGCCCTGGGATCACAATCCTGGGCTCCCCCTGCACCAGCAAGTTGAAACCTTGGTGATGACAGTCAACTGATTTTTAATTTGGGCAGGCAGAGTTGGTGCTAGGCAGGGTTTGGGTGGGATATAGCCATCCCAAAATTTGTGGTAGGCCTCCTGTAGCCACCCCTCCCAGCGCCACCCCTTTCCAAGCTCTCTCCTAGGTTGCTGCTGCCCTCCCTGCACAGCTGATCCCACCTCACTCCTGCCCTCAGCCCAGCCTGGCCCATGGGGCCCATGTCCAGAAGATGTGTAGCACAGACCCCCAATTTTCTGTCTAGCCCACCTCAGCCCCCTCACTGGGAAGAGGCTGGCACTGCCCCTGAGGGCCAGGAGCTACCCATAGATATGGAACCAGCCACAGTTTGGTCCCTGTTCCAAGCTGAAAGTTGGCTGATTGTCAAAATGTCAGGTGATGGCATACAGGGTTTTATTTGTCCTAGAGCATGGGTATGCTGGGATCAAGGTGCCACAGCCCGATCCCTGAGTCCCTGTGCCCCGAGATGGGTAAACATCATCTTTGCCATCAAGTTAAGTGGCACATGCAGATTTTACAGTTCGTGGTTTATGGGGACCATATGTCACACATGGTTAGTACAGGTCCCAGAACACAGGGACCCTAGGGTTAGGGAGTCTCTCCCCATTTTCTGACACCCTTAATGCATGGGACCTTGGGATTTGGGAGAGGCTCCTTGATCCTGAGGTGCCCATGTGCTGGGATGTCAGAAAACTGAGTGTGCAGGCTAGTTTCACAGGTGGTTTTTAAAGGTCTGAGGCACAGTGAGCCAAAGATCAGGGTGTCAGGCTCACCATGCACCCCATCTGCCTCCAGGGGTCAGGTACAAGTCTGGAGTCCACAGACTGGTTGTGCTCCTAGCCCAACTGGATAAGGGATAACTGTGTCCTGGACCTCGGTCTACCCCATTCTGGATCCTGACAGGATCTGGCAGGAGCCAGCCCCAACCAGCCACATGTTCAGTTTAAAGCATGATAAAAATAAGTTGCTCCATTATATGTGGAGCAACTATGTGGCTTATTTACTGTATTATCATGCCTTAAATTGACTTGACCTTGTGGCTGGGTTACTATTTTAAGGTGTGATTGACCTGTTAATCACATATATGAATTGGGATGGCATCAGGGGCCCTATGGTCTGACTGAGTAAATGGCACTTTTTATGTTCTTATGTCATTGGGCATGTAAAAAAAACCCTACACTGAAACAATGATATTATATTTGAAAAACATCAAAGTATTTAGCATCTATTCCTAGTTACTTTCTAAAGGTCACATTCTCCTTTTCTCCAAATCATACACTGCTAGTCCAGCCCATTTTTTGATGAACAAAGACATGGGAAGCAAGGAACAAAGATACTGGAACAAATGAACAAAGATCCTGGTGGTGTACCCAGAATTAGAGCATAATAGGCAACCACAGAAGATGCATTAAAGCCTCTCTAAATGCTTAAATTTCTCTTTCTGCATTTTTATTTCATTTTTGAATCCAAGAAATCATCACATAAAATGCCATTTACACTGCGCTAAACAGATGCAGAGACAGTGAAATGTTAATCTCATAAACAAGCTCCTGTCTCTTTCTCAAATTTTGTTAAAGTTCATTTTATAATTGTAGATATATTTCTTCTCCGTTTTTGCTGGATGAGATGAACAACAGATTTTATCATTAATCCTAGTTGAATTTAAGGTTACATCATATAATTCCCACCTGTGAGTTTGTCAGATCTTTTAAGATATGAAAGGGTTTTACCTGGTCAGGTAGGTAACAATATTAAAGTTCAGCTAGAAGTAGAACAGACAGTTCAGTAAGTCACATCTGTACCTCTGAGTCAGTATTAAACCATCCATGCCAACAGATTGCTAAAAAAGTACTCTAGCCTCATCTATACTTTGGTTCAATCTTAGGTGCCAAATTACAAGGACCCCTTTTAGTAATTAAGGAATATTTTTTTTGAGACTCTATAGACTACTGAAATGATAGGTCCAGTTCACCCATATGCTGCAGGGTTTGACTTGGCATGGTAGACAGAGCAAACTTTGTGTCGATCCAGTTAGCCTGAAACTGTTTATAACTAGTTTAGCAGTATAACCCAAATCATTTGAAGTCATAGAACCTGCACTACAGAAAGAAGAGCTTCTGGATTATTATTTATGTTTATTAAAGATTCTGTGACTTTTTTTTGGAAGACTGCCTCCAATAATACTGGCCTGATTTCAACTTGTGATGTCTTTTGAATTTCCCCATGATTTAATTTAGTCTGGTTCCATTACTCATTACTCCTTCCCATTACAAAACACTGTATCATGTTGTGTTTCTGGTTCATGTTTGCAGTTTATTTTTCCTGAATGAATAATAGGTGAAGTGAAATCTGTAAAGTGCTTTTGTGATGCTTTTTTCTACTATAAATTATGTCTCAGTTGTTATTAAATGTACTCTCTCTGTTTTCCTTCAGACATAATTCAGTAACATATCTTTAGGACCAACTTTGTGAAGAATTATATAGTGTCTTTTGAGCATTTGTGAAAGAGTCCACAAGCTTCAACAATGACCTTTTCTTTTGCCATACTAGTGCTTACATCACCAGGAACAACCAAAATGCCTGAAGGGGTAGTTTGTGAATTTCTGTTTCTAGAGACTTAAAATAATAAACAATAATAATGATTTTCAGCCAAATCTGCTTTCTAACCAATGCTGTCCAGAATGTTGATTACCAATCAAGGTAATTAACACACAGTTCTTGTTGCTGCTGGCAGGGAGCTGCTTTAACTTTGCTTTTAATGCATTTTCCCTTTGGGAGAAAAGACACTAAGGAAGAAAAATAGAATGACCTTGCACAGATAAGGATGTAGCATAATAGTGTGAGGTAATAATGGTTTCTATTGTTAGACACATTTTAGTGCAAGAGTGCAGGAGGAACACACTTCATTAAATATTTACAAACGATCACAGTTAAAAAAACAAAAGACTCAAAATTTCGAAAAGGAAAAGGAAAAAGCAGACAGAAAGGGGACAGAAAAAAAAAATCCCTGTTGTATGACAAATTCTGTATCATCCCCAGAAGCTCTTCAGATTTCCCATGTGTGAGGCTCTGCTGTTCAAAGACCATGCCAGGACTTCTCAGGGGAGGCAGAGTTTCCCCTTGTCTTGCTGGGTCTCACTCCTTGTAGGGCGCAGTAACACTGGGAGTGTGCTGCACTTCCTAAATCATTGAACTGAAGCAAACACCATGGAACCTTATTTCAACACCACCACAATCTGTGGATGATGGAAAGAACCCGGTTACCTAGGATGTTTGTATTGGTATCTTCACTTCTTGCATTGAAGTTAATGGTGAAAAATATGATTAAGCCTTGTGTTATCACAAGGTGATGATGCCAACTTCATAAAGTCTGATGGAACCAGTTAGCAAGTAGGAGGAAAAGATGGTTCAGATTTGATTTTCTTATGCCTCCCAGAAAATGTGGGGATACCTATAATTCCTTGAAGCTTCTTCTGTACTTTACCAGGCGTGCATCCCAAAAACTCCCTGTGTTCTTCCTTGTCTCATGACCTTTTTCTTCTTTCCCTATGGAGAAGTCTTAATTTTACTTAATTCCTTTGTCTCCAGACTGGATTAAGTGACTCTGGTACTCAGCCTTTGCTGTTTCCTGTTCTCTGTAATTATTGTCACTTGGGACAATTACATGAAATTCCTGACTTTAAAATAAAATCTTACGGTGATGGTATTTCTATGTACCGTTAAATAGCTGTCACAATCTAATCTTGAGGTTGTTACATGTCATTGGTAGGTGAGATGAATGCCATATACAGATTTTTTTTTGACTATGCTATCCACATATTCTCAGAATGATTGATGGTCCTGCTGATTTCTCATAGCATCTGCTGTTAAAGGAGATTTACCAATTGCAGTCTTCCTTTCCCTCCCCATTTTTAATGGACTTTTGTAAATCAGTGTTTTAATGAGGATTGTTTGAAAGGCAATTACAGATCATTTTAATAAAAGATGCTATGTAAATGTAAGAAAATTGCTATTATAGATAAACCCTATGTTTCATGGTGAACCAAGTATTAAAATGAATTAGAAATCTGCATATCATTCCAGCGTAACTCATTATATTTGCAGCTGTTTGCATTACTGCAGGATAAAAAAAAATGAATTACTTTCAGTCCTTCTGATATCACACCTCGGTGCCAATTGAAGCTTTCTTTACAACAGGTTGATTATGAAAATCATATACAAGGTTAAAAACTCTGAATGTTTGATTTCAAAATACCTTCCATTTGTAACAGAGTTCTCCTGCTGAATCCTAAACTACAAGTTATCTAGTTGGACTTCTTCTATCAAAATTCAGTGCTTAACAAATGAATGTAAAGTGTTGGACATTCCCCCAAGTTCATTAATCATTGATTTGGAGGGTTGCACTTTGCAGTTATTTAACAAGATGTGGAACAGATACTCAAGTTCAGCAACACGATATTTAAAAAACAAGAGATTGCTGTTCGTGTGAAATGCAGAAGCATTAGAATTCAGTTAATTTAGGAAGTTATTTTTTCTTGTTCCTCTATTTAGAAAAAACTACCTACAATTAAGGAAGGAAAGCTACTTAGCAGTAACTACACTTTTCTGTTGCCTGTGGAGGGGTATATTCTAGGAGTGACATGACTGTATTGCATTTGAAAACTTAAGTTAGCCTAACCATGTGATTGGTCCAATAAAAGATACAAAAATCCTTGCTTTTCATATTTCCTGGACCATCATGGCCTCATCAGCACTCCAACACTACCATGCCATCCATTTGAGTTCAAGAATTTTTGGTACTAAAGCTGTTCAAGGTATTTCTACCACAGTGAGATCCACATGTTCCAAAAGTTACCTCATCCTATACACCTTTTGGATCCCTTTATTCTTGAGTCTCTAGAAGATCTTTGGATAAAGGGAGAGAAAATAAGTGTGAATTGGCAGAAGCACTACATTCTGAGAAATCTATTTACTAATAAAATATGGGCAATTATTCTTTTGATTTTTTTCTGCAGATTTTACTCACCCACACCAAATAGTAGAATAACTAGTATTAATATGTGCCAATGCAGTAAAAGTGAAAAGGATTAATATCTTTTTCACTGCCAATATGAAACATCATCTTCATAAACCAGCTTTCTTAGCAAACAATGGTACTAGAATATGAACCACTAGAAGCATCAAGATACTATCCGGATAATGGAATAGGCTTGAATTCAGGATATAATCTATTTAGGAAGCCTTGAAGGAGAAAGAATCATTTGTTTATTCCATCATTTATAAACAACTCGCCATACTTATGAGAAGCTTTCATTCTTTTCAAATACCAACTACTTCTTTAAACAGGGTATGTTCACCCTTGTCTCCCAGATTAGCCTGTGAGAGAAAAGCGTAAGTGTGTTACCTTAGGAAAAGATCAAGAGTATTACACAATTATGTGCAGATCTAAATCTAACTTGATATTTTGCAGGAGATTGTTACTTGTGTTTGCATTATTTGTACTTTGCAGTGCACATGATGGGGACAGTTAAAGCACTTGAAAACATCAAAGGCTTTACTACTTATCTAAATACATTTTATCTCCTATGTTTTCTTCACTAATTTTGTAATTCTATAAAATAAAACAGCAATTATGCTCGTCAGGCAATATTTATTTTTTACAAAATCTTTATGGCACTTTATGAACTCTTGCTGCCTTTGTCTTGTGATTCCTTTACTTTAAAATTTTAACATTTTTTTTCTTCTCTTAATGTTGGTCCTTGTCTTCTGTTAGGTAATAAGTTAAACCTACCATATTTATTTGCATAGCACACACCTTTTCCCTACAAAATTAGCTACCTGCAGTGGTAGATTAGGGGGGTGCAGTCACAGCTCCCTTGATTTCTACTCCACTCAACATTTAAAACAAACTGCTCAGATGGACAGCTGCATTTCTAGACAGGTGCCTTAGGGAGTTAGTTGACTTCATTTATTGATTCTATTCTTAACTCTGTAGATCAGTGTTTCCCAATGGTGCTGCGGCACACTGGTGTGCCGTCGGCCACATCCAGGTGAGCTGAGGAATCTTGGGGGGGGCGTGGCTCCTGGGGGGTGGCTACAGGCAGTGATGCCACCACTGCCCTGTGGCTGGCCCTGTGCTGATATCCACCCCCCCCCGCTCAGTGTTTGGCTGCTCGCCACCCCCTCCCCCCACTCCCACTCTGCCTTCAGCTGGTCTGCCATGGCGCGGAGAAGGCCGGGTATGTGTGCTGTGGGGTGGAAAAGGTTTGGAAATGCTGCTGTAGGTACTAACAGCACTTGATCATCCACTAATCAAGCTAACCTTCCTTACACAATAATCCTCATGATGTTTCCGTGCTCATCCCCATGCTGTCCAGTAAAGGTATGCCATTACCTAGGAACCTGTACTGGGTGGCTTTGCTCCTAGGGGTTCAAACCCATAACAAATCAGAGATGGGGAGGGGAGGGGCTAGGGTGAAGGCAAGCCTAGCTGTAAGGTAGCTATGATCCAGTGGTCAGAGACAGGAGGGAGTTGCAAAAGTGAGGAAAAGAGATAAGTTACTATAGTGATTCTTTTGACCTTGTCCTGGGTTATTCATTGAAGCAGAATGGGGAGCTAAACTAGTGGCTCAACCAGGGTGGCATAAAGTCAGTTATGGATGGACCCAGAGGGGTTGGTCTTCCCAGGTAGGGGCACTGGAAGTGGTTCAAGTGAGTCCTCCTCTGCCCCAACTGTTTCTTTCTGTATGCTGAGGGTAGAAGCCACCTATGGGCATGCTGTGGAGAAGAGGGGCCATGGGAAGGAGGTATGTTTATAGCTCTGTCCACCTTCTTCCCCATGGTCCGGGGTTATGAAAGTCTTGCTGAACCATTTGACAGGGATTTTGATGGGAAGGTCCTCCTGAGAGTAATGAGAAGCTGGATGTTATGGGCACTAAAAAGCTTTTGGGAGGAGGCAGTCCCATGGAGAAGAAGGGTGTGAGGGTGTGAGGTGAAGGCAGGTGGGGTATTATGAGGGTGTAGGATGAGGGGAAGATGGGGTTTGGGAGTGAAGAGTGTGGTGGGGACTATGGGGCTGAAATCATTCTGAAGGGGATTAGGAGCAGGAAGTATTTGGGGTGAGAGTGATGTAGGAGGCATACGGGGCTGTAGTGAGTTTTGGGTGCTCAAAGGGCATGGGAGAGCTTAGTGGAGTGTGAGAGGGGAGGGGATGTGATGGGGATGAATCTGTACAGGGTTCAGTGGGTTCATGGGAGCAGGGTAGGATCAGTCGGGCATGAGAGGGATGGTTTTGAAGTTGAACATGGAGAATATGTGGGATAATGGGACAAAGTAGAGTCAGGAGGTATTTGAGGTGGCAGAAGCAATGCATAAAGGATAATAAGGGGCACCAGAGGGGCAGGTAATAGTTTTGGGGCCCTTTGCAACCATGGTGGAGTATCTGGGGGACCTGTGTGTTAAGGTTCATGTCCCTGGCCAGGCTGGGGCAACAGTTGTACTCCTCTGAAATCAAGTGCCTGCCCAACCTGAGGAGTCAGGACCCCTTCCCCACAAAAACAATCAATTATTTGTTTTTGCTTGGATGTTAACCAGAATGATAGAACCTCAGGGCCCTCATATATTAAAAAAGCTCCTAGTTTCTTTCTAACTGGAGAAAAAATATTCATAGTATTATGTGATAACGCATCATACTACCTGCACTCCTGGTTTTTAAAATCCTAGATCCACCCATGACCACCAACTTTGAGGGGTGCACATCGTTAGACAACTCATTTCCATGCTAAGATGAAGGCAGGGGAACACTGGAATGGCAGCAGGTGACTGTGCTCAGTTACGGCTGAACCTCAGCAGAGGCAGAGTCCTGTAGTCAGCATCACTCCTTCTCTGACTGCTTCAGAGCCAAAACAGCTACAAATTTAACCCTCTCATAGCCACTAATGAGTTGTCAGTAGCTGTGTTGGATGAGCAGCAGGGGGAAGGGGAGTGATGCTGACAGTAGAACTCCTTTCAGCTCCCTTCCAGGACAGGCCCAGAGTGATTTGCCATGACATGCCCTCCCCTGCCACCACCAGGCAGGCTGCCCAATGTGCCATGGTGATCTGTTCTGGGGCTCTCCTGGAAGGGGGTTGGGGTTGTGTGCCCAGCAGCTTATCGGGGTGGCCCGCCCACTCCACAGAAGGAAGGATCAGGCTCCTCAGAACTCTAGCAGGCATCAGGTGCCCAGAAGCAGGCACCTGGTATGATTGCAGGAATCATGATTGCAGGAATTGTGCCAGGCACCCACTGCCACCACCTGCATGCAGTAAGTCAGAGCTCTGGGAGGCCTGATCTTTCCTTTTATAGAGCAGCCAGGCCACCCCTGATTGGCTGCTGGGCGCACATCCCCAAACTCCTTCCAGGAAAGCCCCAGAGTGGGTCATCATGGGTACCATGGGTCATCAATCTAGGTCTATTTTAGACCAGGTTTTGCCATTTTTAAATTAGTCTATGCACTTCAAACTTTTGTTGTGTTACAGATATAGACTGATTTCTGATAACTTCTACCAGTTTATGTGTAATGTCTGTACCTGGCTTTGGTATAATTATCTCTGAGTGGCTCTTGAAAGCCAAACAGTCCTGAATCTGGTTAGCATTTGGATAGGAGACCACAATGGAGTATCAGATACAGAGGAAGATGTTGTGATTGAAATCTTGGTGAATGGTAACCACAGAAACTGAATGACTTCATTTGGCCATGGATGATGAATAATAGGAAGGAAAGGAATATTGTAAGTAGTTCTGATTGTGTGGCTGGGAAAGAAAGCAGATGTTCTGACTTTTGGATTACCCTTAGAAATAGTTTCTAATCAACCTACCTAATAACAGAAATGAAAACAGAAATTAGTTATGATCTTTGTCTTCTAACCTGTATTACAAGTACCTTCGTAAAGTGGCTTTTGGTATTCATACTTTGTCAGACAGAAGCTAAAGTAATGGCCCATTGCCACCTCCATAGGCTCAGTCACTATAAGGCTGCAAAAGGCAACCTTCATTTCTGTAACAATCTGTTACTACAAATTGAATTGGTGTAAGAGTATTTTCTTAGGACATCCAAAATGGCCAACCCAAATGAGGAAAACCTTGATTCCATATGCCACTGTGTATGTGGAATCAATGAGGCCACTGCCACTGGAATTCTGGCCATCCCTTATGGCATTGCTACTTCACAAAAGTAGGAGACTACAAATTGCACTCCCTTTATCTTCAAAGGACAAATTTGGCTGGCTACTTCTTGTGTTTTTAAATGGTAACAAAAAAAAATTACACTAGGTCCCCGCTTCTTCATGTAACCTACAATGACAAAGTTTGTCTTTCACATCATGTTTCAGCCATAGAACTTGAAGATGGGTGTGGTATCATCATTCTCATTTTCCAGATGGAGAAACTGAGGCACAGAGAAGTTAAATGATAGGCCTACAGTCACACAAATGTGAGTGACAGAGAGAGGAATAAAATGCACATTTCTCATTTCCCAGGGCAGCTTCCCATATCAAGCTGCCTCCTTAGATTTCATTAATATGTCTAGGAGAGGGGCAGAATACTATTAGAGAGATGCTGAAAAGATAGGTAATTGCAAACAACAGTTGATTTTCTCCATGAAACTGAGCAATTTAAAATGTTCACAACATTTATTTTTAAATGGTATCATTATTCGTTATTTTATATAGCCACATGACAAGCACAACTAGTGAACTTGGAGACAATAACCCCCACCCCAAACTACAGAGCTTGATAATTCTTCAACCCAAAAGCCTGAAGAAGAACTGTTTCAGACTTACTGAGCATCTACAACTCATTATATAAATAGGTATAGGAAAAGTATCAGGTAAATGCAGCAAGAAGAGATGTGGGAAAGGATGGTTAATCCTAAGAAAGGGTAAATAGAGCAATGAATTTAAATTCACATAAATATCTGGTGAAGGATAAAAATCTAAGCAGATTCCAAGAGAAAAGGTGTTAACATTCTCCAGACAAAACCCCCACATTTAAAACTGATTCTTAGTTTCAGAGGCAACTCAGATTTTGGTTTCAAAGGGTGTCAATAGATGTGTTTGTTGGCGTTCTACTTAGAACACATCACAGTAGACTTGATTAATCAAGTCTGCTCTGCATTCTAATTAGAATGCTCCAGTGTCACCTTACCATCATGTGTATTAAGCCCCCCTGCATTTCAAAATGGCCTCAGGAGTGTTTTAACTAAAGCTCACTGAATGAGCTTTAGAGAGAGTGTCCCATGGCTATTTTGAAATGTGCAGGGACTTAATACACATGACTACGACCTGTTTTAATTAGACTGGATGTCTGGTAACCACTCTAATTAAAATGCCCCCCCCCCCCACCCAGCAAAAGGACCTAGGATTAGGACCTAAAAATCTTTTTATTCATTACTTTGAGCATTTACATCACAATCATGGTTAACCTATAAACTGAATTATAAAAAAAAATGAAACTGTGATTAAAACACAAAACACAACAAAGAAACAAAAACCCTACTCTGCACACCATGTCTTTCTGGGAAATTGACAAGGCCTAGTACATTACCCAGCCTTGTTAAGCATGATTGGTAAACTTTTGTCAGCGCGGGTCAAAGCTCAAAACCAGCTATTACTGCAGGCTGCAAGTGTCTGTTCTTTCCTTCGCCACCTCTAAGAAGCCAACTGCCAGATACCTAAATTCTCTGCAGCAATTATAATTTCAGACCTGACAGAGCAGCTAGGTCTGCAGTGAAGGAGGAGATTGTGGAGGGGTTGGGTGGCATGGTGCAGTTCCATACACTAATTCCTTGTGTGGGATGAGGCATCTTTGTGAGCTGGCCTGCAGGCTGTAAGTTGCCAAGCCCTGTCCTTGGCCATTTTGAAGAAAGCATGCAGATCTAATGTGGAGAGAGACTCTATCCCCTATCCCACCCATGCCCACCTTGAGCCCCAGTTCAACAGAAGGCAGAAGATAGCTCTAATTGTTCTTTATGGTTCACTTCTGGCTCATGGTCTTATAGGCTACTTAAAACTTCAATTTAATCTCATGTACAAACACAAAAAAGGACAGGAATAACTTTCTTGCATTAATGGTCCATTCTTTGCATTGCTCAAATTGATTTATTTAGGTCAGAAATCAAAGAGAACTTCATGTCTGCAGCTGGCAGGGTAACCATTAAAGTTTAAAACCTTCATAGGCACTCCAGCTTGAAAATGTTTTACCTGCAATTGTCACAAGTGACAACTAAGATCATTATAACTGAAACAGATAAGAGCATAATACTTTTTGTCAATTTTTTTTGTCAACATGTTTACTTTGTGCATTTGACAAACATTTTGCATATTGACAGTTTCATTGGGTTTTTCTTCTTGGCAGTCATTTAGGCAGTTTTTTTGCCCTGCTGTTTGTGCAGATCTTTCACCTGGCTAAAAGGCAGAAGAAAAATACTGGGGAAGGAAATGTGAATTTTTATTTTTTTTAAACACAAATATTAGCCAGAGGGATCAAAAACAAATGTAGTAACCAACTCTTCTCAGGTTCCTGTCTTGCTTTTCTAATATGGCTGAAGAGAAGATTATGAGAAATGTGGTGAACCTTAACTAAGAAGGAGGGGATGTTTTTTGTTTAGAGTGCTAATCAGAGGATCATTGGATGTTAGGCAATAGAGCAGGTGTGGGCAAAATATGGCATGTGGGCCAGGTCTGGCCTGCTGAGGGATTTTGTCTGTTTTGTGACAGGTCCCTTGGTCTTATCCAGTCCAGGCACAGGGGACAGCACAGGCCATTGTGCATGTGGCCAGTCCCACCACAACCTGGAGCACAGTGGGGCTGGAGTGGTGTGGTAACCGGACTCACTTCCTAGTAGCCCAAGCACTGGTGCTTCTTCCAGATGCCATAGCCACTAAACATGGCACCCACCACCAGGGGCAGGACCCTCACGGGCAGGGTGCACAACAGGGCTGTGGGTGGGTGGGGAGCTGTGTTTAGGACTCGGTCTAAGATCTTGGGGTGGTGACAGCATGGGGTTTGGGATGGGGCATAGCCATGATCTGTTTCCTGTACACCCCTGCAACAGGCACTGGTTCCATGGTCATGTGGGAAGCAGATTGTGGCTGTGCCCCAGCCCCAGCCCCACACTGTCACCACCCCAACTTCCTGGACCTGGCTGTGGACTCAGCTCACCACCTGTCTGCAGCCCCAGCCTGGCTATGGGCCCTTCCCAGGCGGGTCCCAGCCAGTCTCCATGGAGACCCCAGGATCACAGGGCAGTGACAGTATGGGGCCAGAGCCCAGAGCAGAGCCATGCTCTGCTCCCCACATACCCCTCCCACAAAACCAGTGCCCATCACAGAAGTGTGTGGGCAGCAGATCACAGTTCTGCTGCGATGGAGCCAGAGATGGGCAGGGAGAGGCATCCAGGAGTGAGACAGGCAGGTAGATGGGGCTGAGGCTGGGATTGCAGGGTGGTGACAGTGCAGGCCCCATCCATATACTGTCAGCACCCCACAATCCCAGGGTCTCCAGGGAGACTGGCCACTACCCACATGAGCAGGGCATGCAGCCAGGTGGACAGGATGGGGCTACTTAGGGAGTTTTGGTGAGCTGTTGCATGGTCGGGCGGTGTGCTGACCTCACTCAGGACAGCTCATTAAAACTCCCTATATGGCCTATAGGCTCAAATAATTGCCCACCCCTGCAATAAAGTACTGATGACAGAGAAAATGGTATTAGTTCTATGTGACAGTTTATGTTAGATCTTGACCTCCTTTGTTATCATAATGATTTTTTAATAATACAACTTAGGACTTTCTAGCAAGTTTAAAGGAGGCAGATACTCAGCTCTAGTTGAGATCATTTGTCATAATGACATATCTTGTACAAGATTTATTTATTAGCAAAATAATGCTGATATTATGTGTAGCAACCCAAATGTTTAAATTTAAAAAATGTAGATACAGCCAGGCTAACTTAACAAAATTGTTAGGTAACCTAAAAATCTGTCCACTGAACTAGTCTTACAATCTAGTGGAAGTGTAGTTCAAGTTCTTATATCTCTGGATCACTGCCAATGAGAGCACAGTGGCTTTGATAAAATAGGAATCTGCCTCAACCTTCATTTCTGATCCCTCATACCAAACCAATCTGGGACCTTTAACAATTTAACAAAAATAAAAACATCCCTGTTAATTATTTGTTAACATTTATCCTAGTCTGCACTTTCAAGATGAATGTCAGATACAGTGGCATGATTAGGGTGTGGCAACAGCAGCAATTGCCCTGGGTACTGTTGGGGCTAGGGAGTTGAAAAAAATGCTTTTATCTCAGCTTTATGATTGCAGTGGCAGCAGAAACCAGAAGTCACCATTGCCTCTGTGTGCAGCAGCTACCCCAGGCTCTTGGCCGTATTTTTATCCTGCTGATCAGAGAAGCATATACATGCAGAATTTCCAGTCAAGTCTCAAAGCAAGCAGAACAAGTATCTCATGAAAAGAGAATCTCCACTGATTTATGTCCAGTTCTTGTGTTACAGAGCCCAGAGGCTTCAGACGAGGCTAAGCATTTACATAGGGGCTGTACCAATACTGCTGACAGCATGCCAGCTACTTTCAGACTGTAAATGAAGAAACAGATGGTCCAGAATCACAAATTTCAGACCTGGAAGCAGACTTTGCTAAAGAGGGCTTTGAATCCACAGATTTGGTCTGAGTCCATTTTATATTTATCTAATGATATAAATCCATTGTATTTCATTTTTTGGTTCCATATATCAATGAAAGAAAATATCAGTTTGACTGAAGGTATCAAGCAAACCAGCAAGGTGCAACATTTCAGTTGAGAGGTTACTGAGTTTTTTCACTGACTTGCAGGATGAGTCACATAATCAGATATTTAATTAAATATATCAATATTACATCATTCTCTGATATTTAGGATATAAGGTATCAAAAATTTCCCAGAAAAGAATTTGCTTAGGACCTCCAGCCTTATATAGTTTGTATACTCTGCATGAGTATACCCTGCATAAGTACCGACTGAAGCCTGGTCAGGAGTAGTTTCTGGAGTGGGTGAGCTCTTTGATCTTTGGACTCCAATATCTGGCTTTTGGCACATTTCACTTTGTGGCCACCTTGGAGAGCTACTTCCTGGCTTAGCTGCTAGAGACTGACTAACTCTTCAAAGAGATGGAGCACATGCCAAGTCATATCTTTAAAAAAACAGCATTTATTATGCCTCTCAGGTTTCTCTTGTCCTGCCTTTCTCTTTCCCCCTGTGTCTTGGGGGTTCTCCTTTTTAAGACTGTCTATTTGCACTGTGGCTTCTAAGTCCCGCCTTGGCACCAGAAACAGAAGGAAGTTTCCAGATTCTGGGACTTGAATCCACAGGTGGATCAACACATCCATTGGTGGGTGCATTGTTGGTTTGATAGCCCATTCCCCCAGGGGAAAGATTGTCACAGGTCTGCTTCAAAACACTGCTAACTCACTGTTTAATTATGTAAAAGCTAGAAATATTACAAAGAGTACCACAGCCTGTCACAAAAAGTACCTCTAACACTGTAATGCAACTAATTGCTGTCAAATACATGTCATCATTTTAACTACAATTTTCTATTAGGCATGTATTATTCAGTTCCACCTTTTTAGTAAAGTTTTTATATTAAGAAAATATTACTGCTGTTCCTCTCTTTTTGATATCCATATAATGCCTAATATATTTTGCTTTTAATGTGTTAATTGCTTTTATTCTCTGTTCCACAGTATTCAAAGACAAATAGGCATTCTAGACCTGGGATGGATAAAGTTATGGAGTCTAGTTTTTCAGGCACTCAATCTTTCTCAGAAGCCTTGTCACCTGATAGAGGAAGCCAGCCTATCAAGCAACATAGGTAAGCAAATGGCTCTCAGACCAGAAAATTGGCAGGCAGAGATGTCCTGATTTAGTGATATATGCAAGATTATTGTGCATTGTGCCTGGGGAGGCATTCAAGGCTATATGGTAGTAACATAGATTCATAGATTCATAGATTAAGGGTAACATAGCCCCAGCCCATTCAGTAAGCAGATGTCTAAGCATTTCCTTTGCTGATGACATAAAAAAAATTATGATGATCACTGCCTATAATCTACCTTTTGTAGAATGCCTAGAGGAAGTATTAAAAGACACCATCGGAGCTGTAGACACAGAGCAGTGAATGAAACAATTGTACTTTCAGAAACCATTAAAAAACAAGATTTTTTCCTGTCTTGCTTTATGCAGTTTGTGAAATTAATGATTCATTCTCCTACTGGCAGACTCTGTTACAAACTTTCAACCTTTCTCACTGTTTCTTTAAATAAACAGCATTCCAAATGAAAAATGACTACTTTCTGTGTATATTTATGACTTTGTAATAGCCAGCAATTAAAAAAAAATAGCTTTATAAAAGTTTAGATACAAAATGTTTCCAAGGCTAGAGGGTAGAAATTACTTCTAAACATGGATAACAAATGGTATTTGAATCTGATTTTTTTAACTGTTTCATTTTTTTTGTTATGACAATTGTATGTTCTAGATAGGGGAAAAAGGGGTCAAATTCATGCCAGGTATAAATCAAGTTGTGGCAATATCCGGTCACAAAATATGGCTGATTTTCCACAAGAAACTACTGGTATTATGATTTTTAAAAATGAAATGGCTGAGAACAATGTAACTCATAATATTTGGTATATATCAAAAGACATTTCCATTCCAGCCACTTGTCAGCAACATTTTTCTTGTATTCTGTATGATACATTTGCTTAACCTTCCAAAACAAGGGCATTTTGTAAGGCAGTAAGGTACATTTGGGTCTCCTTATATTTCCTTTTGTCAAGCCTTTGACTTCTTTGTAAAAAAGAATGGCCAGTCTTATATAAAATTCACTCAATAGAGCACCAATTTCACTGTATTTGATTGTTTGCTCAAGTGATTCTGTTAATATCCTGGAATAGGGAAATGATGCCTAGAACTTTTTTCCAGTGGAAGTTTTTTATCTCAGAGGGTGCATCCAGATGCGACCCATCTGTAATGCCGCATGCCGCATGAGCCACACATGCAGTCATTCCCCTTACTGATAATTTGCAATATGAGGGGAGGAGTGGGCTGACACTGGGAAGTGCCAGTGTCAAAAAAAAAACCAAAAAAAACCCATGACTAAAAAAAGCAGGATGGTTCCTGTGACAGCAGTGTGCACTGCCTGAAACTAGAGTCTGGCAGACTGGAGCAATGCTCTAGCTGCTGGCCAGGCTCCGTGTTGCTGGATCACAGAGGATACAGCCTACACAGGCCCCAAGGACCCCAGGTAAGGCTGCCGGCGTCTCTCAGGTGCCAGCCCTGCCTCCTGTACCTTATCGGGGGCAATGTGCCACGCAACAGAGTGTGTGTGCATGGCCATTCCCCAGGCAGGGACAAGTAGGAGTGGCATGTTGTGATGCTGCTGTTTGTCCCTGGGAAAATGCATGTTTCCACTTACAGAGACGTGGCCATTCTGGTCAAAAAGAAAAGCTTCTTTCTAATCCTTTAAATGCCAAGTACGTTAACTCAAAGAGGCCTTCATCTTCATATATAAACATATATAATCATACTACAAGTAAAGATTTCTGTAGATTCTATCTTTTATTGAACCAAACGAATAGTTGGGAGGGACACAGATGTTAGGTGAGACCTGAGGGAGGGTGCATGGTACCTGAAAGCTTGTCTAAGTCCCTTCTAAATATGCAGTTGGACCAATAAAAGACAGACAGTTCCCACAAAAAAAAAAGTGCCTCACATTTTTCCTGGATCATCATAGCTACATCACCCCAACACTAAAATTACAAATCTTTTTAATTGATCAAACTGTCTGAATTTTATTTTACTCAGGTGATAAATAATGACTTAATAAAATCCTCAGAAACTTTTAAACCTCCAAATATTACCCAAATTTATAAAAGTTCTTTAAATAAAAATCTAATATGAACTTGAGACCATGTACTTTTTCTTCTGTAGGAAACTCATTGTGTAGGTCACCCTTAGTAGAACTTACCGCAGATGTTCTAGTTCTAAAGTTTGAAGGACCATCACTGATTCTTTTTCCCATATCTCTGGGATTTTATTGAAAGAAAAATGGGTTCCAGTTCCTTATTTGGAGGGTATCAGCCAGTATACTATATTCATATTTCTTACTTCAAAGATGTATTTTGCACTAATTAATGGTTTTATCTGGATTCATAAACAATTGCTTTTATAATTTTATAATTCAAGATTTAATATATCAAGGCTTTGTTTTATAAAACATGCAGTGTTAATGATTTATAATCCCATCATTGATTTATGCATCCTGCAACTTCTTTATAAGCTGTCATGGGTTTACAAGTACTGTTTAGCTCAGTGATGTTCAACATATGCGCTGCAGCCTGGATCTAGTCCCCAAAGTGCCTGGATCCAGCCGATTGCATGGAGAATCATCAGAAAACATTTAAACCCACTGCATCTCCTTCCCTGCTTTCTGCTGTGCTTTGGATCCCCTCCACAGGCCTCCTTGCTTTCTCCCTCTCTCCTCTCCTGTAGCAGCTTACTGTCCCTCCCCACACTTCCCCTTGGCATGTACTGCCAACTGAAGGTAACCTTTCTCCTTCTCTCCCCACCCTCTCTCCCTGTCTTCTCCCTCTACGTTTTTTGCAGCCACCTCCCTCTCTCCCTGTCTTCTCCCTCTAAGTTTTTTGCAGCCACCTCCCTCTCTCCTTCTCCTCTCCGCTATGGGAGGAGAGTAGTGGCCCACATTGCACCTGGATTGCTAACACACTGCCCATTGCTCTAGAAGGTTAAATTCCACTGGTGTAGCTGATTGATTAGTCATCTGACTTTTTATTTGGTCTCTTCCTTATCCTAATCCTTACAGATTGCAGACGTGTTATTATTAACTCTTGCACATTATATGCTGAATTTAGGAAACTCATTTTTAATTACTAGGACTAAATATTTGTCCAAACAGTCACTTCAGGACAAGTATTTGATTTCTCTGTTCCAAACAAAACAGTGGCCTAAGCCCACAGGTTAGCAAAACACTTAAGCACACAGTTAACTCTGGATTTTCCCATGCTTCAGTAGGTTCCAGGGAAGATGGGACTGAGTGCATCTGTTCTACCTGAGTCTGGTGATACACCCCAGACCCACAGGTTTGCCAATGAGGCTGCCCCAGGTGCTCCCTAATGCCTATTTCCAGGCCGACTGGAGAATTGGGGCTCAAAAGCAGGCACTGAGGATTAGCCTGGCAAACTCGCTGATATAATTCCAACTCTGGAGCATGTCAGAAGCTTGGGTAGGCAGAGCAAGCTCCCCACTTGTCTTCTGGAACATGCTGTTGTTACCATATAGAAAAGATTATTCATTACCACAATTTGGTGTTAGCTAAAATTCTCTGCCACACTTTCAGGAGGTGCAACCCAAGGGAAAATAGGTCAAAAGTGATTTTACATCATGTTCTTGTCATCAGCTACATGTTTGCCATCCAGAACAGACCTGAGAATGCTATACAGGCCACTGGGCATTCCAGAGCAGGACAATATCTTTCCAGCACTCATTGTACTGTGATGACCTTCTGCTTCCCAGTGACATGTTTCCTTACATACTCAGAATGTTTCCCCCCTGAGATTTTCAAGTAAGCTTATGCAGAGCCAATACTTTTTTGAAATCATTGGCTGTCTACTCCCAGTTGCTCAAACTGGCTAAGCTTTGGTGCTACAGTAAAACTACCAATGTAGAAAACAGTTGCTGCTGCTTGTGATAGTATTCTGTTTTTAGTCATTATGAACGTGTCCACTAGAAATGTGAATGGCAGAACTGCTCATTTCACTTAGGCTGCTGAACAGCTTAAGATAATAACAGTATTCTACTGGTACCAGTCTACATGTGAACAGTTATGTAGAGATGAAAGGCTCTATATAAATCCTGCTTCTAAAATATTCTATCTGTTTTATAGGCTTGTGTCTTACAGGCTTATTAGAACTTTATATCATAGGTTTGCCTATGTGAAGCAACTCTACCCTCTGGCAGAACTGGAGAAGCACAAGTACATTCCCCATAAAATGTGAAATCCGTTGCTGGTTCATGCAGACTGTGTTCTAGTTATATTACCAAAAATCAAGCTCTCATTTATACAGGTGGGACAAGTTACCATTTCCCTATATGTGAGGCTGAATTCTAATCTTGTCACTCATGCTGAGTAGTGGTTTTCTCTTCTAGTACTACTGATTTCAATTAACCAATCCATTCATAATTATTTTCATATGAATTGATTTAAGAGAATATTACTACAAGGTCCAAATAATGGGTCTGAATCTAGCTTCAAGTTATCATGCCATTCAGTAAAAAAAGGAAATTATTCTTAAGATCTAAAATGGACATATGCTTTCATTTTTAAATAGGGCTATAATATTTTTTTCTGACAAGAAAAAATTCTTTCTTTTAAGGCTTCATAAGCATTTTACTTATTAAGTAATTGCAAATTAATTTGGTTTAAGTTTAAAGGAAGGGTAAACAAAACACCTCAGTAACTAGGGGGTTTTATTAAAAAAATAACAAAGTTTAATAGTGTAAGGAAACTATCTTGTGAGGTAACTGGACTGAAGAATTTAGCAACTTTTATAAGGAGGAGGCCTAGAATTACTTTAAGTCAAAAGTCCAAAACAATCTGGAAACTGATTCTCCTAAGCAAACAGAAAAAAGCTTACAGGAAATTATTCATTTAGGCCTAATTGAATGAACAGCTATCTCAAGACGGGCAATAGGCATAAGCACAGAACATACAAAGAATGAGAAAAGGACTGGTCAGCAAAGAAAGCTCTGG
>NW_017728994.1:9419980-9432227 GCF_001723915.1 Gavialis gangeticus | reverse complement strand
AAAGTTTAATAGTGTAAGGAAACTATCTTGTGAGGTAACTGGACTGAAGAATTTAGCAACTTTTATAAGGAGGAGGCCTAGAATTACTTTAAGTCAAAAGTCCAAAACAATCTGGAAACTGATTCTCCTAAGCAAACAGAAAAAAGCTTACAGGAAATTATTCATTTAGGCCTAATTGAATGAACAGCTATCTCAAGACGGGCAATAGGCATAAGCACAGAACATACAAAGAATGAGAAAAGGACTGGTCAGCAAAGAAAGCTCTTTTGGAGGTCAAGACTTGTAGGCATAAAATATATATTGTAGACATAAAGCAACAATTGCCAAAGGACAAGCTGAACTAGAACTTCAACAAGACACATGCTCCAATGACTTTCAGATTCCAAATTAGAGCTTTTATTAAAAACAAATAGAAAATGATTCTTCGGCACTGTAATTAAAAAGAACAAGAAAAAGAGACACGGTTGCTATGGAATGTAGATGATGTTAAGATTAAAGATAATTTAGTTGTGGCTTGTGAACTAAAGGAGAATTTTTCATAGTTTCAAATAAGGATGATGATATTACAAGGGGAACAAAAGCAAGATAGATTCAGTGTGAAGATATGGACTTTTCCACAGCCAAAATGAAAGCAAAAATTAAGGACCTAAATGCATTCAAGTTTGGAATAATATCCCTGAATAATCTCCATCCCTGAATTCTGAAAGAACTGGTGCATGAAATTACAGGCCAGGTTGCAAGTATGTTTAACAATAAACCAAGTCAGGAGTGACTAGAGAAGAACAAATATAGTGGATATTTATGAAAGGGAAAAAGTGATAACATGCTTTACATAATGTAATCCTTTTGCTAGGTTCTGCCCTGCTGCCAGGCCCCATTTAGAAGGGTGTGGTACAGATTGAGTGACATAACAGCAAACATAGTAAAAAAGTAAAAAAGTAAAAAAGTGTTGTCAGTAAAAAAGTTTGCAAAAAAAAAAAAAATCATCTTAGATTGGCAACTCTGTTTGACTGCAGCAATGGTTTTACATCATGCAACCCTCATACCCTGATGAACACCCACTAACAGGCTGCCCACCACCCAGCCTTACCCCTGTCACCTCACTCCCTCTGTCCTGGCACAGACCCCCAAAGAAGCCTACCTGCAACCCGATAGCATTATTAACAGTTGACAGGACTCAGCACCAGCATATGGCTTAGGGGTAGGGAGTCTACAAAGCCCTGAGAAGAAACCCGTCCCCACAACCCAAATGCTTCTGCAGGAACTGTGCTCCCCCTCAGGCATCCGATGGCATGGTTGTTCTCTGTCTTTCAACACTATGTCTAATTCATAGATTCATAAATGTAGGTTCGGAAGGGACCTAAGTAGATCCTCAAATCCAACCCCCTGCCCTGGGCAGGAGAAAATAGTGGGCTTATATGACCCCAGCTAGGTAATTGTCAAGCCTCCTCTTAAAGACCCCCAAGGTAGGAGCCAGGACCACTTTCCTTGGAAGCTGGTTCCAGATCCTAGCTACCCTGACTGTGAAATAGTGTCTTTTAATGTCCAGCCTGAACCTACTCTCAAACAACTTATGGCCATTATTCCTTGTTACTCCAGGAGGTGCATGAGTGAACAGGGTCTCTCCCATTCCCTGCTGGTCCCCCCGGTAAGTTTGTAGATGGCCACCAAATCCCCTCTCAGCCTTCTGTTGTGAAGGCTGAACAGGTTCAGGTCCCATAGCCTCTTCTCATAGGGTCTACCTTGCTGTCCCTGGATCATACGAGTGGCCCTCCTCTGGACCCTATTGATGCTGGCCATATAACTCCTAAAGTGCGATGCCCAGAACTGGATGCAGTACTCCAACTGTGGCCTAACCAATTTCACATAGAGGGGGAGGATCACCTTCTTGGCCCTGCTTGTGATGCATCTGTGGATGCATGACAAGGTGTGGGTGGTCTTACTAACTGCGTCCTCACATTGATGGCCCATGTTCATTTTGGAATTGATAATGACTCCAAGATCTTTTTCTGCCACTGTGCTTTCAAGAAGGGAGTTCCCCAGCCTATAGGTATGCTGCTGGTTCTTACTGCCCAAGTGCAGTACCCTGCACTTGTCAGTATTGAATCCCATCCTATTCTTATTCACCCACCCCTGTAACATGTCCAGGTCCAACTGTATCCTGTCCCTCCCTTCTAGCATGCCCACCTTGCCCCAGATCTTGGTGTTGTCAGTGAATTTGAACAGGGTGCTTTACACTCCCTCGTCCAAGTTGCTAATAAAGAGATTAAACAGTGTGGGCCCAAGGACTGAGCCCGGGGGGACCCCACTCCCCACATCCCTCCAGGTTGAATATGACCCATCCACCACCCCTTTCTGGGTACGGTCCCTCAGCCAATTTGTGACCCATCTGACTGTGTAGGCATCAATGCCATAGTCACCTAGCTTTTTAATGAGAATGGGGTGGGAGACAGTATCAAAGGCCTTCCTGAAGTCCAGAAAGACTACATCCATTGCAACACCTCCATCCAATGATTTTGTGACCTGATCATAGAAGGCAATCAGGTTGGTCTGATAGGACCTGCCCCTAAAGAACTTATGCTGGTTGCCTCTGAGCATTGTGCCCCCTGCCGGTCTTTCCCAGATGTGTTCCTGGATAATCTCAAAGAGCTTCCCCAGGATTGAAGTAAGACTAACGGGCCTATAGTTGCCTGGGTCCTCCCTACTCCCTTTTTTGAAAATGGGGACCACATTGGCCCTCTTCCAGTCATCTAGCACCTGGCCAGAGCACCATGAGTACTCATAAAGCCATGCCAGGGGCCCCTTGTCAATTTCCTCAGCACCTTGGGATAGGGAGCATCTGGACCTGCTGCTTTGAACACGTCAAGCCTCTCCAAAAGTTCCCTAACTTAGTCCCCCCTGACCCTAGGCCTGTCAGAGTCACTCCTGAGTCCATCCTGAATCTCAGTGGGGTAGTTCTGGTCCCTGCACAAAAAAATGGAGGCAAAGAAATTGTTAAAAAGGTCTGCCTTTTCCTCTGGTGCAACCACCAGATTGCCTAGCATATCCCACAGGGGCACCACATTATTTGGTGCTTTATTCATACTCTCTACATATTTAAAAAAGGACTTTTTGTTGTCTTTGATCCTTGATGCTAGCCCTAGTTCTGTATCTGCCTTAGCTTTCCTAACAGCCCCCCTACAAGCCTGAGTGATGGAAGTATACTCCTCTTTGGTAATAGCCCCTCCCTTCCACTGGGTGTACGCCTCTTTTTTGGCTTTCAGGTGTCACTGAATGCCTTTGGTGAGCCAGGGGGGATTTTGAGCACTCCTGCCCCCTTTGATTCTCATTGGGACTGTCACCCCTTGGGCACGGAGAATCATCTCCTTAAGGAATGTTGACTCATCTTGGACACCCAGTTCTCCAACTCTCCAGGAACCCAGTGCCTCTCCTACCAATCTCCTCAACTCGTTGAAGTTGGCCCTCTTGAAGTCAAGAGCTACTGCCTAACTGTAGGCCCTTGACACCCTGTGCTGTATGGTGAATTCCACTAGGCGATGATCACTGTTACCCAGGTGGTCAAGAACCTGGAGTCCCCTCATCACCTGTGGCCAGAACCAGGTCCAGGAGGGCATTCCCCCTGGTGGGACTGTGCACCTCTTGAGTTAAGTGGAGGTCCTATATCTCAGCAAGGAACTTTCATGAGCGGTCCAACATGGCTGACTACTCTTCCCAGCAGATGTCCACGTAATTTAGATCACTTATGATGACTAAATCCCTTTCCTTAAGTGCCTCCACAAGCTGGCCCAAAAATTCACGGTCCAGGCCTTCCCCTTGGTTGGGTGGTCTGTAGTAGACCCCCACCATTAGTCCCTTTCCCCACAACCCTACTGTATTCTGACTCAGAGCACTTCAGCCTGCCCCTTCTCTGACCCCATCCTGTTAGTTGAGGGCGTGTATTGCTCTTTGACATAGAGCACCACCTTTCCTCCCCATTCTATCCTGCCTCTATAGTCTGTAGCCCCTAATGTTTACCGCCCAGTCATGGGATGAATCCCAGCAGGTTTCTGTGAGCCCTACTGTGTGTGGGTTTGTACTAGCTATCCAGAGGGCAAGTTCCTCCTGCTTATTTCCCATGCTATGAGCATCAATGTAGAGGCATTAAAGGCCTTGTATTGATTCATGTACCACCCCCAAATTCTTAGGACTATCCGGACCCCCATCACTTACCTAGGTACTCCTTGTGCTCATCACCTGTCTTGGTTGGGAAGTGTTCTCCTGTCCTTCTGTCTCCTCATCCCCCGGTGAAGCTAGTTTAAAGCACGCCATACGAGATCAGCCAGATAGCTTTCTTACTAAGGAGCTGCAATTTGGTCTCGCTACTTAAGAGTTTTTATGGATGCTAAAGATTATTATGGATTTTATGGGTAAGCATGTTTAGCCTGATTTTTTACTGACCATACATCAATTTATAGATAGTTGGCAACCCTATACCCCCATGGCTATTCATGCATTACCCTCTCTTAGAACGTGACAATCTGGCTTAGTTCCTGGAGCAGGTCTTTGTCTTTCCAAAGGGACAGAGTGCATGAAGTCACATGCAGCAAAGTAGACAGCTCTATTTAAATACAAACAACATTTATTCATCTACAGCAATACAGCAGGCAGAGTCCTAGGGCCCCAAAGCCCAGAGAGTCTCTGTCAGGTAGCAGCCATCACTGTTTTCTCTCAAATTCCTCTCACCCTGCCTTTCTCCCTTCCCTCTCCCCTTCGTGAGTCTCACAGGCTTCAAATGCCATTAATCCAAGTCCCTGTTTACAAGCTAGTCAAGATATCTGAGTCATGAAACATTTTATAACATCGACACATTTAACCCAGACATATTACAAACAGTAACATCATCTGTCAAAGAAGCTAACTAGAGGGGGCCTTCAAGAATTAATCTTGTAACTGATTTTGTTTAGTGATGGTAATTCATGACATGCACTAAAAAGGTGGGAGTGTACTGATAAAATTTGCTGAGGACATGAAGTTAGGAGGTATACAATACAAGGGATAATGAGGATATCACAAATAAATACAATACAAATGGAATGAAATTCAATAGCACAAAATGCAGGTTGTGCACTTGAGGACTAATAACAACAACTTCTGGGAAAAGGTGAAAACTCATCAATTAAAAATCACTGAAGAAGAAAAGGACCTGAGTTAACCAACTGATTCCAGGATGATTATAATTAACCAATGTGATATGGCCCTTACAGAAGGTAAATGTGATTTTATGTGATACCAGTTACTATAAATAAAGGATTATTAGTATTGTGCAAAGCCTGATATGACTACATCTTTACTATTGTACTGAGTTCTGGTATCATTTGTTTAAAAAAAATGAACTCAAACTAGATGGCTGTCATATAAAAGAAAACTAGAAGATTTAGCTTATTTGGTCTAGTGAAGCAATTGTTTAGATGGGACATGATTGCTCTCTGTAAATACAAGAAGAAGAATAAGCACTATACTGGAAGAAGGTTCTAAGGTAGAGTAGCCTGTGGGCTGCTTCTGGCCCACAAGCGGTTAATATACAGCCCTTGGGTTCCTTCTAACCACTGCAATCCCCATGGGTCCTGCTGCTACAGTGGCCTGTCATCTCCTGGTTCCCCATCCCTCCTCTGGCAAGGGGTTTCTTGTTCCTTCCCTTGCTCCTGGGGGTGGGTCATTGGGAGGGCACTGTATATGCAGCAGGAAGGAGAGCCAGGCTGCCCACACCTCAGGATTGTACCCAAGTTTCCCACACTATGCACACAGCAAAGTGGGGAGCTATATTGCTTATGCCGTGCATGTGACTGAGAAACCAGGGCTGCTTGTGCCACATGTGCAGCCAAAACACTGGAACTGCTCATGTTGGGTACACAGCTGGAAGACTTGGGCTATTCATGCTGAGCTCAGCAAAGCAGGAGGAAGAGGTGGGTGGCTAATGTTGCTTATTCAACAGGAAAGAGGTGGGGAGAACAGCTACACTGCTCATGGGGTGCAGGTGACTCGGGCCTGTACCCCCTGCAGTGTGCAACCCCATGGCATGGCATGGCACACAGGCCCCTGATATCCAGAAGTTTAGCTAAAGGACTAGGTTGGCCCAAGAGCAAATGGATATAAACTAGCAATAAATAAACATAGGTAGAAGGTTTCTAATCAGAGCAGTTAAGTTCTGTGACAGCCTTCAGTAGTAGCAGTGAGGGCAGAGAAGAGCCTACTACTTTTAAGACAGAACTTGATTTTATGGTACAGTTGCATGTCATAGGTAAAGGACTAGGTTTGAGAAGTAGTTCTTTCAGTATTTTAAGTTCCTATTTTATATATATATATATATATATATGTTCACCAGAAAGTAGGATAGGCCTGATATTGCCTGATATTGGTAGCCTAGAAGTGGTTTTCATGCATGCAAAATTCATGACCAACCCCAAGGAGATCATATTTCACTAGCTTTTGCATCTAAGGATTAGGCAGATGGGGCTCTGGTAATAAGTTGGGTGCTGTAAAGCTGCTGCCTTATATATACAGGGATACATAGACAATTCGAGAAACTGTGACAAGATTAAAACCCCTTTGCATCACTGAGGCTGAGTTTAAAAAAATAAGAAAAATGATTACTAAATAAACATGAGCTTTCTATTACAGTAATTTCTCAGATACGTTCATACTATGGCCTATGGATACAACAATCATATTATAAATATACTATTATTTTTAAGCATCCATACAACATTTTCCTCAGGTCCCAAGGATGCTGTTAATATTCTGGTAGTACCAAATGTTATAAAAAGGTTATTTTTATTGGCTCTTTGATTTCTGTGCAAGGCCATTACAGTTTGTAACATCCAAATCTGTCACTAAATTAGAACTAGGGAGATATACCGAAGCACAAATACATGTTTTATATTTTCATGTTTATCAATAAATAGGAGTATTTTCTCAGGGAGCATCAAAGGAAAATCAGATCACAGCACACATCATATTTACTTAATTTGCTGTGTGCCTAGGTGAAGATTTATTAAACCTACTTTGAGGGGAGCTTTCTACTGCATAGATAATTAAGGAGGCTGATTCATTCTGTATCATTTTGTATTCACAAGCAGTCTGACAAGGGTCTTGATTGTACAGTATTACATTGTCACACAATATTTATTGTGAAAGAATCATGCTCTCAGAGATAGCAGTTTCTTAATTATTAAAATACTGAAAACTGATCTAAACTACATGATGTTTGTCAGAATATATGCTAACAGCAGATCATCTGACTTACAAAGCTTAAAAATATGTCAAGTTCTTAAAAGTATCAGGAGACAATATCTATCTGGCAACTAACTGTCATTGTGGCATATGTTTGCTCCTTCTGTCAACAGGGCAAGAAATGTGTCTTCAGTCTTAGTAATATGCATATCTTTTTGTCAGTACACAATGTAGCTGGAATCCTATAGAAAGACAACTTAGCCATCTTCTACGTAAATTCAGTGAATATACCTAGCACCATTCAGCAAATGATATGAAAACACCTCATTTTCATAGCCCTGGTGGACTTGTCAATCAATGGCAGAAGAGTGAGGGAGGGCTGGTACAGCCTCCTGGCTCTCTGGTCACTTCACCCATCACCACTACCTTGCCCCCGCTGTGCACTTGTATAGAGCTGGAGCTGCTGCCACCATGACCTCTGCTACTGTCACATGCCCCAGGCCAACTGGAACTGGCACTAGGTATAACCAAAGCTGGAACCACCTCATGCTCTAGGCTGGATCTGGCCCACCAGAAGCCCTCCATCCAGCCAAGATCAGAAAGTGAGCTTGACAGCCCAGCTGTAACCTGTGAAAACCCATTCCTCTCTGAACAAAAATATCTGTAAGGTGCTCTAGCTACCTCTCTCTGGTTAGCTACAGACATTCAAAAAGCCCAAGGATGAATTGATTCAGTCTACACAAGTTACTCGAAACTGCATTGATTGAACTGATAACAAACAGAACTGATATTCAGTTTTCAGTTGGGAAAGGCAGGCAGAGGCCTGCATTGACCCAGGCCAGAAGGTAAGGGGTGCTAGACCATGTCAGCCTCCCTAGCCAGGTGTCCCCAGGCCAGCCAGAAGTAGGGGGAGGGCAATTCGCCCTCTGCAGAGCTGGGCCAGAACAATGCATGGAAGACAAGGAAAGGATTCCGCCATCTCAGGGTGAGCCCCTGAGTCTGGCATCTATCAACATGGGGGGAGACCCATGCTGGGGATCCCCTGAGCCCTGGTCTGCCCAGCTGCTGGTGGCTGGACGGGTGCAAGTCACTGATGTGCTAGGGGAGGAAGGAATAAAGCCTCCTACCCCAGTCTCCCTTGGGTGGTGGGGATAGGAACACTCTATAGAGGGAAGGATTAGGCCCCATCAGTTGGCGCAGGGCTGCCCAGCATGTCTCACCAGAACCCAGCACCAGCAGTAGCTGGTAAGAAGAGCTGGTGAGCCGTCCAGGCAGGGAAGGGAGGGGGGAAACCCTCCAGGGGCCCAGCACCCCCCAGCTCAAAGGACCTCAGCTCAGGGGCTGAGACTAGGGTGGGGTGCTTTTTTTCCCCATCCCCTGTATGCATCAGTGACTCATGCCAGCCCGGCCATGAGGAGGGGGAATCAACCCCCTGCAGCTGAGTGGACCAGGGCTTGGGGGATCCCTGGTGTGGGGCCCCTCCCACATGGGCAGATGCCAGGCTTGAGGACTCCTTTCCCCATTTTCCCTGCGTGTCAGTGACTCACAGCAGCCTCAGCCTGCAGAGGTAGAATTACCCTTGCCCCGCCCCAGAGCTGGGCAGACCAGGCCTGGGGGTCATATCCCAGACCAGCCAAGGGAAAACCTCAAGAGTCTGGGGCTCTCCCCACATGGGCAGACCAGAGCTTGGGGGCTAGCCAGGATGGGGGACTCCTTTCCCCCTCCACCTGGCAAGCCAGTGATAATTAGTGCTGGCCTGTCCTAGGAGGAAGGGAGGGAAGGGCAACACTTATAGAACAGGGCTCAGGGCTGAAGCTGGGGCCTCTGAAAAGATGGGTAATTGCAAACAACAGTTGTTTTTCTCTATGAAACTGAGTAATTGAACATGTGCACACCTTTTATTTTTAAATGGTATCATTATTCATTATTTTATATAGCCAAATGATTCAAAATGCCTTTCAGGAATTGCTTAAACATCAAGCACAACTGGTGAACTTGGCGACAATAACCCCCACTCCAAACTACAGAGCTTGATAATTCTTCAACCCAAAAGCCTGAGGAAGAACTGTGTCAGAGTTACACAGCATCTACAACTCATTATATAAATAGGTATAGGAAAGGTATTAGGTAAATGCAGCAAGTAGGGATATGGGAAAGTATGGTTAATTTTAAGAAAGAGTAAATAGAGCAATGAATTTAAATCCACATAAATATTTGGAGGGTTTTGGCCAATATGCTATATTCATATTTCTTACTTCAAATATGTATTTTGCACTAATTAATGGTTTTATCTGGATTCATAAACAATTGCTTTTGTAAGTTTATAATTCATGATTTAATATATCAAGGCTTTGTTTTATAAAACATGCAGTGTCAATGATTTGTAATCCCATCATTGATTTATGCATCCTGCAACTTCTTTATAAGTTGTCATGGGTTTACAAGTACTGTTTAGCTCACTGATGCTCAGCATATGCAGCTGCAGCCTGGATCTGGTCCCCGAAGTGCCTGGATCCAGGCAAATGCATGAAGAATCATCAGAAAACATTTCATCCCCTTCCCTGCCTTCTGCTGTGCTTTGGATCCCCTCACAGGTCTCCTGGCTTTGTGCAGCTGCATTGTGGTGTGGAGCCATTCTTCAGATGAAAAGCAAAACTTTTTATTCTTTTTTTGTGCAGGAGCTGACACAGCATAAAGATTATTATGATGATAAAGTCCAACACAGATGACTTGTGTTTGATGGCATTAGGAGTGAGGAAGAAGATTCACCCTTCTCTTATATATCCCATTCAGAGCTGAAGGAAATTGGAGAAGGCAAAGGCATAAATGTTTTAAACTTAGGGCACTTGTACACATGACGGGGTTTTTTTCTCCTAAAGTGAAATGGTGGTTCTTTAATTGAGATGATTAAAAGCCCACCGTTTCAATTTAGGGGCTTCCATCACTGTTATAGTGATGGGCCCAATCCTTTTTTTTTTTCTTTCCACAGAGACTGTCTGTGTCTCCTGTGGCTGGGGGTGGGGGTGATGAGCTGCCAGCTGGCTGAGTGGCCCCTGAGTGGTGGGGAATCCTGCCCTTCTCTCTGTGGTGGCAATGTCCCCTGGGCCACCTGGGTGGGTTGCTACAGGTCAGATGCTGCCACAACCTGGGATAAGGGAAAAGTTGGATCAGGCTTGCCTCCCAGCTGTGGAAGAGGTGGGTATGCTCCACAAACAACAATAAAAAAATCAATCAGGCTCCTTGCCACTTAATTTTATTTTTTTTCTGGTAGAGCCTGCCTGCACAAGCTGCTGGTGGGCTGTACAACCCCTGAGTTGTGGGGGGCCCTGGTCCTTCCCTCTACAGCAGTGGCATTCCCCTGGGGCCACCTGGGCAGGGTGCTAGTGAGCAGTGGGCTGCCCCAGCTCCAAGGCAGCACGCTGCTGGATCCAACTCTTGCCCAGTTCCACCCAGGGAGCAGTGCCCGGTGGACTTCCAGTGGCTGGGCTCAGGAAAGAGTTGGATCTGACAGGTTGCTGCCTTTGAGCTGCGGCAGCCCCCGGCTCACTAGCATCCTGTCTGGGTGACCTGCCACTGAGGAGGGAAGGACTGGGCCTCCCCACTACACTCCAGGGCTGCATGGCATGCCAGCAGCTCATGCAGCCAGGCTCCACAGGAAAAAATAAAAAAAAGCATTGAGGGGCCCAATCTTCCCCCCCCCCCATGGAATCTGTCTGCCTCTCCTGTGACTGGGGGGAGGGGTGGGGGGCAAGCTGCCAGCAGGTCCTGAGCTTTAAGGGGCCCTGGTCCTTCCCTCCATGGTGGCAAGGCCTCCTGAGGCCACCTGAGTGGCCAGCTAGCCGGCGGATCCTGCCCCAGCTCAGAAGCAGAACCTAGCAAAATCCAGCTCTTTCCCAGCCTGAGCTGTGGCAGCATCTAGCCTGCTAACAGTGCACCTGGGCAGCCTCAGGGGTCACCGCTGCTTCAGAGGGAAGGACCAGGTCCCCCCACACCTCACGGGCCACTCAGCCCACTGGCAGCTTGCCCCCCCCCCAGCTGTGGGAGGTACAGGTAGGCTCTGTGAGCAGGGGCAAGGGGTGGAAATCAGGCTTCTTGCTGCTTTTGCCTTCATCCCACCTCTCCCATGGAGGTAGCAGGGTGAGCTGGTAAAAGGTCGCAGCATTACAAATAGCTACATTAACAAACTCATTTAAATCATAATAAAAACTCTGCACGTGTTCAGCATGATGCAATTAAACTGCAAAAATGGGCAATTTGCATCATATATCCCCATGGTATCAAAAGGAAACCAGTAGTATGGAAAGAAAAGTAATGTGAAAACTAGTAGACTCATAAATTAATAATAGATCCTGTGAGATGTTTGTGAGAGGAAATATGGAATCAGAAGACATGATGTGTGTTAAGGGTTATAGGGAATATAGAGAGAGGGCACACACAAAACATGAAGGAGGAGTCAAGGAATAGGAACAGGATTATAGGAAGGCTAAAGGAAGTGGCGATGATGATGACAAAAAGAAGAGGACAAGAAGAGCCAGTAAAACACTGTGTGGATTGAGAAAAGGAAGTAAATACACACCCATTTAAGACTGCAACTGTTAATTATGTAGCTATGTTTTGTTTGTAAATAGAGTACATCCAGTAAATGAATGGGATTCCTGCTATCTAGAGGAAGCAAAAATAGCACCAGAGTACTGGGAGAATGCAAAGAAAAAACAAGAGTGGAACTTGTTTTCAGAGTGTATATGTGTCTTGTAATTTCCTGTGAAAAACAAAATCAGAGGGAAACTTAAACTCTAATATCTTAAACAGCATCTCACTTCTAACCTGTAGGGAAGTGATCTCAGTCTTCCAGTTTTCCAGTGCTTTTGTAAACTGCTTTGGGATCCATTTGGCTAATTATGATAATTTTCCACACAGCTGTAATCAGGTTACTTGCTGATAAAAGCAGGATGTTATAGGTTTTAATGCCTTCCAAGGGAATCTCTTCAGGCAGATAAATCTTGCTGTTTTTCAGACAGGGTTCCAGATAAGTAGCCGG
>NW_017728994.1:9389071-9414980 GCF_001723915.1 Gavialis gangeticus | reverse complement strand
GTCATTCCCATTTTCAGTATCTGGGAGGCATCTGCTGATCGTAGAAGGCAGCACTCGGGGAGGCAGCAGCAGTCTCTGTCCCTTGCCAGCTTAGTTTTGGTGACGGTGTCAGGATGCAGAGGCCGTCATGTCACGACGCCACATGCCTTGACCCTGGTGCCCCGCTCCCCGGGGTGGAGCACAGTCCACACCCCAGCAAGTTGTGCCCCTTCCCAGGTGAAGAGTGGTTGGTAGTGGTCCGGCAGCTTATGCAAGTGTATGGATGTGCATACATATTTGAAACATTCTTTTAATGCTTAACTCCCTAGTGCAATAAATTACCTTTTGTTTCCATCTAAAGTTTCATCACTTAAATTGTGTTCCTTTTGTTAATGTTTTCCATGTTTCAGTAAACAAAGGCACTTCTGAATGTGCTCATCCATAATGAGATGTATAATCAGTTTTGTTTAGCAGCACACTGGAAAGTGCACAGTGGATCCCAGAGTTGTTGTAAATTCAAAGCAGTACCTTTTCCACCTCATGCACACATTTAACTTTGCTGGGAACTGTGCACATGCCTTGAGAAGAAAATGTGCCACCTGCTGTATAGGACTTTTTTTGTTTACTCAGTTGCTTAACCTAGAAAAAAATTCCACACAAAACAATTTGCAAAAATGCATCAGAACATTATTTTTAGGCTTTGAAATGCTTGAAGTATTTCTTTCATGTCATTTCTTTAATAAGGTGGACCTCTTTCTTTCTGTGATCCAATCATAATTTATATTGATGTCTGTGGCAAATAATTATTCAATGGATTGATCATATACACATACTTTTGGCTTATCTTTAAATATTTGGTGTTTGTATCTTTTATTGTACATGTAAGTGACAGGATATGATTTCTTTCCCCTCTGTGGATAACATAGATTTTATAAGCAGAAAGAGTGCCTGAAGAAATCTTTAGGGCAAGGATTGTCAATCACAACTGAAAAATAGAACTCCAATTTGCAGTCCTCTCAAAAAGTAAATTATATTGGAGGAAGAATTGGGAATAATGTGTGGACATGGTAATGTTCTTACAAGGAGTAAAAGCAACTAAATCTATCATGTGCTGTGAATTATTTATTGAGCTCCATCTTGTAAGACACCCTGTTATTATAATTCTTAGACTGTCTTGAACAGAGGTTGCTGATTGTTTTGTGGTGTAATAACTTGAGTAGATATTGCTGCCAGATGATATTTGGATTACTATTCATAGAATATAGTTTAGGAGTTGTACCCTTGTCTTTAGAATTCAAATACAAGTTTTCAAGTGCATTCAACATATTTATAAAGAGTGTTTCTTTCTTGTTTTCAGTAGCTAAACAAGATCACTTTAAGGAGGTCATTGAAAAATCTCCTTTGGGAGCACTATTGCTATGGGTTATTGATCTTTTCAATTAAAAAGCACTGGGAAAGTTGAAAGGTGCCTGCTACTGGGATAGAGAACAATATAGGAAGTCATAATGTAATTGGTAGAATAGGGGCAGCTGACTTGAAGAGGAAACAACTTTTTTGCTTGCTTTGGAGGGAAAAAAAAGTTCTTTTTAATGAAAAAGCATGAGGTCAAGGGAGTCTATCCAAGATATGTGGTCCAGGCAGAAATTGCTTTGGGATAAGTGTGTCCCTATCTACAAATAAAGTTTCACATTTTGTGTAAAATTAAGTTTGTTTTTAATACAAGTACCAGAAAAGAAGGAGCAAAGCTATCAGTAATCTTCCAAACACAGAGGTAACTCTTCTTACAAATATGTGCACATACAAAAACAGCATAAAATCATCATTAACCATGTAAGAAATCTAATAGATAATGGGACATGCACTGCTGAGACACAGAAGGTCAAACCATGAAATAACCATAACTGGAAAAGTACTAGGTCAGAAATCCCACACACTGTTGTTCCCTATTAATGATAAGGTATGCTTCTTCTTTAACTGTGAGTTCTCACCTTTGCCCTAGTAAGAACTGAATGTATTTCTAATGTTAATTAACAGTTTGGGGACTTCAGATCCCTTATGATTCCTGTATTAATAGAAATAAATCCATATTTGGTTTAAAATATTATCAAAAAAGGATAAAAAGCAAGTGATTTTTTTTTCTGAAATAAGCTAAAAGAATTAATGAAATTCTGTACCATCACAATTACACAACTGTCACTAAAATGCATGGTACAGGAAGGACTTGTCTACAAACAAATGTTCTATGCTACACTGCTCTGAGAAGTTTGCCTGCTGTACTCAAACTGGTGCCACTGTGTTGGCTTGCTACTGCAGATGAGCTGATTGCCACTGCCAACCACAGTGCTAATTAGCCAACCCACAGCACTGTGCTAATATAGCTACACTACTGCTGCCTGGAGGGATATCAGGGAAGCAGTGCATTGTATTTGAGGTGTCACTGCATGGAATGGCAAAGCTGTTTCTCCTACAGAATTTCTCTGTACTAAGAAGTGGTTCCATCATCAAAGATGGAGCTCATAAACTTTGTCAATAAAATATCTCCTGTTAATTTAAAATAATTGTGTCAACCTGTAAAGCCTCCCAAGCTAAGAAATCACTTGTAGATGGGTCTAACATTTAAGCGTCAGATCCCAAGCCCAGTTTATGTTGATTTACCTAGCTGAGGATTGGACTTTATTATCAAAGTGATGATAAAAATGAATAGAAACACCTCCTGGCCAAGGACAGGACAATTTTAAATATATTCATCATTTATTTTTATTCCTTCAAGGGACACTAACATTTAAATATGGAATAAACAGCAGCTAACTGTGAACTACAATATTATATTTCAGTGAACTTCTGCTGACATCATAAACAGCTACAGCAAAGTTTATAAAGCTGAAATACATGTCTTATTAATTCTGTAATCTTTATTTCCAAAGCATTTATGTTAGGGCTCTGGTATTTTTATTAACTGTTGGTCTTGTTTCCAGAAGTCTCTCTTCATGCTGTAACCCAGGACAAAGAACTGGAATGCTACACAGGAATGCTTTTCGGAGGACTCCACCCTTACCTCGGGGTAGGTTTAATGGAATTACGGGACCAGCATATCAACAGCTAGAAGAGTCAAGGATCACAGATCAGGATGCAGTACCTTGCCAAGGGTAGGTAATAAAAGCAACCAAAGCAAGCCAATTAATTATCAGCTGCAGAATAAAATAAATAAATAAATACTAATGCCTGACTACTTAGTCTACATTTGTTATCACAGTGAGTACAAGATTAGAGTCCATTATGCATCCAGTGTGTATAGTATTCAAATGGAAACTATATCAAAGCATGTTAGCAGTTGAAGACATTATCTTTGACTGGTTTCTTTTCTTAAGCTCTTTCATGTCTGAAGAAGACATGATCAGGGGAAACAAAAACAAACAAAAAAATTGGTTACCTGTCATCACTTACAGGTATTTTTTCCCTTTTTTAGCAATATCATTATCTGTAATTCAATGTTTGTTGTACATAGCATTCATTTCCTTTTCCTTTGACACTGGAAAAAGCCAAATTCATGTACATAATATTAAATAGATCCATGTTAGTTCCACAAATAAATTAGGTGTGACCATTTCACTTTTATTTGCCATTTAAAATCTACAGAGTCATTTTTTTTCTCTTATCACAATTAAAAATATGCAGCAACTGGTCTTCAGGTCCAGTTAAACTAAGGCCTTGAATTTCAAAATTGTGATGTGCGTGATCAGCTTCTTTTGAAGTCAGTTGGAGTTGCTAGTGTTGAACTCTTCTGAAATCCATTCCCATAATATTTAGTTGTATGAAAGAGTATTGCATCCTTTATGTCTGTGTAATAGGGAGCCTTCCCAGGGCCAATTAGAAGTTGGCCCGCCCACCTATTTCTGGGCTAACCTCCTGCCTCTCTCTCACCTGCCATACCTGGATGAAAAATGATTAAGATATTACCCAGGAGAGTGGCTGCTCATTTCTTGCCTCAGTGCTAGGGGGCATTATCTGTGGCTCCAAACCCTTCCCTACACTGCAGCCCATGCCTCACAGATGGCATCTAAGCTCTTAATGTCTCTGGCCCCACACTGGGTCCTATAACACTGTAGTCTGGACGCCAACTAGACCCCTCCCATTAGGCAGACTACTCCACCCTCATTCTGGGCTGCCAAGCTCCCTGCGCTCTTCTCCCTCTCAAGCGTAGCCCCCACCCCCGTTTGGCCACACAGGCCCTGGCCTCACCTCCAAGGCCAATTGGAACGCAAGGCCCCCAGCTCAGGGCATCCCTCATGGTGTGCCCCTGGCCCTTTTGACCCTTCTCGTCCTGGCCCCAGCATTGACCAGTTGAGGGTGTCTCAAGTAAGACTTCTGAGCAGCTAGCCCGCACTCTCTTACATGGGTCTGCCTTCTTTGGCCCTAGTACGGGGTTACCCACCCAATTGTGTGGGCTGGGGTTATTAAGGTGCCCTGACCCACCTTTCACTGTGGTGGTAACTGGCCTTGCATTTCTTTGGGGCTGTCTCACCATAAACAGCCCCACCAGGTCATCCATCCCCGGCAGAGTGCAGTTTTAGGTCATGCCCAGGACTAATGAGACCTCCAAGCCATCCCCATAGCCTCACCCTGAAGACAAAGTTCTTCCTGGAGCATCAGAGCTCAGCAGGGAGATATTTCTTCCCTGTTGACTGGTCACAAACTGCTCCCCTTTAGCAAAGAGAGCTGGGCATCAAATGGTTGCGCTCATCAGGCACCTGCCCTCTCCCTGGCCTAGCCCTTAAAGTGGCAGGCACCAACAGTGCCCTGCCACAGTCTGTAATCTTTATAAAATGAGAAGGGAATGGAACTCATTTGAATGGCACTTAATCTGGCATGAGTGAAAGCTAACTGTGCTGAGATCAAAGGTGTGCTTTAGAATACAGCTGCCCAACATCTCAGAACTGCCCATGTGCAACTTCTGAAATGAATGGAAGAAAATGAAGAAACAAAACAATTTGTATTCTTTAAAGTCAGAAGGGACTACTCTGGTCTTACATCTTGGTTAACACAGGGCAAAGGTACTTATTGGAATGCACATGTATCTATACTATACTTTTCATCCTAAATGATGCAGATTTGCATTCTGTACATAATACAGTAGCATGCCAGTAGCATTCCAACTGCAACTTTGGGTTTAGATGGTGCCAGCCTAGTGCCAGTGGTGGTATGCTACATGAAGTCTGGGAAAAAATATATTTTGAACTTCAGCACTTGCACAGATTCATAGATTCATACATGCAGATCATTGGGTCCAGCCCCCCCAACCCCTCCACTCTAGGCAGGAGGACAACTGGGGTCAAGTGACCACAGTGAGGTGACTGTCCAGTCTCCTCTTGAAAACCTGCAAGGTAGGTGACTGGAGGGAGTTTATTTCAGTCTAAACACCCTGACTGTGAAGGAGTTTTTCCTGGCATTAAGCCTGAAGCGGCCTTCTAGGAGTTTGTATCCATTGGTCCTGTTCTTCCCCAGCAGTGCCCTAGTGAACAGTTGTTCACCGAGCTTCTGATGCACTCCTCTGATATAGCGGTAAGCTACTATCAAGCCCCTTCTCAATGTTCTCTTCTTTAGGCTAAAGAGGCCCTGGCCCCTCAGCCTTTCCTCATATGGCTTGCCCTGCAAGTCCCTAATCATATGGGTGACTCTTCTCTGGACTCTCTTAAGTTTTCCACATCCTTGTTGAAGTGTGCCACCCAGAACTGGATGCAGCACTCCAACTGCGGTCTCACCAGTGCTGAGAACAGCAGGAGTACCACTTCCTTAGTTTTACACAAGATGCATCTGTTGATGCATGCCAGTGTGTTGTTTGCCTTGCTGGCCACTGCGTTGCACTGATGGCTCATGTTCATGCGGTGGTCAATCATTACCCCTAGGTTTGTTTCAGCTGTGGTGCAGGTCAGGCTGTCACCTACAAGCCTGTATGCATGTTGAGGGTTATTTGCTCCCAGATAGAGCACCTTACACTTCGAAGTGTTAAACTTCATCTGGTTCTGGTCTGCCCAACTCTGGAGCCTGTCCAGGTCTGCTTGTATCAGCAACCTATTTTCTGGCATGGCCACACTGCCCCCATAACTTGGTGTCATCTGTGAACTTGCCAGAGAGCTTTTCAGTCCCCCATCCAAATCATTGATCAAAATGTTGAAAAGCACCAGTCCAAGCACAGACCCTTGAGGGACACCACTGGCCACTTCCCTCCAGGACAACACACATCTATTCATGAGAACTCTCTGGGTCCTACCCTGTAGCCAGTTTCCCACTCAGTGAACCATCAAGCAGCTGAGCCCGCAATCTTCCAGTTTGCCCACAAGGATATTGTCATTCAGAATTTTACCTTCCATGAGCTTATCAAACATAGATTCTTTCCATGATTTTCCCTGGGACAGAGGTTAGGCTGACTGGCCTATAGTTGCCCATGTCCTCCCTCTTCCTCTTCTTAAAGATGGGCACAATGTTGGCCCTCTACCAATCCTTAGGGATCTCCCCTGTGTGCCATTAATTCTGAAATAGCTTTGCCAGGGGTCCTGCGATGACCTTAGCCAGCTCCTTCAGCACTCTCAGATGGAGTCCATCCGGTTCTGCTGACTTATAAATGTCTATCTTTTCTAGTTGGTATTGCACCCGCTCATCATCCACAGTGGGGAGGCTGTCAGTCCCAGCGTGCCTGCTATGAGCCTTATCTCGCTTGACTTTCCTCATAGTCCAGTGAAATACCCAACCAAAGCGGGCATTCAGTAGTTCTTTTTTTCCTGAACGTCAGTTATCAGCTATCCTGAGGTGTTAAGCAGGGGTCTCACACTTCTATTTGTTTTCCTTCTACTGCCTACATACCTAAAGAAGGACTCTTATTGTCCTTGACTCCTGTGGCTAACCTAAACTCAGTCACTGCCTTAGTTTACCTGATCATTTCCCTACAAGTGCTGGCCACTAAATTATAGTCCTCCTTGGGGACTGTCTCTATCTTCCACTATGCATATATCTTTTTCTTTTTTAAGAGGACCACAATGTCCCTATTAAGCCATAAGGGCTTACCAGCCCTCCTGCTACCTTACCTCTTTACACTTTATTTACAGGAATTTATGTATATAACTGTTTACAGTAAAAAAGCAACTGTTTGTGTGGAGGGTTACACAGGGCCTAACATGGAGGGTGGGAGGCATGCCTGAGGCTGGAGGCAGAGCAGTGGCGCAGCAGGCTACAGGGTGGCAGCTTTCATCCCTGCTCATCTCCCTTCCTCCCATCATTCATGATGGGAAATTGGCTAGTTTAAACATAAGACAGCTCTGGTGTATTCACAATAGGAAAAGTTTGGGCTTTTTTTAAGTATCCAGTAATACTCTGAAGAATGAACACATTGCTCAGTTTATACATATCACAGGAAGTTGTGCACAGTGCTTTCACAGACCTATGGAATTTAACAGTGAAAGCTCTCCATTAATGAGAACCCACCCTCACAATCCCACTATCTCATGGACTAGTTAAATTTCATGCAGTGCTGGGGTTCATGCGGTGGCCTTACAAGGATGCACAATTATTATTTGTTTATTGAAAGATAGTCACAAAGCCCCTCAACCACTCAAACATTTTTCTGTTAGACCATGGAATCTTTGAAAATCTATGAATGGGCATGGGATCTTGGTAAATCTAATGCCATAGAGCTGCCAGTAGAAAAGAGCAGAGGAATGTGTTGCAGCTTCAGAGACTTCCACAATAGATCAGTACCAGGTGGAGTCTCATTATAGTAAATGAGACTATCCAAACATTAACATTATATTAGAAATAAATCAAAGTTCATCATTGCAGTTCTGTCCCTCCTCTAAGACAGCTTTGCATCCTGACTAGAGCAACTACTAAGAGAAAAAAATCTGCATCTGATGCATCAGCAGAGGACAATGTTTGTTTCTCATCAGACTGTACCAAGGCAAGAGAAATTAACTTCCCCCAGGTAACAACATCTAAGCTTTCCTGGTTTAGTAATCACTTTATTTGCTTCATGCAGGAACTTACATCATACAACAAAAAGTCAGTCTGACCAGATCTGGTAGCCACAACTCTATCTTACCTTCATGGGTGGGCATCTTTAGGCAATAAATTTAGTAGATTTTTGCATAGTTATTAAACTCGGAACACATAATGTGCGGTACCCATGGCAACCTGTTTTATTTCTCCAAAACATAACAAGAACACTCCTCATTTTTCCTGTCAAAAAAGATACCCCTTTCCTGTTGCAAGAACTGTTCCCTCCAGCAATGCACTAAAACTAATATTTTCATTCCAAGGCAGCTTGCTAGTTAAGCTTGTTATCTCAAAAGGATGGACAGTTCCATTATTATTCCTGTAATTCCTATACCCAAAGGATATAGAATTCTAATCTAAAGCACTAACATCAATAGAAAAGTAAGACCTTCCTCCTCTTGAATCCTGTAACTGGTTCTCAGTCTGCTCCGGTTAATAGAATAATTTCTTGTGATGCTTTCTGGGTTCCTGTCCCCTGTGCCCTGTGATTTTCTTCTCAGTTATGCTAGTATAAAGCTAGAGTAATTCAGTGGAGATAGGCTAATTGTAAAATAAATTAAAATGTGGCCTCCAGCAATTTCATTTTCATCTTTTGTCCCTGTCTCATAGCCTTCAGTGTGCTACCATTCTTGAGCCCTTTCTTGTATGTTTAGTGCCATTTTAGCTTTGAGACAGTATTGCTTTTACTCTTGATGTTCTTCACCTGAAACTGTAGGACCATTCTCTATGATCAGGTGGCAATCTTGAAATTAGAGAGACTTTTGTAGCAGTATTGTGTGATAATCCCTTTGAAACACTTATCTGATGGTATATTTAACATCACTCCTTATCTCAAAGTTTCTTAGTTTATGGAATAAATTCAACCCTTTTTAGAACTTTAAATTAGACAACCAAGGCAGCACAAGAAACAAAGATGAAATCAAACTTTAAAGTGGAAATAGGTACAACATTTGTCAATTGAAACTAAATCTCTCCTAAACCTAGAATTCTCAGTTAGGATTCTGAAATGTTGTTTTGTCCCAAAACATAAGCAAAGTGAAAAACCTCAACACAGCATATGTAATTTTGTCAAATAGTTGTTTTCTATTGGATGACATTACATTAGACAATGTTTGACTCAGTCTATATTATAAGTTACCTAGGAAGTCACAACTTACCTGAGGACTTTTAACCAAGGTTAAATATCTTTCTATAATGTAGATGGTGTAGTTCATCCAAAAATGGAATGGCTTTGATCAAAGCTCATTGACTGAAGGCATGGAAACTATGTTATATGGGAAGTTACATTATCGTAATGGCCCCTTCTGGCCTTGATATCCATTATTCTGTGGGTAACTCATGGGTCCCTAACATGGTTTGTACCTGAGACTAAGTTAAACTAAGGGTCTTGTTATCATTTTTGTACAGCACACTTCTATTTCTTCCTGCACAGGCAGAGTCAATTTATTTTCTTTAAGCATATGTGCCACTCATTAATTTTTTATAGACATCCATATACTATTGGAATAATTTGTTAGGGAATCCATGTAGTAAATAGTCTTCTAGTACTAACCTGTGCTGGTCTATAGCAGGATCCTGAACTTCTAGTCTTAGTAAAGCAAAGTATTTTATTTAAATACATATGTAAATGTGTTTATGTACATGAAGTTCAAATGTGTTTATGTGCCACGAAGCACTCTTTCTAGGCAGGAGATCATTTCTAAAACTACTCCCTAGATGTGATAAAATATATATTTTTGGAAGGGAAAACTATTATAGGTCTATTTTAAAGCTTGAATGCTAATATGATATCAAAATTCAGAAAAAAGTATCCTTAATGTCCTTTATTATTTTTATTTTTGTTTCATTATACTACTTAATTTTACTAAAATAAGCCATTTAAAATAGAAGAAATAGTGATGAGACTATTTGGAAAACAATAGTATGGTCTACTAATTAATTGATCCATTTGGTTGAAATATTTTTATCTGATGTTTAGACCAAAATTTAACAAAAAATCACTGAATTCAAAAGAAAAATAATATATATTTTTTTTCTTACAGAGTTTGTTTTTTTATGTAACCTTTGTACTCTGGAACTCTAGTCAAGACCCAACTTTCTGGTTCTACCAAGTTGCCAGGAATTTTTTTTTTGGCTAAATGGATGTACTAAAAATCTCATAGTGAGGTACTCTCAAAAGCTTTGCAGTTCAAATATCATGTCCTGCAAAGTTCACAAAGAAATCTGTTCCTGAAAAATTTCCAGCTTTTTTTCCCCCAACCCTATGTTATCTACTTTAAAACTTTAATGTTCTATGCCCCAACCTGCTTTGTACCCAGAATCTACTGAGGTGCCATTTATCAGCAGCTGAATTCGAATGTTATCAGAGACTGCACATTCATCTTTAACAAAAGAGAGACCAGACTACTTGATGAGCTTTTATAATTGCTTCTACCTGGCAACACTGAGTGCTCCATCTTCTTGTCCCACCTTGAGGGAAACCTGTTTCTTCTTTTCAGAAATGCCAGGCCTCGTTATTTGCACCAGGTCTTGACAGTTCCAGAATCTGAGCTGGGCAAAGTTAATATCAGTTGATTAATTATCACACCACTAATTAAGGAGTCAACAAACTGTTCTCAATGAGATCCTTATACAAACAAAGCATCTTCATGCCACTCACATCCTAAGGGACTGACAACAGTTTTGAGGGTATATATTAAAAATTAGTTTATTCAGGTAGATCATTTGCTTCTTGGAATTGGACTTTTAAAATATGCTATTATATTGAGCAGTGCAAGTTTGTAGTTTTTTTTCTGTGGTCACTGTGGGCCCACAGTGGGTCCACTGTGGGCCTTGTTTTCACTGAAATCAGTAAAAGTCTGACTCATATTACAGATGCAGGATCCTAAAAAGCAAAAATTGAGCATTAGTTAGTTTGGATCTGATTTTTCCTGCTATTTCAGTACATCAGCTCTCACACAAATGAAATACCCTGTTGCAACCACTAACCTCTACTGCAAAGAATGTGAACACAAGAATGGAAATACATTTTTCCGTGTGTAGGATCTTTGCCTCTGAGTAATTTTGGAAGCTTTATGGAAATTTGGTGAACACTTTCAGCATCTGACATTTCTAAATATCAAGAATATCATGAGTCCATGTTATAGAGCTGGCTATTTTTAAGAATTTCATACCAAATCCATTTCTGGTATCAGTAATTCTTACTTGTTTATGTTATTCTTAAAAGAATTCACTCCCTTCATTTTCAGGGTACAACCCAGAAAATATATTTAGGGGCTGAATTATCAATTCAAGGGAATAATGCAACTGATGAAACTACTCCAGCTGTAGTGATTTGAACAATTCTGATAAACAAATGCCCAGGAAACAAGAGTGGGTACAAACCAACAGGTCTGCACTGTTTTGTTTTGTTTTCATTTATTTATTAAAATGTCCTCTCTATAGATTAATTTCTTTAATCAATATTTAATACTGATTTTTTAAAAATGTCAATTACTAGTGCTTTTGTTAAATTGACTTGAAGGGTGTCTAATTTCACTCTACTTACATTGTAATTGCATTTTTTAATAATTTACCCCATAGTAGTTTGGCAACTTTCTTTAATATTCTGATATTAATCAGAACAAACATTTCTCCCTTTTAAACAGAGAGGTGGTTAGCCATATTAGCCTGAAGTCAAGCAAAAGTAGGATAGGATGGCACCTTAAAGATTAACTGGTTCAGAGAGACATGAGCTTTAATAGACAACAGTTTACTTCATTATATGCTCTGAATGGACACATCTGATGAAACACCCGGTAAAGTAGGTTGCTACCTATGAAAGCTCATGGCTGTCTGAGCCAGTTCATCTCTAAAAGTGTCATCTACTCTACCTTCAGCCTCTCCTTCAAGTAGTAATACATTTTGATCCTCCTTTCCACAATTCCCTGGAGACCCACAAGTTACCATCTAAAGGCCTTTCCAAATCACTCAGAATGCACTGTTGCTTCATGAAAGCCAGTGAATTCTAGAATAGAAACCCAGGATACATTGCTGCTGAATTGAGTGTGGTGTTACTACAGAGAGAAATCGTAACATTCTAGTCTTTTAAATACTCCATATTATGATTGCCTAATATTGACACAATTAAGTGTGTATGTGTACAAAATCAAGTAAACTATAATAAGTACAATTCTAGTAGAGATTTGCCCTTGAGAATTTTTTTTTCTTTGTACTAATTTTCTTTTTGCTGTTAGCATAAGTGTTTAAGCCACAGCTGAGTGAGGAATACAGGAACAATGGTTCAACTGAAGTAAAGAGGGTCTGTTTTTTGCGCAATAACTTTGCTGAAATAAGGTGTTAAAGTCAAAATTTAAAAAATTACTTCAGCTTATTTGAGGACATCAGGGCCAAATCTTGCTTTCTTTGCTTAGACATAAAATACATGTGATTTAGTTCTGAGATAATGGGACTAATGAAACTTAGTTTCCAGTCCAGTTTCTGGTCCTACTTTTCTAGGCTTCCTTATAGACTCCTCCTAATTTACAATGCTGTAACTGATACATGAATGACATCGATTGTCCTTAATAAGCATGACAAGTAAGGATATGAATTTATCACACTATGAGAGTTGTAGTACAATTTCTGAGCTACAGGAAAGATTTTGAAGTTGGCTTCTCACTAAGTTTGCAAACTGATTAAAAAAATTCACATATTTTCAGAGATATTTTTCACATATTTTCTGTAGATGGGACACAGTTTTTGTAGTATAACTAGGTTTTACTCATAGTACAACAAAATGTTTTAGAAGTTTATGAAACGTAGCAAAAATAGTTTAAAAGTTCTGAACCTAGATGTTTCCCAGGACCCAGCATGCTTTCTCCATCCTCAAACTCTATATGAGAAAAGAAAAATTAGATCAACATTTAGAAGCTTGAGTGTTTGGATAAATGTGATTTTCAGAATTTCAAAGTATCTTCAACTCCCATTAAAGATAACAGGAGGTAATTAATTATTATTATTATGGCAGAACTGTTCCAATAATAATTCATTTCACTGAATTTTTAAACTATTATGTAAACTCCAGTATATCCCAAAATATTGATATAACTTAAAAAATACTGATACTGAGGAAATTGAAAATCCATGTTCCCAGCTCCAGAATATAGTAATGGAGTTACAAATTTCAATGTAGGACAATAATAGGTCTGACAGAGCACTTCTTATCCCTGGATCTGAAAGCTTTATAAAAACAGGTAAGTATCATTATACTAATTTATGTATGGCAAGTCTAATGCACAAAAGGATATGTAACTTCCCAAGATCATCTACTGGGCCAATGGCAGACCTAGGAATAGAAACCCAAATCCCTAGTTTGAAGAAGATGGATTTCTCAGTACATTTTAAACAGACATTCCCACTGAGCCTTATTCCAGCATTTCTGCTATATTAGTGTTTCCATTGTGTCTTCCTGCTTCAGAGTGGAAGAAAATTATTATCCTTTTTTCTTATTTTAGGTATTCATCCACTGGTTTGAAAACTCCTCAGAATACTTCAATAAATATGCAACTGCCTTCAAGGGAGACAACCCCTTATTTTACTCCTGTGGATCAGAAGGCCTTAGTTGGATATTCATCTTCAAGGGCCAACTCAGTTCCCATCATCCCCTCTGTCGGCTTGGATGAAGCCTGCATGCAAATGCAGAATGTTTCTGAAGTAACAGGCATCAAATGGTGCAAAAACTCCTATTCCGCTGAACTTGTCAATGTGAGTGCCCCTGTCAGCAATTGTCTTATAGCAGAACAACACGAAGTGAAAATATTGCTAGAAACTGTCCAGGAGCAGATTCGAATTCTGACTGATGCAAGAAGGTCAGAGGACTATGAACTAGTGAGCGCAGAAACAGAGAATAGCGCAAGTGAAAACACAGCATTTCTGCCCATGAGTCCCATGGCAAAATCGGAACGAGAGGCACAATTTGTCTTAAAAAGTGAAACACAAAGAGACTCAACATTGACCAAGTGACTTTTAGGGGCTGGGGGTGGGGAAATAAAGGATCTGTGCATTCGATGCTTTGCTAAAAAGGTAAAGGAGGTATTAAATACAAATTATTTATATGCATTAATTTAAGAGCATCTACTTAGAAGAAACCAAATAGTCAGTCGCCCTCATATCATAGTGTTTTTTAACAGAATATTTTTTTAAGGGAAAGAAAAGTTGCAGAAGGGATCAAGCTTACATCAGAAGTTTTTTTGGCAGGGTTACACACAGCTTCAGTTACGGTATATTTTAAAACTGACCTGTTTATCTGTTAGAAGGCTTAGGCTATGCATCTTTTTCAAAATGGCCAACACCATTCATCGACTCATTTTTGGTTTCAAGGTAGTGCTAAAGCAGTCTACCAGGGATTCATACCCTGGTTAGGAACCCCCTCTAGCATCTAATATAATCCAGGTTCATGATTAGACCTCCATTTAATCCAGTCACATGGCTGGCCTAAGAGTCATAATTTTAAAACACACACACAGATCAATCTTTCCTGACTGATTTCTAAAACAGCAAAGGCGCTAAGCCAGATGCCTAAGTATGTACCTTGCTTTAAGAACATGCATTGTCCCAATAAAATCAACAGGAAAACCATGAGTTTTCAAGTTATCTCATGCTTGCTGAAATGATCCAGCATTGCTGGATTTTTTGACGGAAAGAGCAAGAGAGAGATGAAGAATGTGTGTGCGCACGTGTTTGCATTCCTGTATTTTTTTATTTTCATCTGAGAAAGTAAAACACATTATTTGTCACAAAAACTCACAGTATTTTCAGAATGTTATACTTTGAAGATGTGTGTCAGCTCTAAAGGAGCACTTGTGTCTCTATTTTTTTTAAATTTAGTTTTGTTTCAGTTTGTTCAGAGATCAGTTATATCCAGTTATTTATGCGGCCCTAGTTTGATGCCTCTTTAAGGTTATTTCTCTCCCCCCTTCCTTTTTTCTCCATTCATTTTAATTAAGCATGATTTAGGCTTCTGCACCCAAAAATCACTATGGGCAGACCCATGCCGTTGATGTCTTGACCTTAACAGAGCTTCAAATGTGTTTGTTCCACATAGGCCCATTTGGCACATTGAGGCTTAAAGGAGGAAATCTCTATGGCTGGTAAAACTGTTCCAAGCAACTTGCAACTTTCAGATTTTCTTTTTTCTTTGTGGGGTTTTTTTTCACCATAGCACAATATGCCACTAATGAACCAATTTCAATAGTGATAGAAGTATCAATACTTTTCTTTATTTTTTTTAATTAAATCTGCTTAAATTATTTGTAAAAAATAAATAAATAATGAATTAAAGGGGATAATCACCAAATAGCCTTCCTTGTTTAATGCCAGAATAATATTATTTTTCAGTCTGAAGTACACGAAAAAGATTAAAACACTCCTTTGCAGCAAAGTAACTGCTAAACTTATTAGATGTGCCCCAGACTTTCCAGTTCACTGATTTTAAGAGTAAGTTCCCAAAATAGCACAATCAATTGGTCCAGTGCTATTGTATGCTAAATCACAGTAAAGCAATATTTTAAACTCTGTTAAGTGAACTGAGAAATAATGCTGAAGGCATATATCATTTATATTCCCCAACTAGGGCATTAAAGAAGAATTTAGTACTCACATAACAAGTCTTTTTTATTTCAATGCAAAGTTTATGAGATTGTCTTGTTTACACAACTTTCTATGGCTGTAGTCTTTGCTGTGTGTTTTCAATAAAAATGTATTTGAGGGCACGCTGTGGTCTATGCTCCAGGCTACAGCATCCTTGGTTCTGACTGCCTTCTTCAAATGTTAGTAGTTTGTGCGAAGACTAGTTTTAAGGAGGGACCTTCCTGAGGGAGTCATCTCATTGTAAACAACAGCTGCTTTTTAAGGCCCAAATCCTACAATTTGTTGCATGTGGAGAGAGCCCTATCCACTTCAATAATGCTTCATATGGTTTCTGTATTCTGCCTCCATGAAATGAATTGCAGGATCATGGTCTAAGCACATATATCACAATGAAATGTTTTGAAATGAACAAAGATCTGGCTTCACTGCCCTAAGTCCAACTATATCTTGCAATAAGAATATTCCCCCTTTGAAATATATTGGAAACACACTGCAGGATTTCTGTTGAAGAAACAATTTTCTCATTTAGGCAATGCCTTTCTTAAAGGAATGTGTTAGTCTAGCACCCACAAAAACAGAAATAGTGGAAGAGCAATGTATTAAAATGTTCAATGGACATTTGGAAGTGTTTGAATAAGATGAAGATCTGAAATGCTGAGAGATCTTTAGTTCATGTTAGACATGCTATCCTGTATTCAGCAAAGGATGTGTGACTGTTATATGTTAACTGTTCTATTCAGTTTTCAGCATGTTTGAATAGAGAGACATAAATATTAACCACGTGATAGACTAATGTATTATTTGTTAAGAATATCACTACAGCTCTATTTAAAACGTTCATTGTTGAAAGAGGAAAAAAAGGTTAAAAAAAGAAAAAGGATGTAGACAGGTAGCCTTAATATGGATTATGGATTTTTTTCTAACGCATTTGTTTCCCCCCCATGAAAACAATTTTATAGAAAATGGAACTAAATTTTCAGTACAGCCTGGCACTTTTACTATGTAGACTGCACAAAAAGAGTATGCAAATTGTACTTACACCAGTGAAATAATAGACTGAATTCTGCTCTGATTTACACTCCATGCAGTCCCACTAGACTCCCATTGAATTGAAAAGTCTGTAAAAGTCAGTGTTGAAGTCTCTTTGGTCTCTTAAAATTGTATCTGTTCTTCATTTGGGAAACAAATCAATCCTCCACATAAGAAGCTCTAATCTTGGTGATTTATATCTCTCATAATTAAAAATTACGGTTGACCTGTAAAGCTCAAATTTACTTTGGTGTGAAATTTCACACATACAGTGTTACACATAAGTGAACTGAGAGAATAGTTTATTAAATAGCTTTAAACCACTCAAAACACATCTACATCTCTTAAGTATAATGCAATTGAACAGAAATATAAAATAGGGCCATTATATGCCCTAGATGTCTTGCTTCTAAAAGGACTTCCTTCAAAAGCAAGTAAACCAAACCTTTTCGCCCCTTAAAAATTCCTGTTAATGGAGTATTTCCAACACTTTATAGTAGTAAATGTAGTGAGTATAATCATGTTTCATATTGTTAACCACTGAAGAATAATTTTCAGTACAACTCTTAGGGGCTAGAGCTGATTATCTTTTTTATGTTGAATATCACCTTACTTCTTGAATAGCTCAGTTAATTTCAGTTACTCTATTCATGAGGAAAGTGTTATTCAAAATGAGCATCTGGCCCTCTGTTAGGGGAGGAAACCCCCTGAAAAGTGGCTAGATTCTCAGATGTTATTAACTCTAACTGTAATGAAATCAGTAAAACATGTATTTAGATGGAAAATGAGGCATGCATTTAGTTACTTTCCTGAACCATGAGTTAAACTCCCTCTCCCTCCCCTGCCACCATCAGATAGCGGGCAAAGTTTTCAGAATAAAACACACTAATGTAAATTGTTACATTTCATCAATGCTATGAAATTAAGTTTATTAGATTTTGTAGGTTACCTGTACTTCTTAAAGAAGTGATAAAAATGTGTATTACAGGAGAGTTTGCCAAAGTATTAATAATGGGATTTAAAATTTAAATTAATAAAAGCAGAGCTTTAAAAAAAAGTTTAAATCTGATCTAAAATCTGGCAGATTCAGGAATATTGATTGTCTCTCGGTAGAGCAGGATTTCCCCATAAACTCATATAAGCAAACAACAAAACTAATAAATGAGTTTCTGAGTTGACCTCTCTTATTTTCCTTTTATCATTATGTTTGTGCTAGCTTAAACTGTTAGCTTTATTCTACATTTTGAAATTTAACTTCAGGCCCATAATCCTCAAACAGTTTGGGAAAAATGCAACAGCTTTCATATAGTTTTTTTTTCCTTTTTATGAAAAGTCCTATATTTAAAAAAAAAAACAGAATGGACAATGATCTATAAGATACTGTTCCTGACATAAAATCAATCTGATGCACAGGCAAAAGATTAAAACCTGACTCCTACCTCCTGTTGAGGTCAACTGTAAATCTCCAGTCAATTCAATTAGAACAATCCTGTTAAAAAAAATATCGGTTAATGTAAAATTAAAGCCAGTTCCTCAGCCTACAATAAAACAGAAGTATTAGGTGCTCACAAATGGTGCTGTGTGCATTCTGTGTTATGACTGCATGCTTGGAGCCTGATTCCATTTCTTTGATTTCCATGAGTGCCTGATTGGGGTCCACTCATGTGACAATGGCAGCTAAAGTGTTTGAATTACATTGTGTGAACTTAACATTTGCCAGTTAGCCAAATCATATATTTGTATTTTAAATGGTAAGGTTGCAATGCTCATTCATGAAAACGTACATCAAACAAGACAGAGATATGTTAAAGCTCTAAAGGAGTGATCAAACAGACATAGGCAGATCCAGGATTTTGTGAAGTGGGGTGTGAGAGTAGCAACTGGTGCTGCCTGGGTGGCTATGCCCCCTGTTCCTAGTTTCCACTCCTCTACCCCCCACCAGAGAAGACTGACCATGGTATGGGAACAGCAGCTAAGGACTTCTTTAAAGTACCTGAATCAGGTAAGAATCCTGCCCCACACCCCTCCCCATTGACTCTTGACTTCCCTCCCCCCTCCTTTCTGTGCTTAGCAGAAACTTCTCTCCCCTCCCATACTCTTTCCCCTGCCAGCTGCTGAGCTCCTGAACTCCAGAGCTTCTCCTGCATCACTCCAGTTTGGCAGTGTGGAGAACCTGGCTTAGCTGGGGGCAGCATTGACAATGGTGTGCAGGTGCCCCTTTCCTGAGCCTACTCCTGGGCTGGCAATGAGCACTTAGGGGGAATGCAGAGGAAGAGGGAACCACCCACCACTGCTGCTGCTGTTTCAGCTGATCCCAGCTCCCCAAGTCCCCAGCTGCTGCTTCTTCAGTGTGGTCTCAAAGCAGAGTGTGACTGCACCACCACAGACCCCTCTTGGATGTGTCCTGAAAGCAAACGTTGAAGTCAACCATCCTTCATTCCTGTTAACTTCAGCAGGCATTGGATTGGGCCTGATTCAGTGTTAACTTCAAATTTGTGAAAAATCCAGGCAGAAAGTACATAGAAAACAGAAAGCCATTCTTGAAACCTGGAATAATGGAAATCCATATTGGATAAGGAAGCAATAGTCTGCAGTGCTTACATACTGCACACTTAAAATGGATAATCATAACGAATGTGTGAACTACTAAAATTGTGTTGATAATTAATTGCCAAAACACAATCTACCTGAATTTACCAGTAACCAAATTTGTAAATTTTAAACAAGGAAGAAAAAGATCATATCTTATGCCCATTTCTCATTATCAATTTTTTCTTAAAAGTACAGTAGAGGTCACCATCCTTAGATTCTACATTTAATACTCTAGCATTGTTGTTAAAATGCATCTACCAGTATTAAAAACAATGATAAAAGAATTGGGGAATGCTGCTATTTATAAATTAATTTCTTCAAAGAAGTTTAAGAACAGTTCTCTTTGATTAAGGTCTTAGAAAGAAGGATATATATTTCTAACGCCCCAGAATGCTACTATATTGAAATTTTTTATTTTCAAATCATAATGTAAAAAAATAAAAACAAACAATCTAAATACTTTTTTGCTATAAAGGGAATTATATTTTATATGCATATTAATACTTTTTTACTGACAATTAAAGTGTGCAAGTTAAGCATAAGACATATGGCACACAAATGGCATGTATATCCTGTGTTTTTACTATAGCCTGGAGAAATATCTTATTTACCTAATGCCATCAGAAAGAGACCTCTGTTCCATTTATCATCTCTATTTCCCTCAGCACTAACTAAATGTACCATTTTGCAATGGATGATTGTGTGTTTGTATAAGCTTTATCTCATCCTCTTCCTTTTCCCTGTCACTTTAAGGCTGATTGACATCCCATCCAATATTCCTGAAGTCAGTTGGGTGGCAATGGCTATGAGACAACACAGAGTTTAGCCAGAGAACCACATTCTGACACCCTTATTAAAGGGTGAATTAAACCTTACATATATGATCTTCAATGCTATTCTGGACTGGGCCCGGGTACAAAGAAAAATTTGATTTTAAGGCCAGAAAAATAAAAATCCAAGTCTTAAATGCTTAAATTTATGCACAGTAAGAAATCCCAGAGAAGGGGGGAGGGGGGGGCCTCAGTCTTTGTAGGATTAGGCTTTAATGGGTTTAATATGCTTTTGTGCTATTCATTCATGACTTTAAAATTTTCTATTAATTCAGAAATTATGCAGTAAATGTAGCTCCCCTTATTGTCCTGTCTACCATGATGAAAGCATCTGTAAAGATTCACAGATTTTGATCTCCTATGCTCTTTAAACTCTATTATTTCTCTGCCAAGGATACAAAAAAAGTGTGAACTTGAGCTAACAAAAGTTAAAGCTACCAAGGATCTTAATAAATACGAACAGAATTTCAACATGATAAATAGTTGTGGTTCAGACATATTAGATTCTTTCCTTTCCTGCAGCAAGCAGAACTACCTTTAAGAGCAACGCTCTGATCCTGAGATCCTTATGAAAGTATTTAATTCATTACAACATCTACTTTTGTGGGTAAAGCTGTGGCCCCAAATTGTGAAATGTCCTCTTGTAACATAGATTAAAAATGATATAAGGGCTTCCAAGATGGGACCACAGTTGATGGTCCTTTGTTTTAAAGTCTGAATTCTAGCTAGTTTGACAGATAGGATTGATTTGCAAGTAAAATGTTATCCTCATTAAGCTGCATATTTAACTAGATAACAGAACATTTTCTTGGGAAATTGATGATCTTGTTTCTAGTCCTCCTGTGTCTTCTCCCCATAAACTAACGTACTGATTGCATGTATGTTGTTGCCTACAAAACAATTAACTGTGTGATAGCAAGAATCCAGTGTTTTTATTTGTTTGGAAATCATTAATGATGAAAAAGATTATCAATAATATAGTTTCCGACCCTTTCAGAAGACCAAAGACTAATCTCATTTTAGATTATCTGAGTTATAACTTCAGATATTGCTCTTTACCTCCCATTAAAACTAAAATTCCTCCAAAGATTAAGGTTCTTAACACACATTAAACAAAATCATGTTATCAGATTAATGCCAAAGTTGCAAAACAATTGAAGAAAGTACCATGGCAAACGTGTTACCATTTTAAAATAATCCTTACTTTGGAAAGCTAATGAATGCAATTTTATCTTAATTAATGTAAAAAAAATGTTGGAAGGTACTTAAGATTATTTAAAAATGTATTTTAATGTGTTTAAACAAAGTCATTTCTCTATTTGGTTTCCAAAAAAAAAGTGCAAGAGATAATCAGGATAGGATGAGAAAATGAGAAAATGACTCTGAAGTCTTTTCTTATTTTCTGCTAGATAGGAATCATTTTTAAGAAATCAGTTTGTGTTTAGGAATTCAGGTCTGGAACTTATAATTATATAAATATACACTGCCACAGTGGTACCTGAGGCAAAATGCACTGTCATAGAGAAAGCCAGTAAAAGGGCTGTTACATCCTATTTAATCCCTTAAAATAATACAGAAGTTGGTGGGACATAAATCTGTGAATTTTATTTCCTGTGAAACAATTCTGATCTCTTGTATGGCAAGATAAATGAATGCATAGAAAAAAAACTGGAAAAAAATGAAAAGTAGGTCCATGTTTGTGTTGACTTTGTGGAAATTGCTTTCTAAACTATGGAAGTATCAAAATTAGAGCCATCCACTGAACTATGAATATTTTAGAAATGCTTTAGAATGAGGTAGTTTTATTGGAATTAACCAACTAGCAAAAATATCAACAGATAGCTTGGTACACCCTCAGCAATTTAATGTGCACTTAAAAAGGAGGCAGATTTTTCCTTTCACTTTGTTATCAGAGTGTATGTACAAGTGTTACATGCAAACCAAGGGCTAAGTACCGATGTTAAAAGAAGCCCCTGGCAAAAGTGCTTTAACTTTACTTGAAACATTATAAACATTAGAGTGGGAGTGAACTAAACAGACATTCATCCTTCAGTTGGGGGTGGGGGGGCTCGGAGTCTGCTCACACTGGCTGAGGCCAGCAGCTTAGAGGTGCTTTCACATACTTCCCAGGAAGCTGCTGGAGTTGCCTATCTCCCCAGCCCAGGCCAGACCTCCCACCAGCTGGTGACAGTCAACAGCAGTTGGTGGGGGAGAAGAGTGGGGAGGGAGCCCCTGTGTCATGTGCCTTCCCTCCCAGATTTATGGGTTAGATCTTGGTGAGGTGGGGGGACTGAGCTGGGTTTGTATGGGAGGGACAAACAGCCCTGTGCTCCAGCTCTTGGCAGCAGCTGTCAAGAGGCTGGGGTTGAGATGCAAGGAAGACCCCTCCCCCTGCCATGCAGACCTGGCTTGCCCCCTCAAGATGCAACTCAGCAAACTGGAGGGGCACATGAAGCATGGAAGTTCCTTCTCCCTGCCCCAGCTTTTTGACAGCTGTAGCCAGGAGCTGAAGCACATGCTGCCTGGCCCAGTTTTTCACCCATGCCATGAACTGGGGGTTGGGGAATGGAGTCCCCTTGCCACCCGTACCCAGTCCAGCCCCTCCAAGACCCAAACCAGCAAGCTGGAGGGGGGCACGTGGCATGGGGGTTCTGTTCCCTCAGCCCCAGCCCAGTCATGCATTATTGAATGTCTGTGCTGTACCCCATCATGAGTCAAGTTAGGCTGCATTCCCCTGGCATCCCAGGGACCCCTCACTAGGTGGCTTGCTAGCCTCAGCCAATGCTTGTCTGCTCTAGACAGCCACTGGTCCAGACTCATCCCTGGGTTGTCACAGATAAGAGACAGAAAAGGCTTTGTCTCCTCTCTGCATGACTGGGCAGGGGATGTCACATCCATACAGGGTTGACTCAGAGCAGGATCTGCCCTTTTTAAAGTGATCTCTTTGCCATGAACATCTGTTACAACTATAATGCACTTTGTGCATTTAATGCACATATGTATAATGTCTGCATCTAGCCCTGTTGGGTTAATCCTAGAAATGGTGCACCCAGTCTAAAGGTATTTCACTTCAAAAGTGAACAAAGTCTGGGTTAATCCAGTCTAAAATGAGTTAACCTAGCCTAACAAACACCTGTGTGATCATACCATAGCCCTGGGACTGGGAAAACCCAGCCATTTTCCCCACTTGTACTCTTCCTACCCCCTGATCCAGACTGGGCTAATTTTAGCACCCCAACTACCACACAGGACTAGGCATCCCCCTCTCGAGATCCTGCCAAGCCTCCCCCCCCACCGCAGATCTGCCAACACCCCCACACACTTGCTAGCCCTTTCCCACCAGGTTACCCCAGACTGCATACACCATTCCTAGAAAGCAGCAAATGCCAGCACATGCTCCTTTTGGTTTAGGTTTCAATGGCTTAAACTAAACCACCTAAACCAGGACCCTTGTACAGACCCAAAATGTTTCCATGGATAAAGGGTGTGCCCAGATAGATTATGAGAAATAATGCTTTACCGTAACTTCTTATAATCTCTAACTCTCATTATCTCAATTCCTTCCTGTCATCAGATCTTTTTTTAATTTCAAAATTTAGGGTTTTTTTTTTAATTTTACATATTTGAATTTTGGAAGTGGAAGAGAATTTATCTTCCTACTTTTTGTTAATCATCTCTTTGTTAACCATCATTGGTTAACTTGAAATCTTCTTAAACTACTGAAAATGTATTGGAAAATAAAGGTTTTCTCTTTTAGAAATATATTAGGACACTGACAAAGTCTTTATTTGTTTTTATTTTTCAGAGAAACTTATCAAAGTTACTACTGAATTTTACTATTTTGCTAAATACCCACTGACATCAGTGGCAGTGTTTTGTCAAACCATTGGCTGTTTCTATCCTTAGATGGAGAGGAACTATCCAGCAAAGGATGGTTCAGATCTAAGCCTGATTCCAACCTCAGTTAAAGTTGTGTATACAAATGAAATACTGAAGTTGAGGGAGGTAAATCGTAGAAAACTCTGTGTGAATAGGACATCTAGAGAAAAATTTGATAGCTGTTAGATTAAAATCTTAATCATGTGAAAGACCATGATAAAATTCCCATTGATTTTAATATCACCAGGATACCTTTTGTGAGAGCTCTTCTTTCCTGCGGTCCATGCTATCCACAGCATCAAAACCATTGTGGGTCTTCCTCTGCTGGTTTACTCAAAACACAATTTTATCATGATTTTCTTCCTGAAAATTTAATAAAATAGTATATACTATAAATATATGAGGGTCAGATTCTCAGCTGGCATAAAACTTAGAGCTAGGCTGATTCTGGCTTTTAGCTGAGATTCTGGCTCTTTTGTTTTAATTGACCTTTTACTTGTATGTCATTTTAAGCCATTCTAATAATCCAAACAGAAATATTTCAATATGCACACGCTATAGCAATATCATTCTATCTAATGGTAGTTTAAGAGTGATATTGTACCCAGGATGGTCCAGAAATTAGGTGAAAGGCAAGGATTTCTTAAAGTGATATCTTTAGGGCTGTGTGAAATGGCCCCTATTTGATTCTGATTCTGATTTGGCTGAATCAGGGACAGTGATTTGATCCATTAATCTGGATCACTGTCCCTGATTTGATTTGGCCAAAACTGAATCTGACAATTGGATGCTTATTTGGCAAATCAGTGATTTGGACACAGGCACAGATTTAAAAGGTTTTTTCTACATACCTTGAGGTAGCAGCATGGCCCATGATCGCTGTGGCTCTGGAGCAGATGCAGCATCCCAAAGTAGCACGGGGTGCTCTCCAGTGTGCTTGGCAGTGAACCCAGAAGTGGACCAGAAATACTTCTGGGGGGTCTGCTAGGGAGTGTGCTGGGGGGCCCCCGCACCTCCGCACCTCCATGCTTCTGTGTGAAGCTCCATGCACTCCAGCACCACAGTGTGCAGAGCCCCTGCTACCTAGAGGCATGTCAAAAAAACATTTAAAGCTGTGTCTATGTCCAAATCATCAAATCTGTCCAATCTCTCTGAGTCGATTCAGAGGGTTCTAAATCAATTCAGAGAGATTAAAGGGTCCTCTGATTCAATTAGGATTCAAAGATTTGGCCACTGAATTGGGCCAAATCTCTGCTGAATCGATTCAGAAACTGAAGTCTGGGACAGCCCTAATATCTTTTATTAGACAAACTGTGTAGTCGAGATAAAGTTAGACAAACTTTCAAATGTAAGACATTCTTCATCACATATTTTCTTCTCCTTGACATCTATATAACTACAGCTATTTTCTGAAGCCCTTTGAAAAGTAGTCCTTGTAGTTCTGCAGTTAGCAAGATAACCATTATTGATTGATGAATTTAACTTCAATTCTGCCTTTGTACAGAAAACACTTACTACTGTTGTCAGTATTATTTCCCTCATATCTGCTCATACACATAATCATACATACATGCAAAAAAAGTAACAGGCCTTTTCTGTAGCACTTGGAAAAATTCATCCTCTCCTCTACCGCATCCCCAAACTGTGAGGTTAATGTTCCCACAGTTGGTTGTGACTTTAATATTATTTTCTAAGTTGCTTATATATGTGTTATGTATAGTAACAGGTCAATAACCACACTCAGTTCTATCTGCATTTTCATGTCAAAGAGTAAGGCTGGAATTTTTAAAGAGGCCTGGGGAAAATTAAAAGCTTATCTCTCTAAGATGCCTTTGAAAATTCCTGCCACAAAGAAAGTGAAGGAAGACTTACTACTGAAGGAATGATGTTATAACTGGGATGGTCCAGGAAATATGCAAGAGTCATAG
>NW_017728994.1:9373296-9384071 GCF_001723915.1 Gavialis gangeticus | reverse complement strand
GGAATGATGTTATAACTGGGATGGTCCAGGAAATATGCAAGAGGCATAGAAATACTTGCTTCTTACAAAAGGAATGATAGTCTAAAGGGAGCTGGTTACTTTGGGCAATGTGTGAATGTTTCTGCCTTTTTCTAAATGCCATATTGCAAATAAATTGCATTTTTCACGAAATGAAAAAAGAGAAAAACCTCTCATCATCATTATATATTTACAGATATGGAGCATGGCAGGAAAACAGACCAAAGTCTGTTGAAAACTAGTCAATTGTTCATAGTCCCTTGGATTTGATTTATACAAGTATAAATGGTCTTTATCAATCCTGTGAAAATGTTTAACATGATTAGAGTCCATCTTGAAACTCATTTTGCACTGCTGTAGGAAATCAAAGTCACAATTACTTTTATGTGTCTTTACAAGGGTGTTTCAGAAACAGTGGCAAATTTCAAAATAAAACAATGTTGCATGCAGTGAATAGGAAACTAGCAGCAGTGGGAACACTGATGGCAACATTGTTGAACATACTCACCATTTATTACTGTGTAGAAAAGTGGTCCAGTAAATTATCATTGCACACAAAATGGTTTTATTTTGAAATTCCTGATACTGTCTGAGACACCTTTATCAATGTGTCTGCACAGCCTCAAAATGTTGAAAGGTGATGAATACCCTGAGGGTGACTGCCACTTCAGATGTATGGACCCAGAGCAAAAAAATTAACATAGTATTTTGTATAGGCCCAGAAATCCTGCCCAGAACTAAGTGCTTCGGTGGTTGTGAGTGGAGGACTTAGGATGGGTTGTTATTTATGTATGCACAAGAGAGGGGCTGATCAAAAATTTTTAGACAGAATAAATGTTTACTTGATGTTGAAAGTGTCCTCTCTCTCAATAGCAAAGTATTTAACAAAAGCCATTTTAAAATAAGTCCACTTTTAACTTCACTAAATGCAAACAACTTTGAAACATTGCTTTTGTTTTTAAATATATATACGTATGTATATTTTTAAACTATCTCTACTTAAGCACCAGATACAAAAGAAATTCAGAGTATGAAAGTTAGCTCGACACACATATGCTAGGATTCTGAGAAAGCAATTCCTTTCACAACCAGTTACACAACATCTTATTTTATATGCTATTTTATTGTGTTTTTGATGCCTGTTCCTTTCAGCTTCTTTTACTGATCGTGCAATAACCGCATACCATGCTCCCCAGCTGCTGTTCAGCTCTGCTCTTTTTACAGTTTTCAGTTGCAGTCTGGAGAGACCGTTCATTTTAAAACCAGTTAAAATTAAATGAAGAGACATTGTTCCTTCACTGGGAATGTCCAACTTTTATAGCTGGGAAAATGCAAGGGAAAAAAATAATCTTGCAGATAATGTGCCTGATTTGTTGATTAAATAGGCTTTCAACACCCACAATTTAATCAATGGTTATATTAAGGCAGCTTAATAAAAATCTGATTGACTTTTTTTACTTGGCCACTGATATCTGTGTTAACACCTACCAAATATCTCAAACTTTTCATTGAAATGTGCTGGAGTGAATTAAGCTCTATTTCAAGTAGAATACTCTTTAATGCAGACCCATACTTTAGTTCTGTTTCCTGGGAACATGTTTCCCATATTAATCAGTGAAGATTTGTAATGTCATATAAAACTATGAGTTTACCTTAATGAAAATGATTCTTAGATATGCATGAAACAAGACTGATATGGATATGAAAAGTACACAAAGTGTATGTTGTGAAGTCTTTTCCTTAGCATTTGAAAGTCTTAAAGCATTAACTAAAATATGGAGAATAAAATTGTTTCTGTTGTTAATAGGATTACTGTGGAACATTTAGTTGAATTTGGGGCCTTCTGTACCTATATAAAAAGTATATGCACATTCATTTATTTGTCAAAACGTATATGATTAACATATATGATTATGAGCGTGCTCCAGCTTCAGGATAACAGATCTGAATAGCCTGAGAAAGTTTCCAGGTAGTGGATATAAAAATTACACCCTAAACACATTAAAAAGGGGAGAAATTGTTTCTTTTCAACTGTTTCTTCCTCCACTCAATCCTCCCCCCCCTCCCATTTCTGTGGAAAAAAAAATCATAGTGCCTATGACAATAACTGTGTCTCAAGGAGTGTGCGATGTGTATAATTGTTCCATTCTTTTATTTATTTTACTTGCAAATGGAACCCATTCTTATGCTGACAATAGTTAAAAGGAAACAAATTTTGGAAAAAAATGTCATTCAGTGTTCTAGGAAATGTTCTGATTCATTGTTTGGCCTCCACATTTGTGGAAATGTACATTCCTGTCTATGGTTTTAAAGGATAAAAAAAAGAATTGATTTTAATAATCAATCTGTATTTTGGCTCTTTTGTTTTTAGTTTTCAAACATGCAGAATATTTTATTTATATGTAAAAATTACAAAATCTCTAAATTTTTTAAAGAGACAACATCATTTTTCTGCTTATTCCTACAAAATTGGTTTTGTTTTATAGGTAAATGAATCAAGCCTCATTTTTTCTTAAGCCTCTTTGTATTATCAGTGATCTTTCAGCTTAAAGTAGGATTTTTCATTTGTTAATCAGGCCATAGAGAAAGGGACAAAAGTAATCTTTCTGGAAGCAAAATCTTAATTAATTTCAGTAATATTAATGGAAGGATCAGCCAGAATTATTTGGAATATAAGAGAATAAGGTTCATAACTTTCTAACATCACAAAAGATAAAGAGCCCAATTCTACTACAGTTGAAGTTAACCATTAAGAGAAACCATTTTTTCTATGATAATCTAGTGTGGAATCTAGTCTGCATGTCTTATTTTTTTTGTTAGATTTCATCTATTTTCTGTGATAATAAAGGTTCAATTTGAAAAAATCATAAATAGATAAAATTACACATTCACAGGGAAATCAGCTGAGATTTAATAAACAGAAGGCAACAGTGGCCATGTATAGATGAAACGAGGGGCATGTGTGCATGACACTTTAAAGCAGGCTAAATGCTTTTTCACCACTGTAATGGTGTCAGTGTTTGCATACCTCGGTGGTGTATTGCACATTACTTCCAGCTGCTGTAGGAAATTTGGCGATGTAATGCACCTTAAATGACTTGGGATGCAGCAAACTAAAACTCTGAGGAGGAGTTTTAGTTGGCTTCCCCTACAGCTGCAGAGTGAAGCACTGGACTCTGTGCAGCTCCATGGTGCTGCAGGAAGCCCTGCAGGCAGCCTAGCAGCAGCCCAGGAAGTTAGGCTTCACCTAAGAAAAGCGGCAAGCCTGATTCCTCCCCCACCCCGCCACACAGGAGCCTGCCTGCCTGAACTGTGCAGGGGCCCAGTGTTTCCATCCATGGCTGCAGTGACCCCAAGACTGCCGAAGCTGGGTACCTATGGGAGGGTGCCATCTGGTGGGGCAGGACTGCTGCTGCCACGGAGGGAAGCACCAGCCCCCTCCGCAGCCCAGGGACACATTCTGCCTGTTGACAGCTCACCCTCCCATCCCCACCACCAGAGAGGCAGGTAAGTTGGCAGGGTGTGTGCACAACACGGGAGTTTCATTGGCCCTAAATTGAAGTGGTGTTTTTAAAAAACCCACCGCTTCAATTTAGGGCCCCCATTTCATCTATACACACCCGGTCAAAAGAGCAGTCCAGACAAAGGGAACAGCAAAAATTATGCAAAAGATTCTTTCCTTACAATAAAACGGCATATGATTCCAGGTGACATTAATAGCACTGTATATAAAACAAACCTTAATATAGTTCTAAATGTTTTGTGTGATAACAAGGTGCAGTGTAAGATATCCTCATAGACCTACATCTATTTCTTATAACAAACTTTATCTTTAACAGTGGCTGTCTATATGTTCTATTAGCTTTCTGTCATATATTAGTTATTCCTATTATTTGGCCCACTGAATTATAGATACTAATATGATTTAAAGCATTTTAAAAGTTTTGCTATCAGGCCACTTTTCTATTTTTCTGAAACAAAATTCATCTTGACAAGAAAAGTATGTAGTAATGCTTATGGTTTAGGAATAAAAACAAGAATATTAGCACAGGAAATAAAGTTATGATTGCCCCTTTTCACACATATGGTCCTGATTATAAGGGCTATAGACCATGAGGATGCAGTAGATGAGGCTTTCTTCAAAAAGCTAGTGAATGCTTCCTGAACACAGGCCTTGGTTCTCATAGGGGACTTCAATCACCCTAACACCTGCTGGGAAAGCAATACAGCAGTGCACAGGCAATCCTGGAAATGTTTGGAGAGTTTTGGGGGTAACTTCCTGGTGCATGTTTTGGAGAGGTCAACTAGGGGCCATGCTCTTCTTCACCCGCTGCTCGCAAACAGGGAAGAATTGATGGGGAGTGTAGTAGTGGATGGCAACTTGGGCAGCAGCAAGCATGAAATAATTGAGTTCAGGATCCTGAGGAAAGGAAGGAAAGAGGGTAGCAGAATATGGACCCTGGACTTCATAAAAGCAGACTTTGGCTCACTTGGGGAAATCATGGGCAGGATCCCCTGGGAGGCCAGTCTGAGGTGGGAAGGAGTCCAAGAGAGTTAGCTTTACTTTAGAGAAAACTTACTGAGGATGCAGAAACAAACAACCCAAATATGTAGGAAGACTCACAAGTATAGCAGAAGACCTAACCTAAAACACAAGAAGGAAGCTTATAAGAATTGGAAAATTGGACAAAAGCTACGGCATGCAGGGATGAAATTGGGAAGTCCAAAGGACAACTGGAGTTGCAGTTAGCAAGTGACATGAAGAGTAAAAAGGATTTCTACAAGTATGTCATCCACAAGAGGAGGACCAGGGAAAGTGTGGGTCCTTTACTAAATGCAGGAGGCAACACAGTGACAGAGGCACAAAAGGCTGAAGTTCTCAATGCCTTCTTCACCTCAGTCTTCATGGCAAGGTCAGCTCCCAGACTACTGCACCTGTCAGCACAGTCTGGGGAGGAGGTAAGCAGCCAACTGGGGCAAAAAACAGGTTAGGGATGATTTAAAAAGCTGGATATGTGCAAGTCCATGGAACTAGATGAGATGCATCTAAGGGTGCTGAGGGAGTCGGCTGATGTGACTGCAGCATCACTGGCCATCATCTTTGAAAACTTGTGGCAAGTGGGAGAGAAAAGGGCAAATATTGTGCCCATCTTTAAGAAAGGGAAGAAGGAGAATCCAGGGAACTACAGACCAGTCAGCCTCACCTCAGTTCCTGGAAAAATCATGGAGAAGTACCTCAAAAAATCCATTTCTAAGCACGTGGAGGAGAAGGTGATTAAGGACAGTCAGCATGGATTTACCAAGGGCAAGTCATGCCTGACTAACCAATTGCTGTTTATGATGAGATGACTGGCTCTGTGGATGCGGGGTGGCCAATAGATGTGTTATACCTTGACTTTAGCAAAGCTTTTGATACAATCTCCCACAACATTTTCACAGGCATTCTAAGGAAGTATGGGTTGGATGAATGGAATGTAAAGAGGATAGAAACCTGCTGAATCGTCAGGCTCAGAAGGTAGTAGTCAATGGCTTATGGCATCTATACACATGCTCCATAACTCTGAGAGCCACTCTAATTAAAGCACCCCAATAGCATGTAGCATCTTGGGCTTCAAAATGGTGGTAGGGGCACTTTAACTAAAGCTCATTTGACAAACTTTAGTTAAATTGCCCCTGCCACCATTTTGAATTGCAGAGACATTAAATACACATGATGCAGAGACAGACTCCCAGCAGACTTTCAGTAGACTCAATTAATCGAGTCTGCTCCAATGCATGCTAATTAGCCAACATCAGAGCAGAAGTCTGTCACATGTATATGTGCTCTCAATGTCTAGTTGGCATCCAGTATCAAGTGGAATGCCCCAGGGGCTGGTTTCAGTCTTGGGGCTGGTTTTGTTTAATATTTTTATCAATTACCAGGAAAATGGGATAGAGTGCACCCTCAGCAAGTTTTCAGATTATAACAAGTTGTGGGGAGTAGTAGATACCTCAACAGCTTGGAGGAACAAAAGAAATCTCATGAGGTTCAATAAGGAAAAGTGCAAGTCCTATACTTTGCATGGAACAATCCCATGCACTGGTACAGGCTGGGGACTGACTGGCTAAGCAGCAGCTCTGCATAAGATGACTTGGTGGTTACAGTGGACAGTAAGCTGAATATAAGCCAACAGTGTGCTCTTGTTAAGAAGAAGGCTAACGGCATACTGGGCTGTATTAGTATTAGCAATGCCAGAAGACCAAGGCTAGTGATTCTTCCACTCTATTCAGCACTGGTACAGCCACATCTGGAGTAGTGTGTCCAGTTTTGCACCCCACCCTCCCCCCCACTACAGAAAGGATGTGCACAAATTGGATAGAGTTTAGCAGAGGGCAATGAAATGGTGAGGGGGCTGGGGCACATGAGTTGTGAGGAGAGGCTGAGGGAACTGGACTTACTTAGTCTGCAGATGAAAAGACTGAGAGGAGATTTAATAGCAGTCTTCAACTCCCTGCAGGGTGGTTCCAAAGAGGATGTAGCTAGACCGTTCTTAGTGGTGGCAGATAACAGAAACAGGAGCAATGGTCTCAATTTGAAGCAAGAGAAATTTAGGTTGGGTATTAGAAAGAAAAACTCTTGCATTTGGAGGGTAGTAAAACACTGGAAGAGATTACCCGGAGGTGTTGTGGAAACTCCATCCTTGGAGGTTTTTAAGACCTAGCTAGACAAAGCCTTGGCGAGAATAATTTAGTTGGGGATGGTTTTGCTTTGAGCAGTGGGTTGGGCTAGATGACTTCCTGAGGTCCCTTCCAACCTTAATTTTCTATGATTCTGTGGCTACACATATGATTAAGCACCATATACCTAAGCCTTAAGGGGATCTGTTTGTATGAAGCTACTAAAAACCATTGGTCAGCAAACTTTTCTACTTCTCTGGAGAAATATTTTGAGTGTACTATTCATTTTTCATTGTGTACAATTTTATATACTGATTTGCAGTATATGGGACATTTCCCATTGCATCATTGCCTAGAAGAGTTTAGAAATAAAATCAAAGCTAAGTTAAATTTTAATTCATAAAAACCTCCAAAAATGTATATGTGTTATCTGGTGCTATTTTAACAAAACAGCTTTTCTTGATGAAGTACTATGTAGTGTGCTATTGCTCTGTTGCCCCAGCATGTTCAGCACTATCAAAACTAAGTATCAGATAAGACAGAAGAATCAGGGACTCAGTGTTGGGTTCAAGGTGTCATGTTCAAGTATTAGAAGAAACACAACATCCAGAGTTATAATCACAGGTTCTGAATGTCAAGAACAGGAGACAAAATAAGAAACAAGATCAAAAGTCTTATTCTGGTTCACAAATCTTGAGCAAAGAGCTCCTGCTTTGTTGGCAACCCCTTAAATGACTTAAAGACCTCCTGCAAAGAGAGATAGGACCAGAAAGCCAATTAGGCCTCCAGCACATCAGAATGAGTCAACCTACTTTAAGTGTGGGAGAGTCCTCCTGAGTGGCAATACCTCGAGGCAGAGTGAGAAAGAGTCAACACAAATGCAAACTGGTATCTGATATAAGGCTCCAAACAACCTAACAGAACCTAACTGATCCATCCTACCCTTTTTAAGGGACTTAAAGGCGTCATTGTCCATAGTGAGCACATGGTGCACAGGTCTGGACCCAGCTACACAGAGGAAGAAGCAAAATAACTTACTGAACTGCCTTCATATGTAGTCTCCCTATGACAACAATGAGGCTAAGATTATATGGTGGCACCTAAACAGCCAGATCCAAAAAAAGAATGCAGGAATTTTAAGTGAGACATATTTAGAATATAGGGGCTCTTATACATGTGTAGGAAGGCTGCTCTGATATTCTGTAGTTACAACACATCAGAGCAGACTCTATTAATGAAGTCTGATGGAGTGTGGCAATTACCATGCTCCAGCAGACTCCATCATCATGTGTGTCAGCATCCCCACACTGGAAAATGTGCCCCACACTGGGCACTTTAAAGCTCATTCAATAAACTTTAGTTCAAAGCGCCCTGCCACCATTTCTCAGCCTGGGGACACTGATACATGTGACACTCTGGGTGCTTTCAACTAGAGTAGCTCTTGGAACTACGCTAATTAAAGCACCTATCCCCCACCTCCTGGAGTACATGTATAAAGGCCCAGTGTTATTAAGTACTGAAAGCCCCTGTTCAGGTGCTACCTATTCCCAGGAGCTTCCAAATTCCCTAGATTTCTCAGGTGCTTTTCTGTTTGTTCTTGTTAAAGTTCCCAAGGTGCCTTGCATTAAGCTACTGCCTTGCCTTTCTTTGAGGGCAGACAATAGAGCCAGGTTTCTACTACAGGAAGATATTAGGGGTCATAAAAGAACTAACCTGTAAATCTGAAGCATTTGTTATTCATTTTCAATAATTGTTTTCTGTTTACACTATCAACTAGCAATGTTATAGAACTGGAGAAACAGGAGATAAGTGGTACTTGCTATTCACTTCCAATTCATATCTAGCTGCTTAGCATATGCAGGTTAGCTTGTATGTGTAATCAGATATGGCTTCTCAGTGACAAAAGGAGGAAAAAGATAGTGACAATCTTCTAGGAAAACTGTCACCTGGATTCCAGGTTCTGGTGGGCTAGATACTGAGAAAAAACATAATGGAAGAGTCTATCATCTGCACCAAAAACCAAGCTACACATTTATCTCAGTGCCTACTTGGTTTCTGGTTACAGTTGAGCACAAATTTTGTACCTGTAGTCTGACTAGAGAGGGGGCCAGTGCAGGAAAATGGGGTCATGCCAGCATGAAGTCTTTTTAGAAGTCTGTGTTCTCCTGAGATTTCCCTCTAATGAAGCCCAGGTATATATACACCTAATTCTAACAAATATATTCTGGTTGGCTAGTTTCAATCTTCATAGATTTTCTGCAACCTTTAAGAACTAGTGTAAACCTGTTATTTAGTGATCCCAGAAGATGTCAAATAACCACATTGGGCACATTTACATAGGATGCCTTAATGCACAGCAGACTGTTCTACTGTGCATTAGTGTATCACAGCAAAAACTCTGCTAATGTGCTAATGAGCAGTAGGATTAGTCTACCACATATTAAGCATCCCAAAAAACTGTTTGCCTTTACTACTGTGCATTAGCACAGGCTAGTGCCCCTTTATGTACTACCTCATATTAGAGGTACTAAACTGAAGGTGCAGTAGCAAAGGCGCATTAATGAACACGTGGACATGCCCATTGTGTCTTTATGAAACAGCATTTTTGGGGAAATAGTATATCTTTTATCTCTTTCCTCACTGACCTAAAACTTTTCTACTTTCCTGTCCTTACTTCATAGTTATACTAGCAAAGGTACCTGCTTTACATTTCTCTCTACAATCACTAACAGTCTGGATACAGCATGCATTTACAGTATAGCAATACATAAACTACACAAAGTTACTTATTAATGGTATTAATATGACTAAGTCATATTTGTGTGTACACTTCATATATTCAAGTTTAGTCATTCACCATTTGTTTGGGAGAAACTGGACTTTAGGCTAAAACTTTTTAGTAAGCTATTTCCTTTTATGCCTTTTTTGTTTAACCTAAAATGCAGATAATGTCTTTTGCTTAGCTGGATATGCTAATTATGTGAAATGCCTTGCTGAAAATGCCTCTTGTAGCACTTCCAAAATCTACACTGTGGTCATTTTGCCATCTTAAGCAAAGATTGCCTTAGTTCTAATCCCACCATTCTGCCTAGGCTCTTAGAAAAGGCCAAGCCTGGCAACAAAATGAAAACAAATTTATGAAGTCGAATATCACTAAACAAAAATTTAAAAGGCTGCTAAGAGAAAAAAACAAGAATTTTTATGGGGTCCGTAATCAACTGTTTTGCTTCCTAGTGACACACTTGAATGTTTGATCTGTGAATGTTCAGTCAACCAAAGTATCAGTTTTCCTACTTCTGAAAAAAAGTAATTCTGGTATGTCTGAAAGAAGAGAGCAAGAAGAAAACATTGCTGTCAGTGTAGCAGCTGTTTGAAAATGTGGACTTGCTTTTGAGCAATAACAACTTGATGTAATTGCACAGTTATCTGAGAACTATGAGTGAATTTATGGAATGGGAAACCTTGAGCATTGTTCCTCTGAAAGATCCTGCCAAATGGACAATATTCAAAGTCAATGTTTTCCTCCTGCTTATGAGTACTAGAACAATGCAAATGAAAATGTTCCCTTGGACAATAATGAAACAAAACTCTACTATATTTAAATGGAGTACACATAAAGCAAAAATGGCTTTTCCATTCCACTTCAACTGGTATTTTTTGCTTCTGAAACAAACTCTGAAGAACTTGCTTTATCTTGATATGGTATTGATTGGCTTATAGAAACACGAAAAACCCATAGATCATCTGAACAGGTATCCTCTGCACAGACTCAGAAATTAGGCTAAAGCAAGATAGTGTGATGGATAATGAAAAGCAATGGTTATTTAATACTCTGATGGAACGGTGGCTAAATGTTTAGGAAAAGTGTTTTAATTTATCAGACTAAATGAAGTGGAAAACATAACCCTGTGTGGTTCAACATACAAGCTTTATTTATCCCATAGCGAGAATTTACCCACCTACCTTCATTTTGTTTCATACTTCCTTTGTTCGAGTGCATACTGAACATGAGGTAAAAGTCTTGAAAGATAACCTTGTACACTACTGTTCTGATGAGGGGTTTGCAAGTGTTTTGATTGTTTTGATTAGGAAACTGACTG
>NW_017728994.1:9368180-9373285 GCF_001723915.1 Gavialis gangeticus | reverse complement strand
CCCTTCCGACCCTAGAAACTATGAAACTATGAAACTTAGAGTATGAACTAAAATGTGATTTTTTTTCATTATAGTGCCAGTGATGGACTCTTTAGTAACCCAGGAAAGAACTACGAGGTCATTTTTTTCCTTTCATGTTTTAGATACTGCTATACAGTCACTTGAAGAAAGATTTTTATAGTTTGAGGAGCCTCATAAACTGCTCATTTGTGTGTGTGTGTGTGTGTGTGTGAGAGAGAGAGAGAGAGAGAGAGAGAGAGAGAGAGAGAGAGTTTCCTCTGAAATACTGAAGATGCCTTGCAAAGAATTACAAAAGCAGTTCATTATTTTAAGCAAAGTATTAAATAATAGGCAGGATAGTAAATAAACATCTGACAAAAATGTCCTGGAATTTTGGCTCTTGACCTGCATCTAAAAATATGGAGGAAGGCCAAAATGACTTTGGACTTCTTGTGCAAAAAAATAAGTTTTTGAACTTGTTTCCAAATCTTTTCATTGCACGAAGGATTCTTTAAATCTTGTCTGTATCTGTTGTAAACAGAAAAGGCTGAATATTTAAACTGAAGCATTCAAAACATATTTGCATTTTATAATGTTTCAGGCTCAGCAAGACAGGAGTCTTTCTCTTTGATTTCAGCTAAACTGTGTAGGGTACTGATCTGAAAGATGCTGTTCACACATAGCAGAACATTAGACCCAAATCTTCAAAAATAAAAGTTTTAAAAAACTGGTTGTGCATGTAATTTTCAAATTCTCCACTGGGTTTCTTACTTCCATTGTCATCAATAAACAAGACTGATGAATTTAATTATTTTAATATTTCACTGGGGAGCTATGAGGTGAATGGAGTCAGGTAGCAAAAAGTACTTTTGCCTGCTCTTAAAAACAAGGTAAAGCTGTCATAAGATAGACACATTAGGCCATGTGTAGATGAAATGAGAGGCGGATGTGCATGACACTTTAAAGCAGGCTAAATGCTTTCGCACCACTTTAAAGGTGTCGGTGTTTGCATACCACAGCAGCATGTTGTACATTAATTCCAGCCACTGTAGGAAATTTGGTGGCGTAATGCACTTTAAATGACTTGGGGAGCAGCAAATTAAAACTCCTTTGAGGCATTTTAGTTTGCTGCCCCTACAGCCGTGGAGTGAAGCATCAAGCTCCATGCAGTCCATGGATCTCCAGGAAGCCCTGCAGGCAGCCTGGCAGTAGCCAAGAGAAATAGGCTCCACCCAACAAAAGTGGAAAGCCTGATCTCTCCCCCACCCCTCCCTGGAACCTGCCTGCCTGCCTGAGCTGTGCGGGGGCCCGGTGCCTCCCTATGTGGCCTGTGGAGCCCCCTGGGGACCATCGGAGCCAGGTGCATGCAGACAGGTGCCACCTGGTGGGGGCCGCTGCTGTCATGGAGACAAGCACCAGCCTCCTTCCTCCCCCGCCCTCCACAAGCCCAGGGACTGCTTCACCTGCCAGCAGTTCACCCTCCCCTCCCCACCAAAGAGGCAGGTAGTCAGTGGGGTGTGTGCATGACATGGGGGGTTAATCAGCCCTAAATTGAAGCAGTGTTTTTAAAAACCCACCACTTCAATTTAGGGTCCCTGTTTTGTCTACACACGCCCTTAAACTCTGCATATCTTCAGGCATTTTGCATTACTCTGAGGGATTACCTTGATCAGGATTCACAACTGCAAACCTTCTCCTGCCCCAGCTTATTCTTATGCAATGCTGTCTTGTAAATACATTATTAGAGCAAGAATTTCCAAAGGCTGAAGACAACCCAGAATGATTTTCCTTATATCCTCAAGTGATTCAGATCCACACCTCCCCAACTCCTAGGAGACTTCCCTAAATAACTAGCCATATGGCACTTTAGGATAGGTCTGCTAATACCCTTAGAAACAGACTTCTAAGAAATGTCAATAGCTGTAGGTAGGTGAGTATAGGTATGTATTTCCTGTTGTCACCAGCAATTCTTCTTCATGCAGCTGCACTTCAAATGGACCAAGAAAAGATTCACTGGGCCAGAGAGGAAGACAGAACCATACCTTTCTCAAACAGACCAGGGCACTAGGTACTCTCCTTATATGTGAAGGCACAAATCATAGCCTCAGTCTAAAGCTTTGGACCATTTTGAAGACTAAACATATTTTTTTTAAAAAGCACCAAGTTGGTAAAAGAATTTCTTTTTCATTTTCCTTCCATCCAGGAGCAAATTGCAAACTTCTCTCCTGTCACTTTCCAACTCAGAAATTTGATACATAATTGAAGTGTGATTTACTATATGACAGACAGTTCCCTGAGCCCAACCATCTAAGAAAACATTTGGCATGCTGAGGGACTGTGTTAACTTCCAAGGGGGCTCTTTTAGTTTAAAGAAATAAGAACATAGCAAGAATGGCTCATAAAAATGCTATTTAAAATCACGTTTGACACTTAGTTAAAATTTAGCTTGCTCATGGAATTTCACTTGCCATTGTTAAAAACACATTAATTAAGACTGCCTTCTGAAGCAAGAGTGTGTGTTATATGGCTTCAAAAACTTCCTGTGACAATTTGGACCCTAATAATTCTAGCCACTTTTCTTGGGCAGTCACCTGCATGAACTACAATTTTGCTCAGGCATAGAAAGCAATTTAGGTCCTTTAATACATATTCCTCACAGATACTTAGGGCATGGGTACATGAACAAAGTCCCTCAGGGTAAAATGTAGAAAACGATTTACTCTGTATTAGCTGCTGTGTGATAAGTATATGTATGTGCACATACTCTTACCCCGGTAAATGAAAGTTAACTAATGGCAGTTGACTTCTCAGAGAAAAACACTAGCTTAATATGAGCTAGCTTGCCTTTACCACAGGGTAAGAAAATGCACACAGAAGTTACCCTCAGTACTTTTGTTAGTCTGCCAATACCCCTAGAGGCAGACTTCTAAAAACGCCAATAATTTCTCTCTGCCAGCAACAGTTAAAACACCTGCATAACATAGCAGCTTTGTACTGTGGGCAGTGATGATACAAGGGACAGTGCCAGCTTCCAGACATCAGCTCTGGTGGCAGCTATTTTTTGCACTCCCTACCTCAATTATCATTTGGGACTTGTATCCCCTTCCCCTCACTTATGCTACTAGTATTAGCCATTAATGATGAACTATGTTGTACTATGGAGTTTTATTATAATATTTCTGTTTTAAAAGTTGTAATAACATTGCTCACCTCAGTTTCTCTCACTAGATTGTATACAGAGAACAAAGGATTAATAGAGTCCCTACGAGGTCCCAGAGCTGCCTACCTGCAAGACAACACAAGATGGACCCCTAGGATCAACATAGGTTTGAATAGCTTCGTTGACACTTCAGCAAAGATGGGATTGCAGGTGATACCCAAGAGGTATCCAGGGGAGAGAGAGATATAAACATGACAATGGACAGAGCAGCCAAGGAAACAGGGAATCTTAGATGAGCAGGAAATCTAAGGGGGTCAGATTCAAGGCAACAGCCAAGGTACTTCAGGATATTTGGCTGTTTAGACAGGAGACAGAACAGCTAAACTAACTTTGGGGATGCTTAAAACTCTAAAGTCTGGGTTGGGGACAGAGGGATTGGGGACTAACCATTTCGAATGGGAGGTGGGGGCAGGCAAGAATATCTGGCTGGATAGCCTTTGCTCTACTAAATGCCTTTATTGAAGAGGAGCTGTCTGTTTTGCTACCTGGAACTAGTGCATTTGTACACATGTTTGCGCTGCAGCACTACGTGCTTTTAAAAGTTGCATAAGCGACAGTTGCATAAGCAATGAAATGAGCATCAGCGCTGATAAAATGGTGGTGGCATACTTTTAAAGTAAAACACATCAAAGGTGTTTTACCTTAAAAGTACACTGCTGCCATTTTCTTCTACTCTTGTCAGTTTGCTGCTCTTTTTCCAAACCTGATGTTGTCATCTTTCGAAGAGAAACATAGCAAAGACAGACATGAAAAATATGTATGAGACAGAATGATAAAGACTCCAGGAATACTAAAGGAGTCATGGGCTGGGTAGAACTAGCAGGAAGTAAAATTTCTTAAAAACTGGGACATAATCCACTACAGTAATGGAACAAACTCTACTGACTTCCAGGAAATTTTCCCTAGACCACAACTTTTCCCTAGAATACAGGTTGATTTATTTTCCATTTGGTATTAGATTTAAACCCTGGGACAAATTATATCTTCAGTATTTTTATATCTTTTAGGTGGCAAATAGGGAGGATGGCTAAGTACTGACATTCAAAGAGCCCCTGGCTGAAAGTAGTCTATCACATTTTCCTTTGAGTGCTATAATTTAGAGTATGTTCCAACCAAACAGACATGGACTGTTTAGTGTGAGGCCTGGTGCCTTCCTGCACTGGCCAAGGTGAGCAGGTGGGGGCACTCCCACATGTTTACAAAGAAGCTGCTGGAGTGCCCCCTGCCCTCCCCCCCCCAGCTTCCCTCACCATCTGTGGGCTGTCAGCTGCAGTTGGAGGGAGAGGGGGGAGAAGGGATCCCACCCCAACTATGTGGATCTGACCACACAACCCCAGACCCCAGCCAGCAAGCTCTGGGGGGCTTCCTGTAGTAGGAGGGCTCCCTTCCCCCAGTTGGAGGCAGCAGTGGCAATGTGAGTTCCCTGCACCACTTTTCTCAGCACTGGGAACTCTGGTGGGGGGAGTGGAAAAGGAGCTCCTTGCTGGATGCCCCCCACCCTGACTTTCTGGTTTGGGTCTTGGTCAGGGAACGGCTGGACCCAGGCTACAGAAAGATTTCTTTTCCACCCCCCCACCCCAGAGTTCCTAGTGCATCAAAAAGCAATGTATGGAGCTCATGCTGCCACTGCTGGCTGCAGCTGGTGGAAGGAGTCCCCCTGCCATGGGAGAGCTGCCCCAGCCCCCAGAAAGACCTGGGCCAGTAAGCTTGCGGGCGGGGTGGGGGGCAGTCCTTTCCCCAAAAGCAGCCAGCAGCAGATACGCAAGTTCCCTGTGTTGTTTTTCACTTCGTCGGGAACTTTGGTGTGTGGGATGGAAAAGGAACCTCCCTGTTTGGTGGGACCCCAACTTCCTGGCTCAATTCTTTCTGGGTGCTAGGCTGGGCT
>NW_017728994.1:9359233-9363180 GCF_001723915.1 Gavialis gangeticus | reverse complement strand
GGAAACAAGGTTTTTGCTAGAGCTTGCAAAGAGGAGATAATGCTCCAGGGCAGAGATGGGCAACCTGCCACAAGTGACATGGACAGCCTCTGTGTGTAGCATGCAGCAGACTAAGCGGTGGACAGGCAACACAGGAGCAGACCGGACAGGGAGCGGAAAACACGAGCAAATCAGGCAGGGAGTAGCAAGCAGAGAGCAGCAGATTTCAGTGGCAAAAAGTGGCACAGGGAGTTTGCACTGCCTCTGCTCTCTGCAGCTGGGTGAAGAGAGCCACCCCATGTGACACCCCCCCCCTACAGCTTGCTAACTGGGGTCTTTGGAGGAGATAGGCTGGGTCCCCATGGTGGCTCTGCCCTGCCCACCCTACTTCCCAGTGTGAGGAAATGCCATCTGAGCTGCCTTTCCTGCAGCTGCTGTCTACTAGGGCTGTGCAAAATGCCTGTGTTTCATTTCAGTTTCAGATTCCATATTTCAATAGGACAGCGATTTGTTTTGGCATTTAGAATCACTATTTTGTTTCATTTTGGCCAAAACTGTTTTCAGTTTCAATGCTGTTTCAACTCTGTTTTGATGCAGTTTCAATGTTTCAGCCATAGACTATAATGGGGAATGGCCAAAATACCTATAACTTTGTCATGTCTTATACTTCTTGTTGTTAATGGTGTACACTTTATTAGATCTACAGGTGACTGAACCAGTATTCCAGAACTGCCTTTACTTTTGCATTTTTCTCAGTTTTGAATTCCATGGCATATATGGCAATTTCTGGCAATATGTTTAATTTTCATTGTAAACATAAACCATAAAAACCAATATGCCTGGAATATTGATTTCAAATCAAAATGACCCTTCATTCTCACCTCACGTAATTAAATAAGTATAGCTGAAGCTGTCTAATACAACCTTTTTCTCTCATAAATTAAACAAATCCATCACTTCTAGAAGGCTATTGGTAGCTTTATTACCACTACTGGACTATTAACTCCTTTTCTCATGAAGTTGTTATTTTTATATGGCTACAATAGCCTGAAGTAATTTAAACTGCTGTCAGTATTATTTGAAGCCATTTGGGTTTTCACTCTACTGCTGAAACTTACCACTTTTACTAATGTCTCTAAACACCATGAATAAATAGCAAATGAAAGAGAGGAAATGATAATAAACATCCAAATGATAGACCAGATTGCTCTAAGACAGTAGTATTCTTCTTTATCCACATTATTATGTCAAAAATAAGCGGGTACTCAAATATTTTTGAGTAGGTACATATTATTATTAAATATTGAAATCATACTGGTAATATTCAGCGAATAAAAGAAGTACAAGACCATGATCCAATATCCATTTAAATCAATGGGAATCTTTTCTTTGACTAATATGAGGTACTGATTCAGCCCCACATTCATAACACAGACATTTCAGAGCTGTCCTTTCATATTAGAGCAAATGCATCAAATTCATATTGTATGGGAGACAAGATGACAGTTTTAGATGTAGTCTGCTAGGTGTAGATGCAGATCACAAAAGTATTTGCTGATGTCTGAAAATTCATTTTTTATAGTGACAAAAATCTACCTCATGTCATGACATGACATGAGAAAAAAGAAAAATGGGAAAAGGCAATGTAGAAATTTAACCATATAAATAAATATATCTTTCATAAAACCAAACAGGAGAGATCATAAGAATTTATTGCAGATTAGATATGATATTAATCAAGAACATGCCTTAAGTAGCCATTTTAATCATTGTCATCAACATCAGGAGAGTGATTGAAATGATCATTACTTTTGCAGTTGATTATTAAGAGCTGAAGGTATTGTCTCAGCTAGTGTTGTCTTTGGAAAAGAATCAGAGGGGACTCTCCTGGCAGTGACTTTTAGTAGATTTTTAACTGGAGTGTGTGTTGTTGTCAGTAGTGTAGGAGGGGTGGGAGAATAGCACACTAGATCTGGTCACCAATTTACAAACAGTGCCAGAATAGTGGCCCCTTGGCCATGGCAGTAGAAGCACAGGTGCTGGGAACCCATGCACTGCAAATAGATTACAGGAAACCTCTCTGGAAGTAAGACTGTCTAGTGCTGGGTACCTCTCCCTTCCCTGCATCTCTGCCCATGGCGCACACATTTTTAGTTATGCCTCTGGTTGTTGGCATGTGTTTGCATATAGTCCTTTCCCTCTTGCCTCGCCCCAACCCTTAAGATAACTTTGCTTAATGAAAGCATAGTTCAACTTAATTATTTTGTACTATGAGCAACAAAGCAGTTACCAAGTAGCTTCATTAAAAATGATGATCACATAAATTAATGATAATTTTTAACTTATACATTAATTATGAATCATATTATTTAATACAGCACATTTAAAATAAATATAATTGTATTATGAAATAAATAAGTGTCATTACTTTTTTATAACAGGATGAATCTGGTACAACTGAAGTAACAAGCCAACAAAGTTTTAGTGGTATAAAATAAGTGTACAGAAGAGGAGAACACAACATATTATTATTTCTTCACTGGAACAAATTAGTATGCACCATCTGCACATTTTTTTCTTAATTTTCGTTGATATTTGGATAATTTTGATTTTTAAAAGCTTGAAATATACGAACATTGTTTGCAGCTGTACTACATTCCCAAAAAAGCAATTTTGAACATGTAAAACATTAAGTTATAGAGTTTGAAAAAAATATTAAAGATTTTGATTAAAAACCAAAACCTAATATGGATGTTGAAAAGAGTTAAGACAAGAATTTGAATAGGAGCTGGAGATTTCTTCATGGGAATTAAAGAAACATCCAGAAGTTTCCAAGAAAGGACTTTGTTACACCTTACTCTATAAACCAAACAAATGTTAATCAGCTTAGTTTTCAGTTTAGTGACAGTTACACCTCAAGGTAAAAAAAATCTCTAACTGTCCATCACCTGCAAAGCTGTAACTTGCCACTAGATGGTTTGTGGGCAGGGGCAGGACTAGGAGCAAGACCTACTCACTTCTCCTAATGGGCAGCATGAGTACTGCAGCCCCGAAATGCCCAGAGGTTGTGGCCACTGCTCAGACTGGCTCTGATCCAGCCAGGCAGAGCATGCTGGTCCATACTGCAACAGAAGTGTGGTGCCTTCTGCTGCTGCTCGAACCAGTTCACAGCTCCTACCAGGTAGAGCAACCCAGTCTGAGTGGCAGCAAGAGGCACTGTGGCCAGTGAGCACTCTGGGGCTGTGTCACTCACAATACTTGCTGTGCCCAGGGGGTGAGCCACTGTCCGCTGCCCTGCTGTACCCTGGCATTCCCACTCACCCTGACTCATGAGGGACCACTGCATCCTTGAATGCTGGAGGACTTCAATTTAAGCAGACTAGCTCTGGAGAGTGGTCACACTTTAATGGAACAGGAGCAAAATTAACTGAATTAGAGATAATCCTGCTGTGGAGCGGTGTAACTTTAAAATGAATATTGAATATTTTAAGCCACTTTAAAGGTGTTGACATGCAGCCAATTCAGGGGTTATGGCTTCAGAAGTCACTTAAAATTATTGTGTAACAAGGCCCTGAGAGATGACCTGAGGGTTGGAGATAAACTTTCTTCACAGATCAAGATCAAGGAATCCAAAGATGTTTTCTGAGGTTGTAGAAATTTGCTATGGAACACAAAGTTTTCTGTTCTATACCAGGAAAGGAAGTTTGCACGTATTAAGATTGTTCTTGGTGATCAGGCTTCCTTTAAGTATAGATCTGTTTCTAATATGCACAATGGAAAAAAAAAGATACTAATTTGGTCCAATGTTTTTAATAACAAATAAAAAAAATCTTAAACAGAAAACAATGCAAACCTTTAGAGAATGAATGTAGTGCAATGCTGGAAGTATGGAAAACTTTACTCCCCATCTGCTTCCCCAAATTATTAACAGTAGCCTGGAAAGCAATATCAAAAGTGTCTAGTAAAAC
>NW_017728994.1:9353926-9359116 GCF_001723915.1 Gavialis gangeticus | reverse complement strand
GGGGGTAGATGGCTAGATGGCTGAAAAGTTCCTAAACTCTTAAATGCCTAAATCATTTTTTTAAATGAGATTTTATGCTAATGTGCAAAGCTGAGCAGAACTAGATTGCCCACTAAAAATGTGGTCATAAGTAATTTCCCTACAATCACTCCCCAAATCTGACTCTACCATCTACTTATTTACTATAGCACCTAGTAGGTTTTTAGACTTGAAAAATCATAAATGGGCAGGGGAGGTTCCTACACATGCCTTTCCCAAAGTGAAATATACCTTATCCAATGCACCAAAAGCCCTCATGGCAACTTCATACGTAAACAGCACCAGACAGCACCTACACACTAGAATGAATTTTCACAGGAAAAAAAAAGGGTAAAGGACAGAGACATACATACGATAGGAGCACATTTCTTACAGAACAAGCACTCTCTCTATGACCTCACTATCCTCACACTAACAGGAAGTCTAACACCTTTAAAACGCAAACTTGGGAACAAAAATTCATAAACTAGCTGGATACTAAGAACCAAGTTTTTACACTGATAAACATGAACAGTGAGAATGACCCCCTTCCCATTAGATAGGCCTTGATGTCCCAGTAATTAGCTTCTTTTCTTCTGCTAGTTGTGTGTCTGCTACCCCTGGCAATGTTTAGTACCCCCTCCTACAACTGTGTTCTGATCAGAACTGGCACAGAATGTTTTGCATTCAAAAGGCTGTCTAACTCTATCCCAACCAATTGGTCTAATGAAAGATATATCACCTAAGAAATCCTTACCTCTTACATAATTTCTGAACCATCACAGCTACAACCTTAGTCTTACAGTACCATAACAGAAATCTTATGATTTATGATCCTTCATCCAGGGGTTGGTAGTGATAGGGTTAGTATTTTCATTCTGTCCCTCTGAGGAAGGGCTTCACAGCTGCATACCCACAATTACTGTAGTGGGGATGACCCAACCCTGGTGAATTAAGCACATGACTAAGCATACCTTAAGGAGGATGTCCCCAGGTTTGCTACTCTTAGATATAAATCTTATGGGAATGTGGGTAGTAGTGAATACTATTCTAACTAGGAGAGAAAAAAAATCATTAGCTTCGACCTTGGCTTTTAGAAGGTTTCTCTGTCTCACTAAATTAGGAAAGATTTTTCTTTCTTTCTTTGTCAACTGTCTTCAGAAAGTTTAGGAATAATGGATAGTTGGATTAACTACAGCATTGTGCCTAGAACAAGTTACCAATTACCTTGCCTGGATGTAGAAAACAGCACCTTTGACTATTATAGAATTCTCCTTTAGTCCCATTTGGCTTGTGATCTAAAATTGAACAGTATTAGAGGAGGGGTTTCCTGTTCATATTCATTTCTCATTCTGTTACAGAAACCCCAAGCATAATGGGGCAAAAGTAGGGGGAAGGGAACAATTAAAAATATTAGATACAAAAGTCCTGTACTATTTTCTATCCTGTTTCAATAGATCCAAATAGCAATGTACAGATAAAGCATGTATCCCAATTCTTTCTTCAGCTGAAAAATCCTTTAGTTTTATACTGTACTTTTTGGGGGCTGTTCCAGATTTGTTATAGTGCATATTGAATAAAATATTCCAGTGATTTTCTAGGTCATTAGTTCAAATCTTTATGCAAATATTCTAACCTTCACTTTTAATTTCCTGGCTGTTTACAAGGACACTTTCCCCAGAATTTAGGGGAATACTTCCATAAAACACCATATGAGACTGGATGATTTTTCTGAACCTGTCTTTCAAGCATTATAGGATGAGGGAAAATGATGTTTGTTATTCTAGCATTGAATCTACGCCCAGAGAGAGAGAGAGAAATTACTCAGTGAGATTATGACAATTTCTCAATATTGCTGTGGAGGTTTGATTAGGCTTTGCTCCTGTATTCCCCAGTAGTATAAAAAAACTTAAGGATTCTTACAGAGGCATAATGATGCACAATTCACTGATGTTGCTCTACTCCGTTATAGGTTGACTCCAGCATATTGGTGCAATATGCTTGTTTCTGGTCAGACAATTTCTGTATCAGTAAAATTCTGTTGATGATACTAGAATTAGATTTTTAAAAATCTAGTACAGTGTATCCTGATTTCATGATGGGAGAATAAAGTCCATTATTTCCACTATTATAGGAAAGTTTTTATGAAGCTTCACCTCCAGCATTTGGATAAAAGTTATCCAGGGGCAAAGGGAAAGTTCCTGATTTATTGTTTATGTGAAAAATTCTTATTATTGTACTTTATTAGAAGCACTTCATTTTTATCATTCAGGTAAAGGACAGTTTCTGCAGACTGGCGCCAAAAAGATTAGACAATTTAATTTTTGTGGAGGATTCCTAAGTTCACTTACATTTCTGTTATGCTTAAAGGAAATCAGGTGTTTGCTGCAATAGAAACAAAACCATGAAAAAATGCAATGTGATGATTAAAATGGGAGACAATTTAATCATTTAAAACTGACTTATACCTGATAGTTAAAGATTATTGCTAAGCAGATAGCTATGAAATGGTGAGAGAAAGTATTCTCTTTGGCGCATCTTTGTTACTAATGTTGCCCAAATTAGATCCATAATCTTCTTAATGAAGGAGATATGTTTCCCTTGGAAAAATCATTTGATAGAGCTGGGTATTATCAAATACTCCGAGCACAATTTAAAGCAGTGGTTTCAGGAGGGCAAAATATTCAGAATTACATTCATCCAGTAGGTTTAAGATATGCACATAGTGGTAAGTACCTAGGACTAAGACAAATGGAGGTAGAAATAAATAACCCAACAGACTAAAAGCTGACAGCAACTTCCTAGGGAAGTGTTGCAGATATTGTAGGGGAACAACATTACATCTTTTTTATTACAGCTTTCCTCGCAGAATGGTTATTCCTTTGCAAAATACCATGGACTGTTTCCTTTCTGAAGGCCAGATCCCAACTAAGACAAATTAAAGAGATCAGATTGTTGGCTAACAGATGAGAGACCAAAGTTTCAGAGAATAATACATTAATAATGTTAATAAGGTTCAAGATACAAGCTGGCCAGATGTTCGTGTTATATTTATCTGGGACAGTGGAGTACAGATAAACATTATGCATCAGAGATTATATTTAAACTCCAAAGCTGTTTTCAGTGTAGCACTCTGAAACTTATCTGTATATTGACGATGAGAACAGTGTTACTCAGAACTCAAGAAAGACTAAAGCAAATTAGCATGTTTTTGACACTAAGAGATCCTATTTGAAAACCTTGGGCTTATATTTTTTATGAATCATGTTTAGCAGGGCTGTGTGAAATGACACTGTTCCATTCCGACTTCAGTATAGAGGTCTGAATGAACAGTGTTTTGTATCAAATTTCATTTCAAGTCGAAACAGCCTCACTGTTTCACTTTATGGAAACAGTGAGGCTGTTTTGACACTGTTTCTATGTTTCACCCAACCATCATGCTGGGGAAAAGAAATCAGCCTAGCTGGGCTGAGTTTCTTTCCCCAGCATGACTGCCACAGGGCGGGGTCCTAGGGGCAGCTGTGATCTCCCTAGTGCCCCCTACCATGCCAAGTTTGCGTTAAAGCACCCTCATTCTCACCCGCCACATCTTGATCTTGTATAAATAAATGGGAGGCTGCCTTTCATTCCCTTGGTCACGGTTCTCCCTGCTACCCCGAGTCTTGTTCTGATAATGGGGTTCTGAGCATCCCAGCCTTATGGGCTATGCATGGCTCCAGCCATCCCTGTACCACGCCGCAAGCCTTGCTGATGTACCAGATGTTGTTTGGTCTGTTTCACTCTCTGGTGCTCGGGCTGTCCTCAGCCCTTGTCTTTCTCTGCATCCTCTCTAGCAGTTGGGCTCTCCACAGCCCCTTGTCTCTCACCCTGCAGCCCACAGGTGCTCTGGCTTGTCTCACAACAGCGCCCACACAGGCGCTCTGGCTTGCCTTGCAACAGCACCCACACAGGCACTCTGGCTTTCTGCAGCCTTATCTCAAAACTGCGCCTTTTGGCACTCATCAATTGCTGCCCCCTTGCTCTAGAGCTTCTCTCACTGCCCCCTTTGCCTCAGGGCTTCTCGCTGCCCCCTTTGCTCCAGGGCTTCTCATCACCCCCTTTGCTCTAGGACTGGGGTCTGTGCACCCCAAAAATGCTGTGCCCTCTCTGGTGCTGGGGTCCCCATGCTACCGTGGGTTCCCTATGAGGCCTCCTCCTGCCCCTAATAGCCTCACCCAAACCACCAGTTGTAAACAGTAAATAGAAAGCTCAAGCCCCTAGGCTGCAACATAAATTCAAGCCGCTTAGCTATAACATTAGTCCCGCCACATCGGGGGTGCTCTATCCTTCCCCCAGTCTCAAAGCGGTACCTGCAGTCTAGCCTCTCCTCTTTGTTCAGTCCAGCAAAGCTCCTTCCTCTATGGCTGCTGGCAGGGGACTGCCTGCCTGGCCCCAGTCTGGGTTTAAATGGGATCCAGTCCCTGCCCCTTCCAGTCAGCTGACTCCCACCGGTTACCCTGGCAACCCGCAGCTGGGCTCCTTACTTGCTGCTCCACGAGTAGCAGGCACCTCAGTGCCCTGCTACACACCTCCCCTCTTTATAGGAGCAGAGCACCAAAGTGCTCTGCGACAGTGACCATTTCTGACCCCAGCTGAGCTGACTTCCTTTCCCAAGCCCGATCCTATCTCTGGGGATGGAAAGTCAGTCCAGCTGGGTTGACTTCCCATACCCGCTGCTATATCCGGCGGGGGACAGGAAGTCAGCCCAGCTGGGTTGACTCCAGTCCCCAGGCCAACCTAGTGCTGGGGATGGGAAGTCAGCTCAGCTGGGCTGACTTCCCATCCCCAGCACTATGGTTGAAACATTTTGACTTTCAAAACATTTCAACTAGCCTCATTTTGTTTCAAGGTTGTTTTGCAGCCCTTTGTTTCATTTTGATTTTGCTGTTTCAACCTCAAAATGAGTTGAAACTGTATAAAAACAAAATGGCCAGCAAAATTTCACACAGCCCTAATGTTTAGGTGCTCACAGGACCTTAATTGGAGAAATAAAGAGAATCATTACCTTTCCTTAATTGTATATCCTTCATATTTTTGTACAGCAAATTTGTGGTGACTGTGAATGCATTTCTCATACAGATATGAGTTGGCAAAGCATTTGGATCAACAGAAAGTGAGTGTCTATAGGGATGG
>NW_017728994.1:9348466-9353811 GCF_001723915.1 Gavialis gangeticus | reverse complement strand
GCCATGTAGTTGATCCAATAAAAAATATCCACCCCCCCACCCCACACCTTTTAGGAAACTTTATATCTAGAACATAGTATTTAATACCTGCTGGGAAAATTCCATGAGAAAGTGTAAAAAGTTTTATAGTAGTAATTTGACAGATGAGCATTACTCAGGTTTAAAACAGTTTTTATTGTGTTCATAATTTATCTCTCTCCCTCTTTCTCCCTACCCCCCAATGTCTTGTCATCTCCCTACATTTAATGATAGTAAGGCACTCAGAATTTTTTCTTGCCTTCTATTTAGATTCAAAATTGATTCTTTTATAAGCCTGATTGCAACACACTTTTCATGTTTAAGTGCCTATTTTTGCATGTAATATAATTGGCCACTAGTAAAAAATTAAGCTCAGAGGGTTGACAACTTTATATTTTTGAGAAAGCCACAGGAAACAAGTGGTTCTTACCCAAAATAAATTGCAATGCATTCAAAAGTCAATCTCAGAAGGATCCAGGAGCATTAAATGCTTGTACCAAAGTGATTTGTTAAGGTCTCTGTTCTTGTCACATTAACAATACTAACCTAGACAGAAGCTCTGAGAAGCATTTTCCTGCCAGTTTCTCTGTGGAAGAAAAAAGTATGTGTGTGTGGGAGGGGATGACTTAATGCAGATGGTTCAAAATGTAATATGAATGATAATATCATTCTGCTTTTCTAGTCCATATGTACATGTATGTGTGTAGTTATTTAAATAGAGTAATCTAATAAGACCATGCATTAAACCAAATTTAAACCAAGTTTAAACCAAAGATTCTGTTATGTAGCTACAATCAACACTGAATGTTTGCTTGAGTGTTATAAAGACACAAAAGTCATTCTGTTCAAGAGTTGGGGTATATGGTCTGATCCAAGAAACAGCATGGGTCATAGAAATACAATACTTGCACTTTCATATTTTCTCCTATAGTGAGCATTACCAGAAAAGTCATATGTAGCTCATCTAAGCCTTTCTCCGGTACCCATACTATTAAAAGTTTACTGTAATCTTCCATACAGTTATTTATTATGTATCACTGGCTAGACTGTAATGGAATACTTGTTTTCCAGTTGTTAAACAGTTTTCAGTCTTCATTTGTAAAAGCAACAGTGTTAAGAAATATCTTTTCATTTTTCAGCTGGCCTTCATACCACATTATCCTATGGTGGCCTTGCATCCTTGTGTTAACTCTAGAGCTGTTTGCTGCAATATGTTATTTTAGGAGCAAGTCTAGTTTTGATCCTTACTTTTATAGCCTAAATCATAGTGGCAATGGAGACAGAACTTGCATCTCAGTGCTTCAAAGAACCCAAATCCGTACTCTAGCTAAAAGAGAATCTCTGTCATGTAAAACTAATACCACCGTCAGAAATTAGTCAGCAATGAGTAGCACACACATCATATAGTATTTAGCAAAGTTTTTATCAGGTAAACAAAGAATGCACTTTATTTTAAAAGATGTATCAAGGAAGGGATAAATTGGAGAAATAGTTGACTTGCTTGGGGGTTAGTCTTGGGGTGCTTTAATTCTGAAACAATTAAAAGACTTTTTAATGCACATACATATAACTTTATAAATGTCATATAAAAATATTACGGCAGTATATGCATCACAACTAAAATATTCAGGCAAGAAGAGAGATCTGTTCAATCAGGGTTTTGTGTTGCCTTTTAATCACTGAAAAAAAACTACAGTTATAAGAAAAATGTGTTTCTAAAACTGAAATCATGGTAACTATTCTTTCCAGTGATACCCTCTCAGCTCTTGTAGGAAATAGTAGATGCCATTAAGGTCCTAAAATTTAAGAAAACTCCCAAGGAAGATGGATTCCCACTAAAACATTATGAATATTTTACAGGGCAATTGCTTTCTTTAAATTCTTTTCTGTATGTACTTTTTTCTATGGAAACTTCAGAATAAAAAGGGCATTTTTTTATTACTCATTCTGTAGACCAGCTAAAATAATCCTACAGAAATTTGAAATGAATGTGTTTATCTTTATAGGCTTAATACAGGAATCCCTTTGTGAGGGTCTGTGATCTGTGTTAATTCAGGAGCCCAGACTAGATGATCATGATGGTCCCTTAGGATATTAAAAATATGGATCTATATTGTAGGGATAGAGGCCAATATGTTTGCCCATTAACTCTTCTCCCTCTTAACATGATATGTCCTACTTACCCACTATGCACTCCTATTACAATATATGTGAATGTAGAAGGATAATTCTGTATTTATCTTAAATGTTTGCTTTCAGAAATAACCCATTGTACCAGCTCAATTCAATTTGTGGCTTTCCCGATCCTTTAGTAGATAGCACTGGTCTAAAGGCACACATCAACCCAAAGAAAAAAAATTAACACCATGAAAAGCACTAATAAACTGCAGCCAAAAGCCAATTTCAAATATTTACTCTTACAATTTTTTATACAAACCAGACAAAAAGACTGTAGACCATAAAAAATCATTAAATTAACCTTCTGTGCCTTTTTCCTAAGAAAAGACCATGTACATACAGACAGAAAAACACAGAAACATAAGGCTTCTTTGTTTAATTCTGTTTTAACAGTTTTAATTAACACAACTAAACTGTATTACCTGGAAAATGGACAAATAAAAACATTTAGAATCAGATTACTAGGAGCAGTCACATTGATTGCTGGGACAACTCATTATTTTCAGGTAGCATCTATGTATGTAATGATAATATCTGGACTCTGGTGAGGTTATGATTCTCATTCTTGAGATGCTTGAAAAGGGAGGAAATTTAAGAGTGAAAAGGTAGAATCTAACTTCTGACATCAAACAGTATATCATGTTCAATAAGAAATATGAGTGAAAAAAGTCAATAGAAATATAAAAAAGTAATGTAATAAAATGTTAATGGAAAATGAAGCCCAAAAATTCAGCTATTCTCTCTCTGAACAAATACATGTATATATTTTATTTTTAAAGGGTTTTACAACAAATATGACTATCATTGAAGACCATGAGTTTGAGAAGCCATCAAAATGACCTTTTTAGAAATCAGTCTGTGGAATACACATGGGTGGAAGATTTTCATTTAGTTTTTTAAATATATCATTTGAAATTTTTTGTCTTTATAAATCTTCCAGCTGTGGTGCTTGCAGCTGGTTAAAAACAAAAGTGCTCCAGCAGTTTCTCTTCAAAAAAGTCCATAACAGCTGTGTTTTTTATTAATTTGTTTGTTTGTTTTGTGCTTTCTTTCAGTTGAAAAAGAAAAGGCAGGAAAATGAAACAGAACATGAAAAATGAGACTACCCAGTCTATTGAAGTAAAAACCTGTTAATCATAAATAATAAATTTTACTGAATAGATAATTCTCTTTGATTATTATTTCTTTTTTACTGTTTTAACTGAAAATGGCATGGCAGGAAAATTATTTCACTTTACGTTGTTAATTGGAAAGGAATATTATATTAAGGTTAATAGAGAACCAGCTTTGAAAAGCATGACAAAATCTGCAAATATGTGTTACATAGTCAACAAAGCAAACATATTTTCAAAAGTCTCTGAAGAATGATTACAATGTCAATTAACATACAAGGTAGACCTGGACTATTACTAAGAGATACAAACTAATTAACAATTTTCTCTACTTCTTGTTTTGCACAAGTATATTGTATCTTATGTGAATCCCTCTTTAGGTAAGTCTACCTGGACTTCCCTAACATACTCAAAGAATGATTTGACGTATCTAGGCTGCGTAAGTCTAATATCAAATTTTGAAGTAGTTTCTGAATATAATTCTCTTCAAGTACAGGTTATATTTTCTTCTGGTGTAAATAGTAGCAAGAATGGTATAATTTTTGAGCTGCATTTGATGAACTGAGAGTTGTTTTAAGAAAAGGGAAAAAAATAATAATTTGCATTGTTTCTGTTGATCAAACCCTGTAATGAATTAACTTTTCAGGCACAATTACTGAACAGAAAATTTGCATCTCTGATGCATATTGTAAAGAAAACAGATGTTCATTAGAATGTGCACTCAGTCCCTCAACTTTTGGAGCCACAGATAGCCACCATTTTTCCTTGATTATTGCCACCAGGAATAGAAATACTCCTGTTGTTTAAACAAAACACACCATGGTCATTTCAAAGCGGAGCCAAGAGAGTTTCAGAAATTTGTTACATTTTAATATGAGGCTATCACAAGAAAGCAGATGACCCTATAGCACCTTTTGAAAACATTGCAGTGGGTTACCATAACTATCCACAGCAATAAACCCTTTTTTTCATATGGGCTTCATTTAAAAGAATAAGGAATTCTAAAGGAATCAGATATTCATCAGCGTTGGTGGACTTTGGAACAGGACCTTAAACTGGTTCCACGTTTAATGCTTCATCATAGAAGAGTCTGATTGAAAGTTCTTGAAACTGAAATCTGTTTCTGACTAAACATATTGGCTAGGGACAGACATTACACATAAACCAGTTTAAGTGATCAGAAACTGGTTTAAACCTGTAACAGAACACATGTTCAGTGCATATAATCTAATTTAAAAATGGCTGAAACTGTTTGAGATAAAGCTGGTTGAAAGTAGTGTCAGATTTAACTGGTTTGGGTCAAACCAGTTTATGCAATGTCTGTCCCAGACCCCTTGCTGGTTTAAGTTAAATCAGACACCCCCAGCATCCCATCATGCTCTTCTGGCTGGGTGGGGCTCTCTTCTCCACAGCTGACCCCTCCTCTCTCCTCCCTGGTTGCAGTTCCAGTAGGAACTGCAAGCACCTGCCTGACTTCTGCTCCCCGCCACCCTCACCTCTAAGCAGGGATTCTGCCGCCCCCTCTGCATTACACAGACAACTCTCAGAATTAGCTAGCAGATAACATGTTAGCTACAGTCCATGCTGTCGCAGACAGGACAAAGGTAGAATCAACAGGTACCTGGTAATATCACCCTATTGCCTTCTTAATGGGGTGATAAAGACTGAGTTAGGGCTGATAAACTCTGTTATCTATTCCCTGCTGGGCTGTTCTGAAGTGGGGGGAACCCCTCCCTAATCACAGCATCCTGCTGGGGGCCTGGCCATGCCTGCATTAGCTCAGTACTGTAGAAGGGAAGGGAGGGCTGCTCTAGAGCCCACCGGTTTCTAGCCTGAGCCACTGCAAGCAGGTTCCTGCAATTTTTTCAATCCAGAGGGGATATCTGTGTGGTTACAAACTGGTTTATCTTAGGTGGGTTAGACTAACCTGCAAAGACTGAATCAATTCAAAATGTCTGTCCCTAGCCATTCAGAATAGGCAGCAGAAGGGCAAGTATCTCTAAATCTTGATCTGTGAAAGTGAGTTAAACTTGTTTT
>NW_017728994.1:9335483-9343466 GCF_001723915.1 Gavialis gangeticus | reverse complement strand
GGTTAGACTAACCTGCAAAGACTGAATCAATTCAAAATGTCTGTCCCTAGCCATTCAGAATAGGCAGCAGAAGGGCAAGTATCTCTAAATCTTGATCTGTGAAAGTGAGTTAAACTTGTTTTACTGTCCCCAGCTCAAAAAAAAATGGAGTACCTAGGCTTTTGTGTACGGAAAAAACATGTTGCAAGTACTTAAATAGCTGTGGAAGGTTAGCAGTAAAATCCCTTCTAAGAAAGATAGAAGGGGCTTCAAAAACTTGTGGGGAAGTAGTGGTATCTGAATAGTACCTACCATGTTTAAAGTTGTTTAGGAGTCTCCCTAGTAGCTTCTCTTTTTACATGATCAGGACTTTCTCAAATATTTACTATTAAAAAATTTCTTCTTTTTTCCACAACCAAAGATGATTTTTTAAAACTCTGAGCCAAATGTCTGTAACTAAGTTTGAGAGACATGTCTTTATTGAATAATTTTGTTTTTACTTGGCCTGTAAGAGGATTTTAGATTTAAGAAGTGTAGAGCACTGGTTTTCAATCTGGGGTATACTTTCTTCTTCATGTGCTTTGCCAAGGGCTACTTGCCTAAATTTTAATAATGACAGTAGATCTGATTGGTCAATGTTCAATAAGTAATAGTGCTGCTGTGCATCAATATCAATGCCAATGGATACATGTTGGGTGTAAAGGTTATGAGCAGCAACATTTCAAGGCAGAAGGATATGCATCTACGAAGGTTTGAAAGTCACTTGTTTAGACCATTTGGGATCTGTAACCTGAGCAGGAGGAGGAAGAAAAACTGTAATTTGTAGTGACTTACGAGTATGAATGTCACACAAAGACGAGAATAATCACTGAAGTCCTTTTAAAATTCTAACCACATGCTAATAATATCTGGATACATCAGAATTCTTATGTATATTGACATCCATGTAAATACACACAAATTTGTTGTAAAAAGGGCTTATGTGGTTTACTGTATAGGGTCAAAGTTTGCTTATTAGCATGTTTGTGCATATTGTACATGTTCATTTTTTTTCTTCTAAAATCTGAGTCAGATGCCTGTAAACACAGTCTGGAGTAATATTATACGTATATGGCCCTCAGGATACTTTGTGCCTAGGTGACACTCCTGTCTGCCTGTAGTCAGCCAAAATACTTACTATTCCTTGCATACAGTTTCAGTACATTCTTGCAAAATACATCTCTTATTGTGCATGGCATTTCTGTGGCCCAAATGGACAGAGTAAGGATACTAGCATCTGTCACAAACCCATCTATGGGGTAGCCTGGGAGCCCTATGTTTCTCTCCTCTGTCCTGTTGCTTGTCCCAAGGAACAAACTGAGGTTTTCCATGGAATTAACTCCTTATCCACACAAACCGTAGCTCCACTCCCCTTATAATGGATCTCAGAGGTGCAGCAAAGGAATCTCTGCTAGATCCAAGTAGCTTCCCCTTGGGTTGTGAAATATGTTTAGGTCCCCTTTTCTATAGAATGTGCTAAGCCTCAGCTCAGTCTTTACCACAGACAATCAGTAAGGAGACAAAGCAACAAAATGGTTTATTGTACAGGAAAAAATAATTATATAAGCAAACTGACCATATGTTTGAAGGAGAACAAAAAGACAGGCAAAACTCCTTACCCTCTCATCTGATTACCACCTAGTCCTTCAGCAAGGCCCATAAGTTTGTTTGTTTTGTTCAAAAATGAGACTTCTTGCTGATCCTGCCACTTCTGACTGCCCCATAGATCAAGATATTTCCCTAAATACCTCTAAGGAAGTCTCCCCTCTCAAGTTAGCATTGCCCCAATTCTTTCTGAGACTCAGAATCCTCTAGAAATTTATTTTCTGCCAGGAACCATCTAGCCAGCCACCCATTTCTCTGAGATGCCTCAACTATTGTGGATAATTTATCTCATTACAGGCATACAGGATTTTGGGTACTCATCCCAATGGTGGTCCACTCTGCCTGTGATTTGAATTTGACAATTGTCCTTGCCCTAGTAACACAACAGCAGGAGAGACATAGCAGTTTACCCATTATCTATTCCTTAAGTATACATCCTGAACTTATTTTGATTAAACCATGTTCAAAATGCTTATTTATGATGAGGGGTACCAAAATATGGAATGGGCCTCCAAGGTAACATACCACAATCCATACAGTGCTACAGGTGAGACTAATGGATACAGAATAAAATTGGCTTTCCAATAGTGCTGATGGTGCTACCAGCTGCAATTGCTGGGATCCAGCATTATCTGGGAACTCCCAGGCTCAGGGGTGCATGGGAACTTTGATCAGCTGATGCAGGTCTCAGCCACAGGGGTCCCTGGCTATATATTCAATTAATGGTATGATAGAAACTACCTACAAAGTCACTACACATTTTGTGGAATATCTTTGTAGCTTATTCCTCTTTTTATCATGTCATTAATTGATTGAATGTGAGAGTGGCTAATCACAGCATAAGTGTAACACGTACATAGGGGACCTCAGAAAATTGATGGTGGTGATCCCTCATGGTCAAGGATGATCACTCCCATGGGTCAAGTAAGGGATTGTAGATGAGTCTGTTGGTGGCTAGAAGGCAAATCCTAGAGGCACAGACTTTCTGGCAGATGCCCCAGGTAGTTGTTAAAGGAAGGTTCAAATTACAGATTCCTTAGCCTTGTTTCCTTTCCTTCCATTTCTATCATTTTTCTGTCACCAGGGTGAGATGGTTAAGAGGGCCTGACTTGTGCAGCATTCACTGAAATTAACATAAATAGTTGCCTGTGTTAACTGTACCCTGCATAGTGCCAGAAAGGGTCGGAGCTATTCTTCACATCAATGAGTTCTGTGCTTCACAGTCTGTGTTTATAAACTAGAACACGGGCATGTGACTTAGTAGCTTCATTAAAGAGACAATAGAAATATCAGAAAACACACTATTGTATTCAACTAGGGATTATAATCTCTGTACAGAAAAAAGTAACAAAATTAATTACTTCTAGTTCATTAAAATGAAGGAAGATTCACTGAGATTCCAGTTGCACAAAGACAGCTCTTTCCTCAGATAGAAGGTCATGATGATGTAGTACGTGGGGTATTTTGATATATTATACATTTCAGATAATATAATTTCCCTATCAATGCTTCAATGCTAAAGTCTGTTGAGAAACAAAAGGGAAAAAAACAAACCATCTCTGTATTCCTTTTCATCCCCAGGAAGAAAAAAAACCTAACAAACCATGAAGCTATCATGACATATTGATTTGATAGTTCTGTTGCTTATTGATGAAATTTCACCATCTGCGTGACACTAGATCATGCAATGCTTGGGTGAACTGGCCCAGACATCCTTCACTTGTGTGTCCCTTGGGTCTAGCAAAAATGTATTATTCTAAAGGAGCCAAGGCTAGGTGTGTTCAGACTTGAACTTTACTGGAGGGTAAATATAAAAGATTAACAATGCTGCAGGTAAAAAAAAGATCTTCTGTTGGTTAGAGAAAGAGAAGGCACCACAAATTAAAAAACATTTGTGAAAGCTGACATGTTTGAAGATACATGTGTGAGCTGAGCATTAAACTTGCAATATTACTAACATATAATGAAGCTTTACTGATGGTTAATAAGCATCAAGAAACACAGACCAGGATGGTTATATGTCATTGAAACATACAAGAGAGTAAAGAGATTTCACATACCTACTGAGCTAAGTAAAGGAGGGGAGTTAAGCTATCATTTAATAGTTTCTGAAGAACATCTTTACTGTGCAAATATAGGTTGTTTTTTACAGCTCATCTATATCAAGTGGCTCAAGGGCTTCCTTCTTAGAAGGAAGAATGCCATCTACAGGATCACTGGACATGTCTAGATGAAACAATATTTCCCATTTATGCTGATGCAACTGCATTTGTGTTTGCACAACCCAGGATTTCCCACTGCTCTAGAAGTCCATTTAGTGTATTTAACTAACACTACTCACAGATGTATTATTTTGCTACATTCCCCAGTTACACCACCCCAGCTATTGATTTGTGCAAACAGCCAGAGGCTCCAAAGACTTCTAATTAGTCCCCTTCACCAGGAGGTGGTACTGTGTTCTGGTCTTTAGCCAGTAGGTGCCACTGGGTGGGATTTTTTTTTTACATTCTGTACCAGGGGGATGAAGGAAAAGGATAGGAAACCCCTGCCATGGTGTAGGATAAGATGGGGACAGCCTGCCATGACAATAGGAAGAACAGCCCTGAGAACAGGGAAAACTTACCTTTCACAGGTGCAGCCAGGCTGGATGAGCCACAAAGGGAAGAAACGCCTGCATGGTTCATCAGCAGCTTTTATCTGCGGCTGGGACTGGTGTGGCAGGATGACATCAGTAAAGAACGCCACTCAGTGGAGATGAAGGCCACTGGCAGGGAAACAGCTGGGGTGATGCAGCAGAGAGGGAGCTGCTGGACCATCCGAGCCGAGCAAGGGCCTCCTGATGAAAGGGAGGAGAGGCCAAGGAGGGACCCAACAGAGGGTCTTGGCATCTAATTAAAGGGCACACTATTCCAGATGGCAAGTGAACTGGGCTGGAGGAAGGCAACAAGGTTGTCAGATGCAGGATGCATGAGTAGGTGTTGTGGGGTGAGCCCCCTCCCTAGAATTTCTTTTGATTCATTTTAAGCCCTGTGGTTAGGGAAAAGGCCACAAGCAATGCTTGGAGGACTGAGTGAGCTGGGACCACTCAGGGGACCCTGACACTGAGAGACCTGACTCATCACCTTGGTCACCTCACCCCCCTAAATACATCTGAGTGATGGAGAGGAAAATTGTTGTGAACCCCAAGGGCTGGAACAATGGAGAAGGGACAGGAGGTGACACCTGAGTGTAGTTGAGCTGACCATCATTTGGCTGTCCCAAGACGCTGGTGCATGGCTGGGGTGTAAGGGAGGTGAAGCCCCAGGAACATCCACTGGTGACAACCCCTGGCATGTGCTCCACTGTAAGAGGGAATCCTACTACTGAACAAAATTTTCCTACTACTTTTTCTCCTAGGGAGAAAAAACTGGCAGCATACCTATAGGCTGGGGGGTGACTTTCTCAGCACCACTGAGGCAGAAAGAGATCTTGGATGAACATGAGTTGTCAATGTGATGAAGTAGTTGGCAGAGCCAATTGTACCTTGTTGTGCATCTATATATGCTTCATAAACAGTTCTAGGGAGGTGATTCTCTCTCTCTATGCAGCACTGGTCAGGCCGCAGCTGGAGTACTGTGTCCAGTTCCGGACACTGCGGTTCAAGCAGGACGCAGACAACCTGGAGAGGGTCCAAAGAAGAGCCACTCACCTTGCTGGGATCATATGATCCCAGGTTTGGTGACTCTTTTCTTGCCTGCCAGGTGCAGGGGGTTGGACTAGATGGCCCACTGAGGTCCCTTCCAACCCTAGAATCTATGAAATAACCAACATGTGGCAGATAAGTATTGGAGTATCCCTTGGGGAGAGTGTGATTCAGCATCATGGCAGCAGGAGCAGCCTCCGTGGCAGACCCCAGGCACCTGCTGCAGGGCCACTAGAGAGAGGCTTCACAAAGCCATGAAGGTACACCCTCATTCGCTCCTCACTCCTCAACCCTCCCTTCTTCCTCACAGCATGCAGTGGAGTGGCCACAGGTTCAGGTCAGGGCTGCAAATTATTATTTTTATTTTAATTTAAAAAAAATGGGGGAGGAAGCCAATATTTCCTTCATTTACTACAGCTTCTTAATTCTTCCACTGCCCCCACCACCTATAGTGTATGTCCTCCTGCCCCCCCATGTACCTGCACTTCCTGTGCCCCCTGCCATATTCTGCCACTGCAGTAGGCATAGCTCCTGACAACAACTGCAGCAGCATCACCATAAAGGTAAGTTTTTAGCAAGTAGTTTGAAACTTTGGAATGAGTGGTTACATGTCTTCCTTCACTATTGCAAATCTTTTTGAATTTCATCACATTCCATTTCAGAACCACAACGAAAAGTCCAGGGGCAGGACACTGCCTGGCAGACCCAATGCCCAAGATACACAACATCCCAGGTGATATTTAGGTAATATGTCTTACTGACCTTGTGTGTGTGTTGGTGGAGGGGGAGGGGGGAGTAGGGCAAAGGTCTGTTTTTTTTTACTGTGCTCCAAATCCCACTCTTCTTCCTCTTCTTCCTCTTTCCCCCTCCCTGCAGAAAACTTTTGTGGATGGAACTCACTGGAGGCAGCAACTAGTACAAATAAAAAATGGACAGTGAAAGACCTATATTGCGCAATTTACAGTTGTTATTTTTTTTTTCCTATTTCGTATATATTTTATATTGTAAAGGTGCTGGGGAGGAAGACCCGCTTTTGTGTAATACTGTTATCCAAGGGGCAGGGGGTGGTGGGTTGGGGTTAACACCTGATGCCACAGCTCAAAAACAGCTGCTTCTTTTTTTTCTGACCACCTGGCAGTTTTTTCTTTGCAGCCTGTACTGTTATGGGAGTTGTGATGCAAAAATGATTTTTTTCCAGTGCTTTTTTTTCAATGCAATGTTTTCTTTACAAAATCCTGCATGCAGCACCTTTTGGAGCCAGGTTTGCAGACAACTCATCCCCGTGGCTGGTTGCAACCCACTCCCCCCCTGGAGGGAACTCATCAGATTTTGATCAGGATTGCTTTGTCCTCCCTTGCCATATCTCTCCTCTTAGCCTTCTCAAAAGGCAGGGAGACGGTGAGAAGAAAAGGAGGAGCAGCACTCTCAAGGCAGCCCAGGGTAATCTGTTCAGCTACCTCTAGGCCTCTGCAGAATCAAGTGTATTCAAAGAAAGCATCATTGTAGGAGAACTTCGTTTCATCTAAATTCAAGAAATGTATGTGCATTTCAAGTCAGAGCACTGGATAATTTATGCCAGGGGCTCTACACTAGCTATAGGTATGTCCTTATTAGATGAGTCTCAGCTACCTGTCACCTTAGCAGGGAGCTGCTAATTAGCCAAGGCCAGGGTTTCAAAAAGCACTCTGCTCCCTATAGACAGGCCAGAAGTGTTATGCATCAGATGGTTATCCCCAGATATATTATTGAGGTCCCTGGAGGGGAGGCCAACCAATCTGAAATATGGGCCCTGACCAGCTTTGTGTGCAGCCTAGGAAGCTACTGCACTCCTACCCCCGGCCAGCTGCAAACTGCTCCCCTGATCCCATGTTCATGCCCTGAAATCAATCAGGAGCAAGTACAAATCAGAATTTTTTTTCTTCATCTTTATTTTTTTCCACAATAAATTGAATTGCAATCAATTCAATTGAGAAATCACAATAAGCTAAACAGTATACACATTTTTGTTTTACTTAACAATGCCATTGGTAGTCATCTGGTGAATACATTTTTTTTTACAGTACGGCCATTGCCAGCAAACACAATATAAGAGGATAAAACACCAATTTACAATATGCTCCCAAGGTCCCATGAATAATTCCATGATATTCCCCTCAGTATTACTACTATCAAGCAACTGTTGTTGTATAATAAGTGTGAGTGTTCCCTTTCTCCAATCACATGCAATATGTCACTTGGTGAGGGATTGATGGAGGTCTGCATGGTGGGAGGCAGGCAGGCAGGCAGCCAGCTTGGTTACTGGCCCTTCCTGGTTACTGGCCATGTCCCAGCATTGTTTTATTTTTGGTCTATATGGCATGCATGGCCATTGAGAGGTGAGTGGGGTGGTTTTTGGAGAGCTGATGACTGTACAACTTTTATGGAGTCATAGCATTACTGGAAAGTTGCAGGGTAGACTGTTATCAGATGCAGGGAGGTCAAATGCTTGGCCAGTGCTAGTGTGCAGACAGCATTTCTGGAAAGAAAGAAGACTAAATAAACCCACCCACCCCCAGTGTCAAGCATGGACCTCCCAGGGCCTTTAGCCCTTAGCAACTCTATAAAGACTTTAGCAATGTTCCTTGCCAGAAACTGGTTGGGTGGGTGGGTAGGTGGGGGAAAGGGAGGGAGGGAGTCAG
>NW_017728994.1:9334695-9335472 GCF_001723915.1 Gavialis gangeticus | reverse complement strand
AGGCAATTCATAATTCTTAATAATTCATAATTCTTAATAATGTATGTATTTACTTTAGTACGTATTCATTACCCATTTCTTTATGTGCTTATTTACAGCAACAGTTGCTTGATAATAGGATAGTGAGGGGACTGTTTCTCAATGAACACGAGTCCCCTCAATGGTACACTTTATACTACATAGTGTGCAATGAAAATAGCTTCAGCTGCATTTGTGACCTGGCCAGCAACCAAGGAGGAGGGATAGAAGAAAACCTTGCCCTCCTCCTGGCATGGCATCAGGCTCAGAATGTGGTACTTTTCCCCAAGCCACAAGGCCTAGCCACCAGAATAGAGGGACCTAGGGAGGAGCTTGCTCATTATTATGGCCAGTAACCAGGAGATGGGCATTCCCCCCCCACTCCCCTCCATGGGGAAAGAGGCAGGGAGGGTGCATAATCACTTGCCTTATGCTCACTATCTGCTTTCTCATGATAAGGAATGAAATTGTAATCATAAATCTAGATAACAGAAGTCTATATCATATATCATATATTGGCTATATATATATGGTGGAGGCCCAGGATATGTGTGATGTGTGTCCAGGATGTGTGGTATGCATGCTGCAAGAGGCAGCTGGGGGGGGAGGGGTGATAAGGCAGATCTACCTGTTTTGAAATGCTGTGATAAGGAATCAGACCATTGCAATTATTGTTGACCGTTAGTAAATCATCATTAATATTAATATTATTAGAAACTCTTACTAATATATTACTATTGGAATTAATATTATTGACTT
>NW_017728994.1:9328877-9329695 GCF_001723915.1 Gavialis gangeticus | reverse complement strand
AAACTCTTACTAATATATTACTATTGGAATTAATATTATTGACTTCTATTATTAATATTACCTGTTATTATAAGTCTATAGGATGAAAGTCAACTATAATTATAATGCATAATAGTTCAGTTGTTGAGAGAATCCTGAAGGAAGTGTTGTTATCCTCTTCATCTTCTCTTTCTTCCTTTCTCTTTCTGCCTCTTGTCACACCAACAGGGATCGATCAGCCTGCAGCTAACAGTGGAAGGGGATCAAAAAACCAGATGGAGGCAGGATAAAAAGAGTGTCAGAATTTGTATTGGTGCCTCTTGTGCATCTCGTGTACCTTCCTTCCATCCTCAGGGCACAGGCAAGTGCCAGGTGTCATGTACCAAAGATGGCATGTAGCACATCACCATGTCCTCTTTTGAGTCACACATTGCAGAGGTGCAGGCATCAAATAGCACTTAAAGCTTCACTGCACTCCACTTGATAAGCTTGCAATCTTCTTGAACCCTGGATTCGCATTGCTGTGCCACCCAGGGACAAATCTCATGACTGGGATGAGTCTTTCTCTGGCCACATTGTGCTGTCATCCCTCACCCACCTCAAACCTCCCTCACTGATAGAGCAAATGCGCACCCTGACCTCTGCTCCCCCAATTTATAGTCCTTTAGTGGGACAAGCTCCCCACCACCACCACGGCAGCCTAGTTTTGGTGTGGAAAAAAACCCAGACACTCTGGTGCCAGGCTGGAAAGAGCATGACAAGAAGGTGAAAAAGTTTGCAAAGTCCCTGGGTTTGTGTGGAAGCAAAGAAGGTCTTAAATGCCATGCTGCCCCCCCCCC
>NW_017728994.1:9318191-9323877 GCF_001723915.1 Gavialis gangeticus | reverse complement strand
CTGGGTTTGTGTGGAAGCAAAGAAGGTCTTAAATGCCATGCTGCCCCCCCCCCCTCACTTTGGTGTTCCAAAACAAAGGAGACAGTGCCTGGCACCTGGCTTGAGATGAGCATGAAAAAAATGCTGAAAAAGCACATTTTCCAAGTTTCCATCTGGGGAAAATGCAAGGGTTGTGAAGGGTGAGCCAAAGCTCCTGGGATGCTCCTCTGTGGGCAACTTTCCAAAGTGGCTGGTGGCTTGCCAAAAAGCTGTTGGGGGTGACACACCACTTTCCTCCTCCCAACTAAGGGAGGTGAAATCAGAAGCAGTATGGCCTCAAAAATGACTTTGCAAAGTGGGTGCTGCCTTCACAAAATGCTAGTGTGCAGGCCAGCACTTGTGTGCTGTGACCCACCAAGGCAGCCCCCTGTTTACCTCTGGAGCTCCCCTGTGTACCTGTGCAAGAGAGATCACCAACCTCTCCCCATCGACCCCATAAAGAAAGAGGCAGGAAAAATGAACAAAGAAATGAACCCAACAATGAACGAAATCCACTTTCCTAACCAAGCAGTGTAAGGGTCAATATGGAGGCAAACACAGGAAACCAGGAGATACACTTTTATTGTTTGAGATACACTATTATAAGAAGTTACTTGTGCTTTTTTGCCTTCACCCCACCATGTCCCTGAACTGCCCGTCTCCCTAAACTGCAGTGGCACCCTCCTAGCCTGGATGGCACCTGTGACCCCACTGAGTTAGAGGGAACAGGCTCAGCTGTAGTTCTCCTTCTGGGTTTTTCCTGCACAGAGGCAAGCTGAGCGACTGACTTTTCCCTTCTGGGCATGGTACCCATTTATTTAAGAGGTAGTTCTGCACACTCTGAAAGACATCACTGAAATTGACCTGTGACCTCTATAATTCAACATGGAACTCATTGACCATGACTTTTAAATTCCGAATGGTGTCTTGCACTTCCTTGAGGATGGCATCATCCTTATACAGCAACTCAAGGAGTTTGTCTTGGCAGACATCTGGTGTGCCACTCTGACTAGTGAGGACTCTGCCAAAACCTTCAGCAAGGTTTCACAGTACGGTTGCTGCTTGCTGCAAAAATCTCTCCAACGCTCTGCTGTAGTGTAAGCAGGGGCCTGTTCCAGGCAGCCATGTGTTGCGGTGACTGATAAACAAAGAAAAAAGCAATGGTTGCCTTTTCTCCAAGAGGAGGAAAATACACACCTCCTAACCCCATCACACAGTATACAAAATGGTGGCAGGCACAGAAAGAGACCCCAAAACAGTGGGGTACCACTTTTATTGCCCAAAACTTGCAAGTACCCACTTTGGAAACAGGCCCACAGCTGCCACTGCCTGTGCTAGCTGCAAAAAAATAAAGCAAAAAATTACTTTGGCGTCTGTTACATTAGAAGCTATCAAAGCTGTCATACACGACCACCAAAAGAACATGGTGACCCACCTACAGCAACACATGAATTTCTCCCCCTCCCCCCGAACCCTAAACATAACCAGCATGAACCCGGGAATGCCTGGAAGTGGCAAGAGGTACATTACAAGAGTTTTACCAGGTCCAGCATGTTCTTGGGTCTTGGTAGCAGTAGATGATGTATCGGCATCATGGGTTTCTTCCTGACCCTCCACCTCCTTTGCTTTATCATCTGTGCTAGTCCATGGAATGGAGAGACTAAATGGCAATAAGTGTATGGTGTCCAATGGTTCTTCCTGCTACTTATGGTCATCAGGGAGCAGTTTGTGTACAGCTGAGACATGCTTATGGTTTTACCCTCAGGAGGGGCTGCTGCTGCCTCCTCCTCCTCCACCTCCTCCTGCTGCCCAACCCTGGTGCTGAAAGTGTCCATACCTGCGTTGTCGCCTGCATCCTTGGAGACAATGATGGACAGCTTGTGAAAGAAGGGAGCAATTGTGCAACCTGCCCCAGAATGAGAGTTTGAATCTTTGGCTCTGTAAAATGCTGATCTCAGGGACTGGATCTTGTGCTGGACCTGGGTCCAGTCATGATTGTGTCATCACACTGTCATGTCTTTTGCTATCTCAACATAAATTCCTCCTACTTCCCAGCCTGTCTATGATCCTTTGGTCCAACCAAATGTTGATTAAGTCCTCCAGTTCTTCCCAGGTCCAGTTGGGTCCATGGGTGTTGGAGATATCAGCCTCCTGGGACATCAGCTTCATACTGATGGCCTTGGCTTTCTGAGACATGGCAAAGCAGTTCGTGGTCAACAGCAAAAGTGATCCATGAGAGGGGGCTGGCAAAATTTTTTTTGTGGGGACGTCTTTATATTCAGGCTGTGTTTGCAGGTGGGTTTGGTAAAATTCCAAGGATTGTGAAGTCATTACCGGTAAGTTTCAAAACACCCAAAGGTGATGAAACACCTGATTTACTAACAAAGACCAGGTGATGGGGTTGAGCATAGGCTAAATAGGGCCACTGTACTTTAGGATGGCTGCTCAATGGCCCAGAAAATTGCAAAAATCAATACCCACCTGGCTGGTTGGGCAAAATAATTTTATTGCAGAAGCACAGGCTGTTTTCCCTGAGGTGGCAAAAGTTTTGAGTAGCCTAACAGGAAAGGAGTAGGCAAGACATCTTTTCTTTGCAAACTTGATTAAATCAGAATACCAGTGGTTGCTAATCTCAGAATGAAAGGATGTGCAAAAGCTTCAATGCCCCAGGGTGCCAGGGTAAAGTGTTGAAAAAGCCGCTACACCAATCTCCAGACCACAGAACACCCTACAGTTCCTGCCCCCTGCTTGGTGCAGACAGGTGAGAAGCCACTGCTGATGGAGAGGAGCAAAATGGAGAATGAGATTGAAATACACGACAATGGAGAATAACACCATGAAGAGTATTCTATCATGGAAAATATGGAGGACATTGGTGTGCAGGAGAAAGAGGAGGAGGACGAAGTAACAGTACTGCTTTTGCAAGTTCCATTTACCTGGAGATTACTCCTGCAATGCTTGAGAAGGGTAGGACTGATGATAGAGTATTCAGTGGCATGGTATGTTCCTGCTTTAACAGCAATCATCATCATCATCAGAAGAAGAAGATACAGGTACTAAGAGGACTTGGAATACCCAAAGGAAAGCAAAGAAGTGCAAGATGATTGGGCTCTGTTAAGAAACCTGGGGAGGACCAATATCTACATGGTGTAGGTTCGCGAGAACAGCTTGGACTGGTGGGAGCAAATCATGATGACCACTTGGAATGACCAGAAGTGGCTGGAGATGTTCCAAATTAAAAGGCAGGCATTCTATCATATCATCATAATGCTGGGGTCCCACATCACAAGGCAGGACACTAACATGCAACAGGCCATCCCACCAGATAAGAGGGTTGAAATGGCCATCATGAAACTGGCCAGCCCATCCTGCTTCCGCTACATTGTGACCCAATTTGGCATGGCTGCCTGCACAGTCGGGCTGGCAACTTGTGAAGTATTTCAGTTGCTAAAGGAGATCGCTTCAAACAAAATTATCCACCTGGCAAATCCACAACGTGTGCGTTTGGCAGACTGAAAGGACGATGGGGGGCGCTTAGTGCCAGCTCGAGATGGAGCCAGAAAATATAACACTCTTTGTAGTTGTAGCCCACGGGCTGCACAATATCTGTGAGAGCCGTGGAGAGGTTTTCAAAGAGTTGTGGGAAGAAGAAGCACAGCAGGCAGCAGCCAGACAACAGAGATGTGTCCCGACAGCAGCAGCTGAAAAGATACCCTCAAGGAAAGGCTGGTCAGGCGGCCCCTGTGCGTGATTATCTGGCCAGATATATTGCTGACAACAACACCTAGAAGTGTTTTGTTCTTTCTCTTGGTTATGTTAAAATAAATTTGTTTACATTTTAAATCTCTGTCTGTATACAAGGGTGTGCGGTGCTGCGGATGGGGGACAGAGGGGAGGATGGTCAGGGGATGGAGGAGGAAATGTAGATTGGGTTAGGGGCTTGCTGCTTCCAGACTGTCAGTGATTTAGGGGAGGAGGGCATTATGCACCGTCACCTACATCTGAATGTCCCACTCCGCCCCCCCACATGGGTGAGAAGATTAACTATAGCTCTTAGTGGGCTAGGTGGGTGGGGGACCAAGCTGAACAGCAACCCACATTTTCAAAAACATTTCAAAACCATTTATAAAACATTTCACAACACACCTCCAAAAGCCATATCTCGCATTACATAAAGAATGACAGCGGAACCTGGGCAAGGAATCTACCAATGATCCACTGGTATACACAAGCACCATATTATTAAATAAGGAAGGGTAGGGAAGATCTTGGATCATATGTTCAATTTATCAACTGGAAAAACTAAAATCTTCCACCTAAAATACAATAATTTGTTCAATATATTCACCTTCTCCCAAAGGATATAACCACAGAGTAGGGAGAAATAGAAGCTTCAGTTAATATCTAGGAAAGCAGAGTAACTCAGGCTATCTCAGGAGAATATGGAATATGTGTTGGGGAAAAGAAATATTTCCTTAGACCACAGGCAGGTTACACATTCCACTGAAGCCTTTTTATGGCTTATGATGGTAATGAATCTGATAGGAGGCTCCCATGATTGGAAAACACAAACATTATTTGCTTCTTTTTATGAAAGAGGCATGAGAACTCTGTATTTCTGCTTCTACTGTTGTGTTTTTGTTATTCTGCAGAAGAGTTGATTGGAAAGTAGGATTCCCAGTGGATGGGAAATATTTAATAAAATATTTTTTAACCAACAATTTCATAAAATTTGGTTTTGGAAACCCCAGAATATTGTATTTCCGAACTGAAATATATTTCACCCTGCAACTGCTCAGTGAAATTGATATACTTATCTGCTTCATCACTGCTACAGCATAAAGTTTTATAGTACCTCAAGTATTGAGCTGTGTATGCCTACTTTAAAATCTACACTTTATGAATCAAGAAATAATAAATTAAATGTCTTTTTTTTAATTAAAATTCTTATTTTCATCCTGTCTTTTGACAAGAATATGCTGCTGCAAAACAGCATTCAATATTAAATGTATTAAAATATCCATTAAACATACATTTACTTATTGTCTGTCTCCTAGTTATACTTAGGCAGCAATATATTTTGTTATTATATTAATAACAGTTGTATTATATTTTTCAGTGATGGAGTAATTAGAATTCAGAGGGCAATACATTTGAGCCACAAAAATATGTTGGGATAACAAAAGTAATATTCTTACTTTATTTGTAGATTGAATAATTACAACCAAAATTACTTATCGCCATAATAATATTCAGCTCAAATTTAAATACTGATATACTATGATTTAAAGGTACCCTATGAGAGTAACAGTTATCACAGATTGACTCTTTTCTAAATTATATACTATTTCCTGGGAGTTTTATTTTACTTTTCCTCATATTAATAGGCATTGTAAAAAGGGAATGAGAAATCAGTTTTCACTTCCCAATTTGAATCTCTCAATCAAATCCCTATTCCATTAGTCCTTCTTGTGTTCATTAGGTTGCATCATTTTGTTAAAAGTGTCCCAACCCCTCCCCCATGCTTGGTCCATGCATAAGTGTCTATTATACTTTACACTTTATGAGCCTCATCATTTAGCTCCACCTTATGCTTCAGTTGTGGAGACTGTTGGCTCAATTCTTCATCTCTGCCAATCTATCACCTGTTACATGTCTTGACATATTT
>NW_017728994.1:9306941-9313191 GCF_001723915.1 Gavialis gangeticus | reverse complement strand
ATGCACCAGGTTCATAGATTCATAGATATTAGGGTCGGAAGGGACCTCAATAGATCATCTAGTCCGACCCCCTGCATAGGCAGGAAAGAGTGCTGGGTTCAGATGACCCCAGCCAGGTACCTATCTAACCTCCTCTTGAAGACCCCCAGGGTAGGGGAAAGCACCACCTCCCTTGGGAGCCCATTCCAGATTTTGGCCACTCTAACTGTGAAGAAGCTCTTCCTAATGTCCAGTCTAAATCTTCTCTCTACTAGCATTTGGCCATTATTTCTTGTAACCCCCAGGGGTGCCTTGGTGAGTAGAGCCTCACCAATTGCCTTCTGTGTACCCATGATGAATTTATAGGCAGCCAGAAGGTCACCTCTCAACCTTCTCTTGCAGAGGCTGAGTAGGTCCAGGTGCCCTAGTTTCTCCTCGTAGGGCTTGGCCTGAAAGCCCTTAACCATACAAGAGGCCCTTCTCTGGACCCTCTCCAGGTTATCCACATCCCTCTTAAAGTGTGGCACCCAAAACTGAACGCACTATTCCAACTGTGGCCTGACCAGTGCCCAATAGAGGGGAAGTATTACCTCCTTGGTTCCGTTAGCTTTGCTGATGACTTCATCACACTGATGACTCATGTTCATCTTGGAGTCCACTAGGACTCCAAGATCCCTTTCCACTTTCGTGCTGCCAAGTAGGTCATTTCCTAGGCAGTAGGTGTGTTGGACATTTTTCCTCCCTAGGTGCAGCACTTTGAATTTCTCCTTGTTAAATTGCATTCTATTGTTTTCTGCCCATTTGTCCAACCTGTCCATTTACACTTTTCAATGTCTATAACAGACATTAGTCCAGTCCAGTGGTTCTCAAACTGTTTAGACTCAAGGCACCCCTCTGTAACTTTTTCTGACAGATAGTCTGTGCTCTAGCTTGTTACCAGGAAGGAGAGGTGGACACCTCTTCTGGATCCCAATAGAGTTTTGTCCTCTCCCTAGTTTGCACTGTTTTTTACTTTAGACAATTCCAGTTCCATGGAACTCAGCATCTCTTGGAAACAGAGAAGCACAGCCTTGGGAGTGGGGCAGAATGGCACCCTTGAAAGGGTCTTGCATCACCTCAGTTGTGGCTATGGCTATCCCACAATATATGGGATTCTCAGTTGAGAATATAGCTATCCCACAATATTTGGTCCTAGTCCTGAACTGTATGCAGACCCAGACTCCTAAGTGCCCCCAAAATTCTTTTTATGAAAAGGATTATTTAATGTTCATCAAGGAGTCTATCTGCAATAAGCTTGCAGAAGGAAAGATTCTGAATGACAGCCAGTGTGGCTTCACTGTGGGCAGGTCTTGCCTTACCAATCTCATCTCCTTCTATGACCAGGTAACTCACCACAAGGACAGGAGAGAGCAGGTTGACATTACATACCTTGACTTTCAAAAGGTCTTTGATTTAGTATCCCTCAATATCCCCACAAGAAATTGGAACATTGTGGCTTAACTCCAAGACAGTCAGGTGGGTGAGAAACTGGCTCCAGGATAGAACCCAGAGAGTTGTGGTAAATGGGTCTGTGTCATCCTGGTGAGAAGTGGACAGTGTTGTCCCACACGGGTTGGTGCTTTGTCCAGTACTTTTCAACATCTTTAGTAACAATTTGGATGTGGGGGTGAAGTGCTCACTGGCCAAGTTTTGCAGATGACACCCAGTTATGGGGACATGTGGTCATGCTAGCAAGTTGGGCAGATCAGAATCTGATGAAGTGCAACATTGAGAAATATAAAGTGCTCCACCTCAGGACAAGCAACGCCCAACACACCTACAGGTTTGGCAGCACCAAACTGACTAGCCCCACAAACAAAAGGGACCTGGGGATAATAATAGACCACAGTTTGAATATGACCCTGCAGTGTAATGCTGTAGCCAGTAGGGCAAATAATACTCTGGCATGAACCAATCAATGCATCTCCAGAAAAAAATAAAGAGGTGTTTTTTCTGCCAAAAATTCAGCACTGGTGACAGTGCAGCTGGAGTACTGAGTGCAGTTCTGGGCACCACACTTCAACAAGGACATGGATAAGCTTGAAAGAGTCCAGAGAAGATCCACCCATATGATCAGAGCCTTAAAAGGCAAGCCATATGAGGAAAGGCTGATGGATCTAGGACTCTTCAGCCTGAGGAAAAGAAGGCTGAGAGGGGACCTGGTAGTAGCTTACCGATACACTAGGGGACTACATCAAGGGTTCAGTGAGCAACTGTTCATTATGGCACCAGAGGGGAAAACCAGGAGCAATGGCCACAAACTCCTGGAAGATCGATTCAGGCTCAACATTAGGAAAAACTTCTTCACAGTCAGGGTGTCCGGACCATGGAATAAGCTCCCTCTAGAGGTGGTCCAATCACTTACCCTGGAAATCTTCAAGAGGAGACTAGACAGTCAACTTGCTGGGGTCACCTGACCCCCAGTTACCTTTCCTGCTGAGTGCAGGGGGCTGGACCCTATGATCTTCCGAGGTTCCTTCCAGTCTTACAATCGATGAATCTATGAGTGTAGTCAATTAAAAATGTGCAAGAACACAGTTATGTTGGTACTAATTCCAAAATCTGTCTGTCGCCAGCAGAAGATGGTCAGACTCAGATCATTTAATGTATGTTCTTATTCCTATGACCTAGTGAGTTACTTTCACTATCTGCCTTGGAGTATTTTCCATTGTGTTCTATGTTTCATTATATTACTTTAATGGTTTCCTCCTTTAGAGCCAGCAAAGGGCATATAAATCACAAGAGAAAGCTATTCTGTTCTTTTGAGCAAAAGCTTTACATTCTGTGAATGAATTCCTAAATAAAGAATAGTGGGCAAAAATCCTTATTTTTTGCTCTACAAAAACTTTAATTCATGTCATTTCCTTTATACTGTTCGTCAGTTTGCAGGGCTTCTGCCTTCCACTTTTTAGGTCAGGACTCTCAGTCCTCCATTTTTTGCTGTTCACTGTCCAGTATTTCATTCTCCTGACTGATGGCAGCCCATGAATAATGCAAGATCATTTGAGAAATCATGAAGTGTGGAACCTATTCTCAAGTCTCAGTTTAATAAATGTTCTCAGCTCTGAGGAAGTGTTAGGAGATATAAAATCTTCATCCAAAAGCAAAAGAAAGATGTTATGCAGGTCCTATATCCCTTCTGCTTATGAGAGGAGACAAACATTTATTGAGTAATCATAGATCCACTGACCCCCATAACACTCTGCACACTAACATCCATCAAGCCAGTTGGAGCTGAACTCAATGCAGACAATAGGACTTCTCTGGTCATGATCTTCTTTGAGACTTCCTCTTTAAGAATAAAGCTAAGCCAATCAAATCCTCCAATTAATTCTAAAAGCCAATAATTTTTTATCATATCACAGTTTTTCCAAATAGTTTGAACCAAATAATGCAAATATAAATATAACGAATTAGGTAACTTCAGTGGCATACAACCAGGGAATACTAACTTTTAAAAAATCTTTCTCTAACACAGGTCCTCCTTCCCACTTCACAGGTGCCTGTTATATTATTTTGCATAGCAGGTAAATCTACCAAGGATCAGCTAAAGTTTAGCATCTCTTAACAGTTTTAATTTACATGAAACTTTATCCAGAACTCTGAACAACTTATCCTCAGTGAAATTAATAAGTTTGCATCATTTGTAATAAAGAAAATGGTAGGGAAAAAGAGAAAATAGTAGGGAGCGTATTAATGGTAAAAATGACAATAGACTACCTGGTTATCAGTGGAAGTCAGTGGGTATAGAATCTTTGCTTTGGTTGTTTCTTTTAAAATCCACTGTTACTAGAGATAGTGTAAGTGTTTTCTGGAAAAGGTGTTTGTTCAGAGATTCAGAATTTTCTTTACATTTTAGTGTGCTATTTTCTAAAATGTCAATGCACACTTAAGTGAAGAATTCCTGTTGGTCCAATAAAAGACATCACCCATGAGAAGTCTTACTTCTTGCATACTTCTGAGCAGGGCTTCTCAAACTTTTGTTTCCTAAGCTGCGCTCCCTCCCCACCCCCCCAACTCTGGCATGTTATAAAAGCTCCATGGCCCACCTGTGCCACAACAACTGCTCAGCTCCCCAGCCCTGCCCGCATGGCCATGGGTGCAGTGGGGCTCAGGTCTCGGAGGTGGGGAGCCCTGGGGCCCCACTCACTTGAGCAGCAGCAGCTCAGAGCTTCACCTGCCCATAAAACCACCCACAAGATGGAGTCTACACAGCCAGGTGGGGTGGCCCCATAACTCCTACCCCTTCTTTGGGATTCATCTCAGTCCCATGCAGAGAAGCAGTTCCTCCCTGCACCATGATGGACCTGGCAGACCCCTAGTTGAGAACTGCTGTTCTAGAGCATGTACAGCTTGATGTCAGCCTGTTGACCTTGTTTTCTATTTTTACTAAAACCAGGGTTACAGGTTCCCTGAGGCTATGTCCATATATGTTATTATAAATATTACCATTGATTCCAGTGAGCTTATATCAAAATCATCAGTGCAGTAGCTATCAGCCCTATTTGAATGGACATATAGTCCTAATACATGATTCAGAAGTGATTGAAGTTAACATTCATTTTACCATACTTTACTAGGTATTATATGGCTTTGGAATTATAAAACTCTATTAGAACACTGTAGAAAAGTTAGGAATCCATTCCCAGCACAATTTAGGAATGAAATGAAATTTTAAAAAAATGAAAAAAGAACATGTATTTTAACTATAAGGGTATAGGAGAATCAACACTTCTAAAGTAGCTTTTTTACTGTAAAGAACTTGCTGGAGGTTTTTTTTGCATTTCAGTTGGGCTCCTTCACCTGTTTTGTTCAGACGTTGTGCTAAATTCTTTAGCACTGATGCTCTGACTTTGGAAAGCAGGATTCAGGCCATGTCTACAATGGCTTTCCACCTGTGTTTTAAACACCATGTTAAAAAATTAAATTAATTTGTATCAAATAAGATTGTAATATAGGTTTGTCACTTATTAAAACATGTTAAAATTAGCACTTAACATCTATATGTAAGCATATTAATTTATGCAGCTGAGCATGTAAACTGAAACATGGACTGAGAGAAGTTGACAGCTGAAATGCCTAAATAAGCAACAGAACATGTTCCTGCAACCAAATCAGAATATCACTGTACCCAGAATAAATAATACCTATGGCTGATTCTGATCACAGTAAACATGGGACCCTGCAATGTCATATAAATCTCCACCTACAATGGAAGGGGGGAGAAGGGTTGATGGGATTTAGCCCCCACACATGCAGGGCAGTGGAAGGCCTAAATGGCAGCCTGGCTGTGGTCTTCCGGTGGCTGCAGCAGGGGTGGGGAGGGGCACTTGCACAGTGGTGAGGTCGGGACTGGAGCTGGGGTTAAGGGAGGGGCAGGTGCTGCACAGCCAGGGCGGGGCATGGGATTTAGCTACAAGCAATTCATCTGGGGGTCATGGCTCCTGCTGCTACGAGCACCCTGGGAGGCATGGGGGACATGTGGCCCTGGATCTGCATGGGGTAGGGCAGGCTGCCACTGCAGGCTGGGGCTGTGCTGGGCTCTTCCTGGTAGGGGAGGGGCTGATCCAGGCTGTGCTCAGGCTGGATGGCAGCAGCACTTGGAAGGGGCCATGGGGGTGGGCTGCAGCCACCCCAAAATTCACCTTATCCCCCCTACTCCCCCTCCCAGCACTGCTGCCACCTGCCGCAAGCTCAGCGAGGCCCAGCCCCCGCCAGGAAGAGCCTACGCAGCTCCATCTTCAACCCACTGTGGCAGCCTGCCTTGCCCCGCACAGATCCAGGAGCACATGCCCACTCCCAAGCCCTCCCAGGGGATGTGCCGCCGAGGAAGCTGCCATCCCCATGCCTCCTTGATGAGCCAGGGCTCTGTCCTATGCCTGCCCCAACTGTGCAGGGCCTTCCCCTGCCCCAGCCCCAGTCCCTCCACCCCATGGCCCATTCTCCTCCCTGCCTCTTCCCCCACAGACTTACCTGCTGGGTGGACACGCATGCTCATCCCCTCCCACCAAAGTTTTTTCTCAGTCCACCAATGCTACAGTGTGTTTGAAGAGCAGTGTAGGAATGCAGCTGGGCACATGGAGCAAAGTGGAGGCAATATGTTTTGGTTTGTAATCACAAATGCAAACATATAGGGGTCAGCAGCCTTTTTTTTTTTTTTTTTTTTACCCCAAATAAGTTTATTTCCCACATTGGAGGGAAAAAGCAGCAAAGTCAGAGAAAAATGAAAGGT
>NW_017728994.1:9276501-9301941 GCF_001723915.1 Gavialis gangeticus | reverse complement strand
AGCAGCCTTTTTTTTTTTTTTTTTTTTTACCCCAAATAAGTTTATTTCCCACATTGGAGGGAAAAAGCAGCAAAGTCAGAGAAAAATGAAAGGTGGAAGGGAACTGCAGAAGGAGAAAGAATGCTGGGCCCAGGGGAGATCCAAAAGCTATCTCTGATGTTCACACCCTCTAGTAATGGGGGAGGGGCCCCATTGCAGGTATGTTGTAGTAAAGTGTATATTTGTAAAGGTTTTTATGATTTCAATATTAAAAGATTCAAAAAGGATTTTGAGCTTCAAGTATTTTAACCTTCCAAACCCTATTTTGCAGGCAAATACTTCATATTCTATACAGCCTTTTTTGTTCCCTCTTTTTGTATAGCAGAACTCGTTCCCTTAAAATAGATTTTAGTTCATTACAAGAGGAGGAAAAATTATGATTTTACAGAACGCTGCATAAGAACTAAATTGAATTAGCATGAGCAATTTCAAAATTCATTTACGCACTAATAGTGAAATGGTTTATGGACAGACTAGGTAGTAAATTATTGATTGGCTAATCATATTCTCTCCGTACTCAATTACTGACTAACTGATAAATCGCCTTTCCCTCAATAACAGATATGCTCAAAATGCATTGTGAAGGCTAAGCAACTCCCCCAACATCCATTATATTCCCTAACAAATTAAAAACTTCTTGATCTTATGATATCTCAGTAAAGTTTACTGTTTTGAAGCCCCTTTTTCCTTCTCTTTTTCTCTTTTGAGAATCAGTTCAGCTATGCACAAGTTGGACTGCCTTTCTTCAGAAATGTTCAGTGTGAACCATTTTCAAGTAGGTATTTTTACCCCAAAAGGACTGGCTATCATTAATTTTTTGGGGGGGAGCGGGGTTAATTAAACTTTACATTTATAGTTATAAATAAACTAGTTAGTACTGGTTGAACCTTTACAATTGTAGAAGACAGATTTTTCTCTTAAAACTTCAACAAATTCTTGGTACAGGTTGGGACTCTGCAAACAACATCTAATTATTGGTTTAATCCTACAAAGTGGGTAAAAGGGTTAGCAGAAAGAAAAGGATTACTAAACATTTCTAAAGCTCAAGGAAAAATCCAGTTCTGTTCTACTTGGTGGTTGCCACAGGCCATTTTTTATATTTTTATTTTGAGCAGCATACCACTTTGATATATTCTATTTATTTGTATATTAAGTCCATGAATAGAGAATGAAAAATCAAACATTCTCTCAAGAAAGGGATGCTTGTTTTGGATCTGAAGGAGGCAGTGTAGCTGAACAGATATTTTAACAAAATATATTCATTTATGCATTTTATAAGATGAGGAAAATCTGACACCTCTGTAGAATTCACATTACATTCCTTGTAAGTTGTCCTAGATGCAGACAGTAATAGAGTTCTGATCATAAGATTATTGGCTTTGTTACCCTTTCTTGTAAAAATATGCACAAGAATTGGTTTTCATGTTACATTTACTGATTTGTTGCTGACTTTGAAAGATGTCATTATTTTGATAGAGTTGTATTGATTTCACAACTTACTTACTGATATTACTATTGGCAACTTGAGGTTTGATCAACAGATTTATGGCTTGCTATAGCAATGAATTTAAGGCCTAAATTCTCCTGTGCACTTAGGATGAGAGTTGTCATAGCGTAGAAATTAGAGATGGGAAAGACGTATTAGATTATCCCAATACAAGATTTTGCCATGCAGTATATAGTACTATACTGTATATAGTATATAGTATATATAAACTTTTAGTAGTTTGTGCAGTTTAATTTCATACCTTTACAGGGTTTCACTGTTTGCTCTAGAAGACTTGTTACATCCAAATCAACATTTTTCTGATAATTTTTCTTCCTTTATTTTATCAATTTTTTTCTTTAAAACCAACATATTAGTGTAACACACTTCAATCAGCAGTAAGCTGCTTTTTCTTTCCCCTGTTTGTTTTTGCTTAGCAAAAAGATTGGTATTCATTCTTGGGGCACATCCACACATTTAGAAATGTAAGCTTGCAGTGGCACAAATAGCAGCAGGATGAGTTTGTGTCAGAGATTTGTGCCTCAGCACATGTGCCTGAATGTGCATTTTGGTGCCAGGCAAATTGTACCATTTTAGGGAAACTAACCCTGCACAGTTCCTCCTAGATCTTCAGCCAGGGAGACATGGAGGCTGTGGCAGCACCTGTGCTGGCCTCAGCAATAGAAAAAGGTGTCCTGGTGAGCAGCTCAGGGCTCCTTGCTCTCAGGAACTTCTCAGCCCTGGCTGGTTGGTGTCTGGGGACAATAGTCCCCTGTGCCAGTTGGAGTGCTGCAGCAGTCCTGACCTAGAGTGTTCCCTTCACTCTTTACCCACTTCAGCATTCTGGCAGCAGGGACTGCTGCCTGGCTGTGGCCTGCTTCCACCTGTGACAGCACCCAGCCCCTCAAACCTCAGCACCATGACTATGCACCTGCTTGTCCCATTCAGAGACCACATGACCACCTAGGCCATGGTGCAGGCACTTCAACAGAGCCACCTGCACCTCTGGGCCAGCTAACAGCAGGCTGTGGCTGCATAGCAGAATCACTGCCTCTAAACAGTGCAGTCTGGGGTCAGAATTTGTTATCTGGCTCAGGCCTGTGAGTGCCAGCTGGCCCTGGAGGGGAGGAGCACACCCATTCCCCTGGGCCCTTCTGCTGCCCTCTATCCTACTGCTGCCAGCTTGGACCCAACAAATTAAGAGGATGATAATGAAGATCCTGTTGTTGCTCCTGCATCCACCGCTGCAGTTGGGCTTGGGCCACCAGTAACCTCTGGTGGGAATGCAGAGTCCTCCCCCACAGGATGACAGTCACTGGGTACAGACCTTCAAAATGTCAAGGGGCACATTTATGCATCTAGTGGCTCACCTGACTCTGAATATGGAGTGCCAGGACACTGTGATGTGCCCCAACCCTCACCCTGGTGAAACTTGTGACCATAACTGTTCTGAAGCTGGCTATTCCTGCTAGACCCAGGTATGTGACCCATTCCTTTGGGGTGGAAAAGTACACTCCTGTTCAGGACATCCTGGATGTTTGTTTGGCCATCCGGACATTCTTGGTGACTGGGTCATCGTGGTGGTGGTGGTGGGGTTTGTGGCCCTTGGGTTCCCTACCTGTGTTGGGGTACTTGACAGGACCCACATCCTAGTCCTCTGTCCCCCTGGGGAATGGCAGCAGTATGTCAACTGCCACCACACCCACTCCATTGTGCTTAAAGTGGTTGTAGATCATCACAACCTCTTCACCCACATTTATACCAGGTGGGCTGGGAGTTTCCAAAATTCCTTCAGGATGTGCCACTCCCTGGATTGATGAAGGCATGGACCTTCACCCCAGGGATCCAGGACCTGATCACTGGGGATGTCACCATCCCAGCAGTGATCCTGGCAGATATTGCATACCTGCTTCTCTCTTGGCTGATGAGCCCTGTCCCAGGGCCCCTAGATGCTCAGGGGCAGTGCTACAATAAGGCTCTTGCCCGCTGCTAATGCACCATTGAGTGGTTGTTTGGCTGGCTGAAGGGGCACTGGTGGAGCCTACCACCCACCTGGAGGCAGCATTGCAGCACATACTCCACATTATCACCACAGCATGTGTTGTGCATAATGCATTTGAATCCTGGGGAGAGGCCTTTGAACCCCAGTTGATGGAAGACATAGCGCATCCAGTGACAGGCTCAGTAGAGCCAACCACCCAGGAACAGTGTTGTAGGTGAGGACCACCCCCTCCAGAAGTGGCATTTGGAAGCCAGAGTGTGTGGTGCTATCACCACCTACCTGCAAGCCTTCCCCCAACCCCGAGTAGGGCACCAGCCCTCTCACCACTAGGTATCCATCACTGCTCGCTGCCAGCACAACAGCACAGGCAGTCTGGCTGTATTAAAAACAAAAGCAATATTATTCCTCTTCCAACTCCCCAAAACTTCCCAACACCAGCAATGCATCATGCTTACAGTACCCCATGAAATACCCTCCAGCATACCAATGCCATTCTCCCAGGCCCCCTATGCACAAGCCCATCCAGAAAGCAACAAAAAACTATGTACATTTGTCCCAGAGGAATGAGAAAGGAGAAACTCAGGGGGAAGAGTCACAGGGAGGAGTGACTCAGTGGTTGGCAGCCCTTTTGCTCTGACCTGGACCACAGGTGTGACCATCTTGTGTGTGGGGGCCACAGCAATGTGGCCCAGGTTCTGGCATATCTGGGGAGGAGGGTGGGTGCTTCTCCACAGGGACAGCTGCCACAGGTTGATTCAGGACCAGGAAGCAGGGAGCCAGAACCTGTGCTCCTTGATGGCTACAGTGGGCCCATGGGGCCTGCTGGGATGCCAGCTAAGCCACCATCTAGCCAAATTGCTCCCAGTTGCCTTCTGACCCTGGTGCCAGGGGTGCAGGCTGGCTGGGGCAGGGCATCAGGTGCCTATGGTGGGTTTGGTATGGACTGGGGTGCAGCAGCAGGAGTGACTGAGGCAGGGATGGATGCCACAAGCTGCTCATGCACAACAACCATATCAATGGAGGCGCACAGTTGATGTGCCTCCTCTAAGCTATCCTGGGCCAGCTGCCATTCCTTCTTGATCCAGGCAGCCAGGCACTCCAGGACTACCCCTCCAGCCTGCATCTTCTCCTGGCCCATGTCCTGATCACAGCAAAAGCCGTGGAGCTCTTGCAGGACCTGGTCATAGAAGTCCTCGGACTCCTGGTGGTGCACCTGCTCTATCTGGAGTACCTCCTCCTGCCAGCTGTCCCATCAGATGATACAAATAGCACATTTGGATGGCGCCTGGAGTCTGCAACACTGGTGGCAGGTGGCTCCCAGGCAGGGGTAGTGGCCTTTCCCTTGGCAGATGTACTGTCTCTAGAGAGAGCAAATGGAGGGCCATCTTCAGCTACAGAAACATGGCATGGGGCAAGAACAGGCCTCATCAAGGGTCTGCAGGGAGTAGCCTCACTCTTAGGTGCACGGCAAGGCAGATGGCCCCCAACCCATGTCAGCTTAGCACCCTGACAAGGACCACAGCCATCCTAGGGTCCCTTCCCACTGTGTATACAGGCAGACCTGGAAGGATACTCCTGGGGACAAATGCCACAGCTGGACCAGCCTCAGATGCCCAGCATCTCCCCCTAGATTTCCAGGCTAGCTATCCCTCCTGCACTCCTCCTCTGGGGGCAAAGGAGTAGTGGGGGGGTTCCGTGGTTGTAGATCCCAAGATATGGAACAGTTCCTTGCAGAGGTGCATTGTGGTACCATGCACCACTGCCCCTGAGTGCTGGTTGGTATTGAAGGCAGCATTAAACTGCCTCTGCAATGTTTTGGCTTTTGTCTAGCACTCCTGCCAGGTCTTCTGATACTCCCGCTCTGTCATCGGGGCAGCTGTCTCCTTGGAGGACCCAGCCTCCAGTTGCTGTGGCACACACTTCTAGAGTACACACCACACCACTTTTTTTTTGCTCTGTTTTTTTTAGGTACCAGGATTCCTTGGTATCTAATTTTGGCTCTGTACTGTAAATATGCAGTGTGGGTAACCCTCTCACATGTGTCACATGAGTTTGCAGCCCCTCAAAAGCCTTTGAGGGACTGCAAAACACACATGTACACTCATCTGGATGTGCCCTCTTTGTTTTTATTATTACAAGGTATTTCCATCAATAATAAAGCATCATTAAACCAAGGTAATGAAGGACATTATTTGCACTGTATGAATTAATTCAATAGTATTTTAAGTTTCCTGAAATAAAAATTTGCTTTGTATTTCCATACTTTGACAAGTCGAAAGGAATGAGTTTTGTTCATTTCTCATTCATATCAGGAGACACAACTTATAAATTTCAGACAAGTTGCTTGTAAATCAAGAAAATAGTATATTTTTCATTCTGTAACAATATCAGTAGTCTTAATTGACAACTATGTGAAACCTAGAAAATAGGTTTAAAAGATCGTTTTGTTCATATTCCTGACCTAAAGCAGCATCTAGTATAGCTAAGCTATTCCTGACGGATATTTTTCCGCCCCGTCCTTAAATATCTCCAGTAACAGAGATTCATCAACCTTCCTTGGTAATCTATTCAATGCTTCACTATTCTTAGATAGTATTTTCTGATGTCTAAAATTAGACAGTTGTAATTTAAGCCTTTGTATTACTGAATCTTCATTGATTTTACTTGGGTAAGCAGAAGGTAGGGAAGAGTTTGTTGCACCTCAAAGACTAGCTAAATCAGATATACTTTTTAATCAAGAGCTTACTTTAAAATGCTATGTTGGGAACTGTTCAGCACAGAGCTTCTAAACAGAAAACCATGATTTGAATACAAGAGATAGGTAAGGGGGAAGAGAACACTGCTGAAAGGGACAAAGATGGGTTTTGCTGTGCCAAACAATTGAGATTTTAACTGGAAAACCGTTCTTCTAGAATAATAGAAAAGACGTTGTATGAGAAGCTTCAAAGGCACCACTTTTGATGATTACTTTTCATCTAAATCATACTCTTGAAATTATGTGGGGCTATTGAAATGAATAGGGAATTTCCCATGACTTAAGTGGAAGCTAAGATAAGGCCCATTACTACCTACAGGGTATGTAAGTTATACCTACAAAATAGTCATTGTTTACTGCTGGTCTTTCTCTTTGTACAGTGTTTGCAATATTACTGCTATTTTGGTGTAACCTGGAGAGGTGGGATGGGAGTTTTTATCTCGAATCCTCTTATCTGGGGGCTGCTTTCAATTAACATGTGACTCTCCTGTTAAGAAAAGTGTGAATATTGACTTGGACCCTTATGGACTTAAGAAGTGTTGACATGAAACTAGACATCAGGAAAGAAAAGACACAGGTCATATACTTCTCATACTTCTCATAAATTTATTCTGTGCATATTCAGTTCCCATCTGTATTTCTGTTATAAGCTCTGGAACATAGACATTTTCCCCTGAGTTATCTTGATGTAAATGAAAAGATCATGTAAAGAGACATACATTTTGCAGTGACTCTTCTGTTTTCTAATACACACTTCTTAAATTCTTCTTTTTAAAAAAATGTTTGAAGTAGAAGAATTTGAGGTTTCCATGTTAACTTATGCAGAAGGTCTTACAGATTTTTAAGGGAACCTGAGGGCACACAAATAGGTATTGAGATTGTATTTTGTGTTTACATTGGCTCTTCTTGATTATTTATAGCTTTATAATTTTAGTAGGGCATAAAATGAAGGAGCAAAGTGATTAATGAGGTTCTTTGGTCAGCATAATAAATTTATCTAACAGTTGATATTGCTCAATTCCACCTCTTGCCAGAGCAAACAGCACAGATAAGCAAATGATCATTGCTGATTGTTGTTTGTATGATAGTTGGAGTACCTCAATCAGGATGCACCAAGTCTTGTACAAACACATTCAAAGATGGTTCTTCCTTAGAACTTGAGGTTTAAAAACCTACATGCTGCTTTATGTGGGCAGTTCTCTTGCCAAACCTAAAGCATCAAGGCTTACAGAACACACAGAGCTTTAACCTGTTTTCAGAGCAGATAATAAGATCAAGGCCTAAATCACAAAATTAGTACATTGTTCATTGTTCTGCATTGCATTTTTAATTTTATCTTACTTACCTTAACACCCAGGATCACTATATACTACACAACCTTTCAATGTTCACTCACTGAAAAAAAAATTGTGATAGGTTGTGTAAACCATCACCCAGTATTGAGAATAAGTAGCTTAAAAAAAAACCCCTTTAACATATGAAAAAATAGATCATATTACCAACTACATAAAGGTATTGCACAGTTCAACTCTTAAGTTTTTGAAGTGTAAAATAGTAGTGTTCTGAATAAGCTAAACACAGTCATCCAAATACTTAAGCCAGGAATATGAGTGAAATGACTATGACTGTTGCCTTTAAGTGCAGGCCAGAAAGCGGGTTAGAGGCTAAATCATGGATAAGCACAAGCTTACTTACAAATAGATTTCAGAAAATATTATGAAAAACATTTTCAAAGTTTTAAGTTACTTGCCATTACTATCATTTATAAAAGCTGTGTATAAAGTTACCCATAGACTTTCTCCTTGGGGATATTTCTTGTATGGAAACAAATGTACGGTTTCAGTGGGAATGGGTTTTTTCTTGGCGTATAAAGTCACTTTAACAGTGTGAAAGACAAAAAAGAAGTTGGAGCACAAAAACATCAGAATGAATCACTTTGAATTTTGGTATTGTGACAACTGCAGATATGCAGTTGTTGAATGGAAATACAGTGGTTAGATGTCTCACAACTGTGGGTGATAGTAGTTGGGTGGATATTTCACTAAAGCAGTTGGTCTGTGGCACAGAAAGGAAAGACAGAGTATTTCTTGTCTGAAAGGTGCTGAGGACTTAATGTATATGCGTCCTTATAAAAGAATGTCAGAGTGAGCACCTGAGATGGCTCTGTTCCTTTTCAGGATACACACAAACCAATCTGAACAGTCTGTGGTAAGCTGAGAGACCCTCAGGATATGTCTTCATGGCAAAGTTATCCTAGGCTTTCACACAGTTGCTGCCCATCCTGTCTTACCTCAGCTAAATGTCCACTTCTGGGATACAAACTGAAGTCTAGCTACCATTTTCATTCATGTTGCCTTAACCACTTGAGTGTTAATAGTCCTTCAGTGTCTTCCCAAATTTTTTTCCATGTAGAAGAATGAGAGAATAGTTATCCTACTTTCACCTAGAAGAAATCCAGAATAGCTCAACTTACTGTGAAAAGAAGCAGGAGATGTGTAAGTGTCGTACACATGTATGCAAAGTGCCAGCAAAGACAGAGTAACTGAGGTATAACTTTGAGTTGTGCTTGCTAATGCCAAGGCTAGATCAGCGTTCAAATTTGGATGTCAGTCACCCAATTTAACCATTCAGGCTAGGGACATACACTAGAAGTGTAACCTGTGAAGATTGAATCAATTTAGGCTCAGGCTTTCTGAATGCCTCAGAGAGTATAATCTTTCAGACAGGATTTTGGCTAGCTAGGAGAATGTCAATTTGTTCTGTTGTATTTCTGTAACATAAAAAAATGCCTAACTCAGGTTGTAGTGAAGTATGCATGAAGCTGGGTTTTTGTTTTTTGTTTTTCAGGGGTGGGGGAAGGGGTAAGGCGGTTGGTTTAACCTCACAAATATTGTGCCCTCCCTCAACAAGCAATTAAAATGAGGCTTTTTGGTTAAGTCAAATAGAGAACTGTGAAAAGAAGAAAAAAAAAAGCTAAAATTAGCCAAGGTAAATTCATAGCAAAGTCACAGTAATATATGTATTTTTCCTCTGAGGATCTGAGTCAGCAGTTAAGAAAGCTGACTCTATGAAATAAATTATCAGTATACACTGGGTGCATTTCCAAAGCTCATTAAAACTTAAAAAGTATGGTTAAATATTTATGTAGGCTAAACATTTCCATGGTACAATGAAACAACTGTCCCATAAAAGATGATTCTAGATCAACAGCAATAATGGTAACAGGTATGCAACATTGAACTGGTAACTGAAATAACCAATATGCTGATTTAGTTTCTTGGTTGATCATGACTTAAATTGCCTATTCCTGAGCTCTGCTATATAGTAGCTACTGCTTCTTTTTTTCTTAATCTTAATAAACAATGATTTCATAGTTAATAAACTAAATCAAAGGCTTGAATATTATAAGACAATAATAAATTCCATTAGTACAAATGATAGACAAAATGCACAAAGGGTCAACATTTTGGGTTAGATCAATATCACCAAGTTTAAATTGTTATTGGAAACTATCTGGTCTACAAAATAAGGCTAAGTCTTAAACTGAGATTCTCTTATTTAAAAAACAAGGACATGAAGTCACCATTGTATTTCTCCCTGTGTGGTGGCATGTACATGCACCAAATGATATCAAATCAAAAGTTTCCAGTTTCTTGCACCATTTTTCACTCAGTTGATACTAAGTGAGTACATCAAGTACCAACCTGTTGACAGCCAGGCCAACAGCTCCATAAGATGAATTTGATAGGAACGTATCTTTTCTCTACCCAGTTTGACTTAAGAGGTAGATACCATTTTACAGTATAATTAGAAATACTAAGTCAGTTAAAATGGGCAAATAGGAAGTGTTCTCCTAAAGCAGATATTCAGTGGAATATACATAGAAGCCATTTAACGGCAGGTTGTACCATGCTGCCTATAGTTAAGGTTGCCTAACTCTTTACTGTAAGACGCAGTTTTTAGTTCCCTAAAACTGGGAAAATTCATTAAAATTGTTTTGGTTCAAACTGTCAATCTTGAATGACTTAATTCAACTACACCCATTAAATTAGAAAAAATATGCATAAATAAAAATCAATTCATGCCTGCTTACACATTTGCAGAACCCATGTTTGTGCAAAGACACAGACTACTACAAATATTGTGTTTATATATAACAAATCCATTCTGCACAGCAGTTGGGCTATCTCAGAGGTCATTAAATATTCCAAACAAAGATATTAACAATATTTGTCAGTCAGTCCAACACAACATTTCAAAATATTAAACATTTTCATATGTAAAAGAGGACAGAAGTATTGTGCCCTCACTCAACAAGCACATAAATATGCACCTCCAGTTAAAGTCCAATAGAAAACTCTGAAAAACAAAAATAGCTGAAACTAGCCAAGGAGGAAGGGATTTATATTAACCTCGAACTCCTAGGCCTGCATGATTCCTCCAATCTTATTTTTCTCAAAAGTGTAACTTTCTCCAGTTCATCCTTTTGTCAGAGAAGGATTTCTTAAAGCACTTATTGTCTTGTTTTTGAAGCTTTGATCATCTAATTTTGGCACATACAATATCATGTTGCACAAGGGACTTACCACACAGTGCAATTACTGGATCCTTGACACTCACAGAGATAATTTTATAAATAATCCCTTGGTTAATATTTTGTATCACATACAATTCATGGAATTATTATGAATAGCAAACATGTGTAAATACTCATTTTCAGTCCTATTGCACGTCATAAAACAAATGGCTAATTTCATTGAAAATAATATCCAATATTAAATATTATGCCAGCATGATGGGAAACTACCCATCATGTAGTACACATGTTATCATGAAGTACACATGTTATGCTTTTAGAAATAGAGTGGAACATAATGAATTAACATTTTTGATGTGTAATACACAGGGCATCTATACATGTGCTCCAGGAATGGGGTGGGGGTTGGGAGTGCTTTAATTAGAGCAGCTCTGAGAGCCTCTGTAATTAAAGGGCCCTCAGCATCACGTGTGTTCAGTGTCCTGCACTTCAAAATGGCAGTGGAGGCACTTTAAAGATTATTTGAGGAGCTGTAGATTAAGCATCCCTTCTGTCATTCTGAAATGTGAGGATGCAGATGCATGTGACACAGAGGTGGCTGGAGTATGCTAATTAGTGCATTCCAGCAGACTCGCAGCAGAGCTCTGTCATTTGTATAGGTGCCCTCAATAACTCTAATTTTAAAACGCAGAAATCCGAGTCAGTTTCTATTACAAATTCAGAAGTGAGGAAAAGTTTAAATATAGAAACTAAATGGAGATAAAAAGGTTTATGCTGGGATTTTCCAAAAGATATAAGAGTTAAGGGTCTTTGTGTACACAAGTCCCATTAGCTCAATTGGAAATCTTAGCCTCAAATATCTATCTCCACTTCAAAAAAGCTCAGTGGGTCTCATTCACTTCCTATATGGCTCCATTCACTTTCAACAATAAAATTTTCATTTAAGTGTATTTGAATTAAAACTAAAATTCACTAGTAAATATCTAATGGTTATAAGAGGAAAAAACACATGAAAAATAGTGGGCAACCCAACTAGATTAATCTTTTATTCTCTATCATTTGACAGTATTGAAAAAACTAACAATGAACCATTTGCATTATCCAACCCACAATTCTATTCTCAACAACTTCCTTTGTCAAATGAAGGAAATGTTTACTAGTGATTCACAGTATATGTCTGCTGAGACCAGGGGACAATCATGTTTGTAATAGAAACAGATGTGCTCTTTTCCCAAATAGATGAACTATTACTACTTAGAGGAAGCAGGACATTTAATGACTAAAATGAGGTATGGCAAGCAGCAGATTAATTAGACAGTATAGAGAAGCTTCCAGCTGGTGGGGAGCTGTTCTGGGGCTTGGCAGCCTCCAGCTGTGCCTCTGTCACAGTGGGGGTTGGAAGGGAGCAGGGAGTAGTAGTGGCAGGGCAAAAAGTTTGCAGTTGCCTGGCCCCAGTACAGCTCCCCACTGGCTAGAAGCTGCGCTCATGTTGCAGCAAGGAAGTAGGGGAATGGGGGAGACAGTGTCAGTGAAGGCGCAGCTCCCAGCTTTGCAGTGGTGATAGCAGCACAAACAAAGTCCCAAAGAAACCACTTGGCCTGTGTATGATGAGCTGGGTTGTTCTGTCCTGTGGCTTTTTTACAGTTGACAGCCCATGACCTAAGTAGGAGATTTCATCAGCCTAGTGGAAAATGTCACAGTCAACTCCATTTTGATGTCTTTGAGTGTGTACATAAGACTACGGAATCCAAATCAGCTTTGATCCTAGTAAATAAAGATTTCACATGCTAAATGAAGATATTCTCTTTCTTGTGCTTGAGGTTAGGTATAATTAGCTGTAATGCAGAACAGTTGAATTTTTGTTAGTGTGCCAACTTGTCCATTCTAGGGGTGCCATATATGAGAATTGAGGTAGCTAATTGTCTAGTATATAATAAATAGGCCTACAAATGTCATACAACCAGGTCTCAAAGATCCATCTATATTAGGGTCTTACCATAGAAGATATGATGGGCTGGATCCAGATGTTCAGGCATATGCATTTCCCTAGGGACATGCTACTTGTTTCTGAGGAATGCCCATGGACACATGCTCTGGCGTGCGGCATGTTCCCCTGGGTGGGGTAGAAGAGGCTGTGGCCAGCACCCAGGCTGGCCTCAGCAGCTTTATCTAAGGTCCTGGGGACCTTCCAGGACTCCAGCAGCAGAGATCCAGAAGCAGGGAGCCTGGCTGGCAGCTGCAGCACGGCTTCAGTTGGTCAAGCTCCAGTATCAGGCAGTGTGTGCTGCCACCACATGTACCTCCCTGCTTTTTTCTGCTGCAGTTTTTTTGACACTGGGATCTCCTGGTGTGTGTGTTTCCCTCCACCTCCCCCCAACCCCCTGGCTGCAAATTAGCAATGCAGGGAACACCTCCATGTGCGGTGGGCAGCAGTACAGATGGGCCTGCAGTGCTGCATAATGCAGATGTGTGCTCATCTGGACATGTCCATGGATAGCTTATGTTTTTCTGAGTCATTGCTGATGACTGACAGATTTGTTTCTTGCCACTTCTTTTCCTACAGCTGGGTAAATCTTAGTTTCCTTGATTTGCACTGTTCTCCCCACAGTACTTCTTCCTGTTACAAAAGATAGGAGCGAGCTGAGGTCACTTAGCAGGCCCAGTAACTCAAAAGTATGGTATGAAGAAAGTATTGAGGAAGTAATGGGAGTATGGTAGTGTTTTCCTATCATATCAAGAAAGAAGCATGGGGTATACTGGGGATAGAAGGAAAATTTCTCAGTCATTGTTTACTCATAAAGGAAGATACCCTGGTACAGATTTCTAGGTCTGAAGTTAAGGCTGCCTTTAATTTTTTTCTTGGTGTTACTGTTCCATAAATGGTGAGAAAGGGAAAAAGAAAGAAGTTATGCTGCTATGACTTTTGTCTCTGAAGCATTAGCCCCAAAACTTGGCTACTCATTCTGACACTGGGAGGTCTCCCTACTTTTGCTGCAAATATTGATGATAAAATGAACATATTGTTCTGTATGTGCAAACTGCAACCTTGTGCATCTGGAGACAAATATGTGCCTGTAAACAAGGTAGGTTGTTATGAAACTATAATATCTGCAAGGACCAATGTGCTTTTAAAATGTAGAGATTGAGTTCCTGAGAGATGATTTTTACTAACTTTGAAGCAAGATATTTTTACAACTGGGCACAAGAACAAAAATATTTAAAATAAAAAAGAGCCTATAATCACATATTTCAACAAAAGCCCCCCCCCCAAATATGGATCAACAGATGCAGGTGGTAATTATGCCACTTACAACTGTGATTTTTTTTAATCCAGGATGAAAGCATATGAAACATTAATGCTAATGTCTTGAATCCTTCTTTCTTTAGTATCTGGCTGTCTTTTGGCTTTAAAAGTTTGTTTTTCTTTAGGGCAATGGTTCAAAACCAATGAGAGATCTCACTGTTACATATGCTTTTTGCCTACTCTGTTCTTTAAACCTATATTGGACAACAGATATTCATGACATTCACATGCATTCATGCTTTTCTTGAAAGTTAATTAAATGTTCTATTACTGTTGAGAACATGCCCTGATTCATGTTGTTAGAATAACATATTCAAATACAAGTACTTTTCCAAAATTTTAAAACCTAGATTGATCATAAATTCCTTACTAATACTTAGGTAATCATACTAAAAATATTAATTTGATTACCTGTACAATCAAGAAATACAATTTATTGCAATATATTTTAAAATATATAAGCAGGGGAGTAAAGCTTGTAATATATTAAAACAAAATAAAAATGTATGTAGTCACATTGATTTTCAGTGCCATTATCTTGTCCTATGTGTAATAGAACTATGTGAGAACTATGCGTAATATCTATGTGATGCCATATCCTGTGAGAACTATGTTAGATGTCTGCAGGCTTCCCAGTCAGTTCCCAGACAGGACAGGTTGGTAATACAGAGCGTAGGTATTTTCTTAGTTTAACTTTCCTTATTTGTTACAAGCATAGTCCTTGAATAGAAGCATTGAAATATTATGGAGACAATACTTTCTTCCAGCAATCTCAATCCTCACACTAGTGTCAGATTAAAAAAAGCTAGTACCTTAAGAATTACCTCCATATACTGAGAATTAAGCAGATATCAAACTTTCTTCTATCTTCCACATCTTCTCTCAGGCTAGGGACAGACATTCAAAGAGCCTGAGCATGAATTGATTCAATTTTTGCAGTTTAGTCTAACTTGGCTAGGCTGAACTGGTTTGTAACTGGACAGATATCCTCTCTGGACTGAGGAAATTCAGGCATATGCCTCCAGTGGCTCAGGCTATAAGCCAGTGGAGCACTAGAGAAGCCCTCCCTTCCCTTCTAGACTGCTGAGCTGAGGGGGAGTGTGGCCAGGCCCCAGAAGGACCTCTGACTAGGGAGGTATGCCTGCACCATCCAAGGCTTTTCCCTACTGACTGCTCAAGGGGCAGGAGTGTTGCCATACCCCAGTCCCCTGCTAGCTAGCACTCTGAGGCAACAGGTGTGTGCAATGCATGCATTTGTTGATGATACAGAGCTTTTCAATTTCCTTCCAGTTGAAGTAAAGTTTTGATTGTGCGCTGCCAATGCAGAAACAGAGTGAGAGAGGGAGAACTGGAACTGACATGCGCAAGACAGGCTCATGGAATTTTCCATTGGACTCACCCAGCCTGTGTCCCCTGGGCGACCCCAAGAGCTGTCAGTCAGGCTGACCTACTTTTCAGCCCTGCGCCTGCGTGGTAACAGCAGAGAGTTCAGGCTCACACATGCTCAGTCAGCTAAGAGCATGATGTCATTCGGCTAGAAAGTTCTTTGAGGGACACATTCTAATTGGCCACCAAATTGTTATATAAGGTTAAGGAGCCCCTCCCTCGGGGAGAGATCCGCTTGAACTGAGGACGGTGCCTGGTCTCAGTATCTCTCTCAGTAAGGCTTCCCGGCCTGTCGGTCTCCTCCTGTGAGGACTCTGGCTGTCTTGCTGCGTCTTCACCCTCGATTGTACTGTTCATTCACGACGTCGATTCTCCGGTTTATGAACTGTTTTGATTTTGACTTCGACTTCAGCCTGCGACAGTTCCCGCTGTCTCCAGCTTCCTACTTACCTGACGTTTAACCGACCTTAGCTTCGATTCTTGACCACGGCTTGGCTCAACTCCGCACACTTCGGCTCAACTCCGGCTATCTCCACGGCTATCTCCAACCATCTGATTGGCGTCACGTCTCGCTATCCTCAACGGGTTACAGTTTTGTTTACTGTGTGTTAGTTCATCCCTTTTATGAGCCGTTGACCAGTCCTAGGACTATTGAGCCAGGCAGCCGCCCCTAGCCTCCGGGTTAGATAGCAAGGGCTTGGCTCAAGAACCCTGTGGACCAACGGACCCCTGTGTTGTTGTTTGTTCGTGCCATCGCACCACTGTAACTGAAGAATCACTGTGCCTGCGCCTAAAAAGCGTAAGTCAAATAAACCTACCTTGTTTAAGAAACCGTGCCGAGAGGCTCAGTACTCCATCGCCAAGAATCCCGCCTGTTTTCGTGGTCAATAGCCACCCCGGCCCACCGTGACACTGGGGCTTGGTTCATCCCCCCGGGACACTTCCCTGCTTCTTTATACTGTCTTCAGCAAACTGATGGCAAGCAAGCTAGCAGGAAGTTGATAACAATGTTTATTACCTTATCAGAAAAACAATAGTCTCCCTCCATTAGTTCAAACTCTTCTTAAATACCTTATCAGCTGACCTGTTGATTAGCTCCAAAAAGCCCTAAGCAGTCAGTGTTCTGTCTGCCTGTCCCAGTATAGTTGGAGACATGCACACACAGACACCTCTTGGCATGAACTAGCATACCACGTGCCTAGGGTCAATGGGGCTGGGCTCTGTGCTGTGGAAGATAGGAGGGAGGGAGGGGGAATCTCTGCTTCAGAAGCGAGCAGTGGGGGGTGGAGTTGGGCAGGGGGAACCCAGGCAGACCCTGGTGTGCCTACAGTCTCTGCAGAACGCCAGACAGGGAGCAGAGGGTAGTGGCCAGGCTTGCTGTGGAGCGGAGAGCCCCACCCAGCCCAGAGAGCATGGTGGAATGATGTTGGGATGCTGCGGGAATCTGGTTAATCTTAAACCATCAGGGGGTCTGGGACAGACATTGCATAAACCAGTTTGAGCCAAATCAGTTAAGTCTGATACTACATTGAACTGGGTTTGTCTCAAACCAGTTTCAGCCATTTTCAAACTGGTTTATGTGCACTGAAGATCTGTTCTGTTACAGGTTTAAACCAGTTTCTGATCACTTAAATTGATTTATGTGTAATGTCTGTTCCTAGCCTCAAAGAATTACATTACCAAATTAAAGTAGTAAGCATGTCTTTCAAACTCTGATCCTTTATGTACAACACTGATATGAAAACAAAAGAATTAAAAAAAAATAGGAACCTCTGTGTAACAGTAATCGTATGGAACCAAACCACCTGTTTGCCAAAAAACAGTTCATTTGGAGAACCTCAGTAGCATCTGAGTATCGGTATAAGACTTATGTCCAAAAAAGAACTATAATTATAAAACTATCAATTAAGAAAAGTTCATTTTCCATAGCTATATTCTATTTGGTAAATAATTAGCATATCATTTGAAACCTTCAGAATAAACAGTAGGTGCAGAAGTGTTTTACTGGATTTGAAGAGCATAATTCTGAATTGAATGCCCACGATATTTTAGCATACACACACAGCAGCTGATACTATGTGCATGCTTAGGGTGCAAGCTTTTCTCATGCAGTTTTACTATATATTCAAGCGGTATTTCCAAACAATACTGTTGCTTTACTTGCTATAACATCTCTTCACACTATATTGACTTCTATGCATTTTACTTTTGAACATTAACTTTCCATTTTTGTTCAATAAGTTTTACTGAGGCTTTCTAAAGCAGTCATTTGTTCTAATCATTAAAGCTTGAACTTTTTTCTCAAACATAACACTGATTATAATTACTTAAACTATATTTTTAGTTACTTTTTCTGATCAGAATTATTCTCTCAGTTCTTGGATGGCCAGGAATTATAACTGTAGAAATCACACCTGGTTATGGGGAACTATCATTTAATACGCAGAAATGGCATAGCAGAAATGATATAGCCTTATAGTTACAGAAGGATTGCTGTTACTAGGAAAAAGGCCTTTTGATTATTTTCATCTTGTATCAAGAATAAAAAAGCTGTCAGACCAAAGCAAGTTCCCTGGTTATGACTGTAGACCAACAATTTTATTACTTTAAAGCACAGGAAAAATAATTGAATTTTCTATGAGACAAAGCAGTTTATCACATGATGTGATCTTTAAAAAAATCAGTTTATTAAGTTGCAGTTTTTTTCTAAAATCTCTGTTGCCATAAATTAAATCAGAATGAAACTGACTTCCAGGGGAATAATCATTCTATGAAAAATCCTTCCTCAGTCTCTAGTATCTTCAATGCAGGTTCCAGAAGTATATTTATTTTAGGGAGTTGGTTAAAATATCTATGTGAAGGAGAGCTACACATCCCTACAAGCTGATATTGGCACCCAAGGAGGATGACTGGAGGTCCTCTGGGTTAGAATATGAGGGGAACATGATGAAGGGGATACAATGGTAGGAGTCTACTACAGACCTCCAAAACAGGAACAAGAGCTTGGCCACTAATTTTCCAGGGAACTAGCTGAGGCTGCATTCTCTCAGTGCATGATTGTCATGGGAAATTTCAACTATCCAGACATCTCATGGGGAAGGCACTCAGTCACAAAGCTTCCTTCATTGTGTGGATAGGCTTTACCTGTCTCAAGAATTTTGTGGGCCAACTAGAGGTAAGGTGCTGCTGGACCTGGTACTGGCCAAAGAGGATGATCTAGTCAGCAACCTAAGAATTGAAGGAAAGTTGGGAGACAGTGACCATGAGTTGATCACTTTCACTATCCATTGCAAAGCTGGCATGTCAGTCAGCGATGCAGAAGTCCTTGACTTTAGGAAAGCCAACTTTCATAAGCTCAGCAGGCTTCTTGATGAGGCCCTGATAGGCCATAATCTGACAGGGAGGGAGTTCATGACAAGTTGTTGCTCCTTAAGGATCCTAGAAGCACAAGGGAAATCCATCTTAACCCATAGGAAAAGGAGTAAAAGAGCTTAGCAACCCCCTTGGGTCAACAGGAACTCATGGACCTCTTACATCTAAAAAGGGAGGCATATAAAGGATGGAAGACAGGAAACACCACAAAGGAGGAGGATTCTGCATTAGTCTGCATCTGTAGGGAGTGAACTACGAAAGCCAAGGCTGTAACCAAACTCCAAATGGCTACACGAATCAAGGAAAATAAAAAGTCCTTCTTCAGATATGTGGGGAGTCAGAGGAAAAGCAATGGCAACATTAGACCCCTGCTAAACTAAATGGGGCAGCTGACAACTGACACCCAGGAAAAAGCCAATCTGCTTAATGATTACTTTGCATCATTTTTTTACCAGCCCAAAGGGACCACCCTGCCTAACATGATGTGGGACAGCCAGGGTGAGGGTGAATACACACCCACCATTAGCATAGATCTTGTGAAGGAACAGCTTGAGAAGCTGGATAGCCACAAATTAGCTGGTCCAGATAGATTGCTTTCAAGAGTGCTAAAGGAAATGGCAGACATCATAGCGTGGCCCTGGCAAGGATATTCAAGAACTTGTGGTGCTCGGGCTAAGTACCTGAAGATTGGAAGAGGGCCAACGTAGTGCCTATCTTCAAGAAAGGGAGGAAAGAAGATCCGGGAAACTACAAGCCAATTAGTTTGACCTCAATCCCTGGAAAGAACTTGGAAAAAATTATCAAAGAAATAGGCTAACAGAAGGGAACATTATGAGGGAAAGCCAGCATGGCTTTCTTGCGGGTAGGCCTTGCCTGAACAATCTCATTTCCTTCTATGTCCATGTGACACATCACCTGGACAAAGGGGAAGAGTTTAATATAATATTTTTGAACTTCTAAAAAGCCTTTGACCTGGTGTCTCATGATGAGGGGACTGCTGATATGTTGCTGACGCAAACTATTCTTGTCTGCCTTTGTTTGACTTTTTACTATGCGTAGTTATTAAGTCAATAAACCTTTCTTACCTTTCTACCCCTCAACCACACTCTCAATCAATCCCGAACCCTCTGCTGGTGGCTGGGACATCAGTCAAGACCTTTCTGAAATGAGATTTTGAGACTTATTCCTACTGTCATGCAGTGCCTATACATGAGCAGGGAAGCTGTTCCAATGTGCTGGAATTCCAGTGCATTGGAGCAGGCATGATTAATTGAGTCTTCTGAAACGTGGCAATTACAGTGCTCCAATAGCCCCCAACATCTAATGTATCAGTGACCCATGCTTCAAAATAGCAGTGCAGGCACTTTATCTAAAGCTTCTTTGACAAGTGTTATATAAAGCATTTCTGCCTTTATATACATGAGACATTCCAGAAGCATTAATTAGAGCAGGCCCTGGAGTGCCCATGTGAAATGGAATCCAGATCTTTTGCAATTTTCTGTGAAAAAGCAAGAGCACTGTAGTGTATGATTCAAAGGAGGAGACTTGAAATTGCTAATATCTGAAAACTGAGTGCCTTAATTCCTGGGCTGCTGGCTGTTCTGGTCTTCCTCTCTGTTATCCAGAGTGGACCAGAGAAACTTTCTCAATGAAACTTTTTGCTTCGACAAGACATTTCTGAACATCTTTTCTTTTCTTTTCCAGGTCTGTAGTTCTCAGTTGCTTTTTAGATACCATGAATTTATATTTCTTTCATAAACTTGTTTAGATTAATTGCTATATTGAAGCAATTATCAAAATGAGTCAAGGAACACCTCATGTAAGGGAATACTATAAACTTTAAAATTTGGCAGTAAATTAGAAACAGTTTATATCATTTTAACCCCTATTGAAATTAACTGAATAGTGGTCAGAGTTGAGACAACTAATTTTAGCACCTTTTGATAGAAAATTAGATTTTCAACTTATTTTTTTTCTCAAAGGGTTTTTTGTTTTAATAAGTTTATATTTAGTATTTTGACTAGAAAAAAAATTCAATGAAATTGTTTCCTGTGAATGAAAACCATATTTCTCAACAAACTCAAATATTTTTGGACAAATAAATATAAAGATATTTTTCAGTGAATGGGAATTATCTGCAAATATGTGGAATAGAGATGAGGATTTTTTTTAAAGAATATATAGAATGATATCATTGAAAGATGGACACTTCCTTTTAAATATTTTTGGAGGTGGAGTGTTTATTTTATGATATTCCCTCATGGAACAAATATAGAATATATTTGATTTTTGTACTTGGTAAATTTCTAGTTTCTGAATTTTTGTGATAAATCTTCTGTGGTCATACTTCTCAGTTTGCAAAAAGTGCATGTAGAAGCAATTACCAGGGAATGATTTATAATGAAACAAACAGATCATATTTGACTAAAATAGTTGCGTATCAAATCTAATTAGAATTCTGTCATGATGACATGGTGAATGTCAGGATGAGAACAAAACAAAGCTGCAGCTAAGTAAATCAAAGCAAAGTTCAAGTTGGAATTATGTAGTTTGTCATTGTCAGTAACTATCTTATAAAGCAGGTGTGTTTTATTATTTTGATATCAAAGGCCCCTTTTGGGAAGGTAAAGTAACAGTAATTGTCATAGCAGGAAATGTAAGATTCAGGTAACAAGTCTTGAAATAACAGTTCTCTATTTGTAAGGTCCTTTAGCCCTCCCCTCCACTATATACTGTTAACAGCAGTATATTCCCTAAGTCAATACAGTCTTTCAGGGCATGTTGACATGAGATGCCACTGGACATTTATTTAGTTCTTGTATTAGCAAGTAGTAAATAAATGATCAGTAACTGAAGTTACTGCACAGTAGAGCTCATGGACATCTTTTAGGTGACACTACTACACAGTGGCCTAATAATACAGTAGTGTATTAGCACTGTGCTGTCATGTGCTGCTATGCAGTATTTTTTGGCTACTGCACAGTCAGCATCTCATGTAGACACACACTAAATGTCTTTAGGATGCTATTTCCTCCAAAGACAGGGAAACATCTGTCTCTCAATCTTTATGCTTCAAACAGAATTTTGAATATTAAAATGAAATATAACTATATAGATTTTAAGGAGTTCAATGAATTCTATATAAGTTAGTAGAACCTGAAAGCTTTTATAGGTAAAATTTTGTACGGATTACACCTCCATTGCTTGTGATTGCAGGGAGGCAGTTAGAAAGGCCAAGGCAGAGACAGAACTAGGGCGGGTGACCAGAATTAAGGATAAGAAAAAGTCCTTTTTCAAATACATAGGGAGTAAGAAGAAGGCACCAGGTAACGTGGGACCCCTACAGGACAGGTTTGGCAATCTGGTGATTGCAGCAAAGGAAAAATCTGATCTCTTCAATGAGTTCTTTGCCTCCATATTTCTGAGCAGGGACCGGGACAACTCCCCGACTAGGATTACAGACAGGCTCAAGGGACACAATGCCATGCCTAGGGATGATCTAGTTAGAAAGGGCTGGACATGTATAAATCAGCAGGTCTGGATGCTCTTCATTCGAGGGTACTGAGGGAATTGGTGGAAGTCATAGCAGGGCCCTTGGCATGGCTGTGTGAGCACTTGTGGTGCTCTGGCCAGGTCCCAGAGGACTGGAAAAGGACCAGTGTGGTCCCCATTTACAAGAAAGGGAGAAAGGAGGTCCCAGGTAACCATAGGCCAGTTAGTCTCACCTCAGTCCTTGGGAAGACCTTTGAGAAAATTATCAAGGAACACATCTGCTGGGGCCCAGGATGGGAGGTAATGCTCAGGGGAAAGCAACATGGGTTCATTGTGAGGGGATCCTGCCTAACTAACCTTGTTTCCTTTTACAACCAGGTCACCCAGATGTGGACCAGAAGTGCTTCCAGTCCATTTCTGGGTCTGCTGCCAAGCACGCTGGGGAGCCCCCCACACTCCTGTGGGACACTCCATCCGCCCCAGCATCTCAGCATTCATGAGCCACCTGATACCTTCAGGTATGTAGAAAAAACATTTAAAGCTGTGTCTATGTCCAAACCTCCAAATCTTTTTGAATCTCTCCAGATCAATTTGGACGGTTCTGATTCAATTCAGAGAGATTAAAGGGTCTCTTGATTTGATTTGGATTCAGAGATTTGGCTACTGAGTCAGGCCGAATCTCTGCTGAATCAAATCAGAGACTGAAGTTTCACACAGCCCTAATTCTAACCATGTCAAAGGGTCACTTTGATAAAAAATATTCAAAATTCTCACTAATATTAGCTATATATGCTTATTGATAAGGAAAGGGGGGGGGAATATACTTACATACAAGCAAGAATAAACTATGATTTCTTAGGCTAAGATCTTCAAATACCTGGCAGCTCAATATTTTAGAAGCTCTAAGTTCAGTTTCCATGGCCTTGATACACTAGGTGCTATACAATACTTCTTTGTGAAACACTAGAAGGGAAATGATATCCCATATCTTACTCAGGGTCCTCTTTGTGAGACAACACTCCTATTCAGACTTGTAAATATCAACAAAATTCAATATAATACAGCTAAATAACTACTTAGAATTACCACAATAAATTATAATTTTGGTAATAATTGTTTTTTAATCCATATTGAGATTTATCTCCCAGATAAGTAATTATTAATATATAATTTAAAACAGTTAAAAAGAACAGCATTATTTGGAGTATTTACTGAAGTTAAGCATGGATGCAAGGTGGGTCATTGGAAGCATTCTGCCATTTAAAACCCGTCATGAATTCTACTGACTATTTTAAAGAACCTAAGTTGTTTAAAACAGGGATGTCAGAGTAAATAAAAGAAAGGTTCTTAGTTGAAGACCTTACAAAGCTACCCAGATCTGTTATAACTAAGAAAACAGTGTGTAAATAGTGACAAAGTCGCTTAGCAAAAGCTGATACACAACACAACACAGTGTAAAGTCAATGTTCCTTCTCTTTTTAGTTTTACAATAAAAAATAAGTGACTTAACATCTCATTCAAAGCCTTTTGAAATCAATGAAAAACCATTGACTTGAATGGCTTTTACATCAAGTCTTCCATTGGCTACTTTCTTGTATATATTATTGGACAAGGAGGTTTTTAGGAAGGATTTGAATGAAGAGAAATAAGTGCACAAAAGGTATAAAAAGGTGTTCATGTGTACAGGGAGGGATAGATCAAAATGGGGACATAATAGGACCTGGTATGAGTTAGTGCATGTCCCATTCACTAAAGAAGCAGTATTCAATAAAATTGAGAATTATGTTTAGCAGCAGGTTTGATTTCAACTAGTCTCATCCAGATGGAATCCTCTACTGACTGTTATTAAGTCCAGGAAAACTAAAACAGAACAGGTGGTTGTCAAGATTAGTTATGATGTTGCCAGTATTGTATATATTTTAAATAAAAGTGAACATACTGTTAACTTAATCGGTAGTATTAGCTGAATTTCCAGTTGTCCGGGCACCAGTCCTGGAACCTGAGGAAGGAGGAATGATGCACAAAAAATGCAGCCAGTGTGCTGTTGGTCCAGCTTCTATTGCCACTGCTAGCAGTATAGCAACTGACAGTAACCCATATATCGCCACCACCGAGGATACATTTTTGATAAGCCTCTGCTTCATTTGCTTTGCTGCATGGCTGTTATTGTTGTTCCAGTTAAAGTGCTACATAGAAAAAAATGTAAAGTCAAAAAGTAAAAGGTAAGTCAACACTGGGCAACAGAAGAAAAGTTGCCATTTAAAATGAGCCAAGGTTAGGGTCTCAATAGAATGGAGCAGCACCTGGAGGAGGAGGGGGGAAATGCTTCAGAATAAACATCTTATCAACAAACAGAATTTCATTGCCATAATAGGTATGGGAAAATCTAATGTTTAGCTGCTTTTTAATTAAACAAAGCCATTATAATGGAATTAAACTGAAAATTAACAACAAAATAAATTTCAACTTATTTAATTAAAAAGTACATTTTCTTTTCTTTTCCTTTGCCCATTTTAAAACTGATGAAAATGAACCAATTCTTCTTTCAGGTATCCAGGTTGTAGCCATATTGGTGTAGAGGCAAAAGGAATCAAAACTCATGGCAGAGATGATATCTTTTATTAGACCAACTAGATATTTGCACACAAAAAAATCTTTATTTTCAAGCTTTCGGGCACAGGCACCCTTCATCAGGCATAGGAGATTGTAAAGATTATAAAAGCTATCCTACATAGAAATGAAAATTCATAAAGAAACCTATACAACTACTGAGGAATTGCTTGGCACTGATGTAATGTTAGGAACAGTTCAACAATTCTACACAGCTTTCCTATTAGTTACTGTCACAGAGGCATTCAGGGTAAGAGATATTATATTGGGGATGAAGGAAAATGGATGAAATACAAATTGCTCTGGATGTTCTTTGCTCTAGGCACAAGACAAAAGGCAATAGCTCACAATTAGAAAAGGAAGTACGTAGCATAAATCTGTATATATCTGTTAGAGTGACAATATTTGAATCTTGGGAAGCACTTGATTTGCAGCTGAAAGGCTTTATTCTGTGGCT
>NW_017728994.1:9261703-9271501 GCF_001723915.1 Gavialis gangeticus | reverse complement strand
TCTGTGTCTCAGCAAAAGCTGCTGGTCACAAGGCAGAACGATGTATTAAAATACCTTTGCAAATGCTTAGGCAAGCAGTTTCCTACTGATGGGATGGTGTGTAGAATATACGGTGTAAGAAGAACAAGATGCAGCCCACCAGCTATCGTCAGGAGATAAAGCAGAAGCAAGACCTTGGAGATGAAGGAGTCAGCAAGAAACCAGAAAGAACCAGAAAATGACCAGAGGAAGCAGAGTTCAAAGTCTTGAGCATGCACTCTTAGCAGAGAGAAACTTAAATGAGTGGAATGCATAGGCAATCCCATTCTAATGAAGTAAACAGTAAACAGAGGCAGAGCTTGAGATAGGAGGAGCTATGGGTGGAACAAAAGAAGGGACAAAGGTGGAGCGAATGTTAATAAGTATGAAACAAGGTGTATAAAATGTGAAAAGAACTAATATTCACTGCTGCTCCCCATGTTCACAGGCTGTGTGTCTGTTAGGGAACTCGCCCAAAACTGTCTCCATTCTGAATAAAGCTGTGGTGAGCAATGTGTGCTGGTGTTTGCTCCCTGCTTGCTCTGCTTGCTCCCTAATCTTGCTCTGGATAATTGGATCATCGTCTCCCTAGTCGTTGGGCACCACACGGAGTCGGGGTCTAACAGTATCTGATCTGTCTATCTAATCTGTCTATTTTATCTACCTATCTACGCTTTAGAGTTTTTATGGATTGTTCATGTTACATACTTCATGAGAAGCGTAGCACACAATCTGTATTTTGCGGATAACAGCAAATATATGGTCAAGGATTAGAAAGTGGCAGAGATGAACAGCGCAAACTGGAATAAGGTACCAATGAAAGTTCCATTTTGACTTGCAGCAGCTGACACATTGTCACAGGACTTTGTGAAGTATTAAATTTAAGAAAACCACAAGGAGCAGTATGACCAAGAAACATGGTTTGAGTACCACAGTCTTGTTATTGTCTCCATTTTCAATTAGAAATGTAGGGTCATTGTGGTTATATCTGGGGAAAATACATCATCACCTAGTCCAGTGGGAGCTAATCATTTTTTGGCAGGCATGCCACAGATTAGCAGTGTTCCCTCTAAACTGCACAGGCATGCCATGCAGCTTAAAGGGAATGCTGCAGATTAGCCCTGCATTCTCCCTAAGTGCCATTCAGATCCCCTTTCCCTACCTAATCTGCTGCTCCATACGTTTGAAAGTGCATCCATAATTGTTGCCCCTATTTGGGGCTCACTACCCTGCCTTCATTGGGCTTACCACTCTGCCCTGTCATCAAGCTTGCCACCCTGCCCCTTATTGTGCTCGCCACCCTGCCCCTTGTCAGTCACACACTCTATCTCCCCCACGTTCAGAACTACCACAGGTCTCTTTCATCTTCCCTGGGCCATACCAGGTGATCACAGGCCTCTCTCAGCTTGCTTCACACCTGTCCCTGCTGAAGGGGTAACCCACCTTTCATTGGAGCAGCACAGGTGTGGCATTTACTGGAGACCATCCCACCATAGGCAGCCCCACTGTGCCATCCAACCCCAGCAAGATGTGGTTTTAGATTTTGTCCAGGACTAATGGACCCGCACAGCACTGCCCTAGAGTCTACCTACTTCACCATTCCCTCTTAGTGTGGTATGACTTCTGGACCAACACTCATCTGGTTTACAACTTCCTCTGCCATGTAATTCATCTCCTTGTGGCCTCCAGGAGTTACCTATAAGACTCCTTTGATATATCTCCTTGTGTCCAGGCCTTCACCTCTCATCTGTGGTCCCTGCTGCATTAGGGAACCTTTGTTCAATAAGGCCCTGGTCCCAGGTTGCACCAGTTGGGGCAATGGGCTGTCTGTTGCTGAGTTCACCCCTTTCAGTGAGTCTTAGATCTTCAGGTCATCTTGGATCCCCAGCCTTGCCCAGGCCAGCTGAAGGAAGTAAATGGCCTGCCTGCCACTGGTCCCTCACCACCATTACTCCTAGCATGTCTCTACAGCCCACAATCATTGAGACACTTGACCTCCTTCTCAGAGTCATGGCCCTTTCCATGATGCTCATCTGTCTGTGCTCTAATCTAACTCCAAGCGCAGGTACCCTAGGCTCTGTCTCTCTCCTGATGATTTGCTCTGGCCAAAATGAGGTTTGAGTTGCTCCCCTGCTCTCCCAGGGTCTCTTGCCCTGGAAAACCCAGGTCTGAGCTTCCCCAGACTCTACTCCCCTTGTTCTCGCTGAGCCTTCTTCCAGCTGCTCAGGCAGCCACAGCCAGGCTCTCATCCTAGGTACACTGGGCATCATATTAGACGGTAATGATCTTGGACCTCCACAAATCTAGCCCACCTAGGTGCAGCCTTCTTTATATTGAGGAACCCCTCCTGGGTCCTCTGGAGCCTCCTTCTGCCCCTACTAGCTCCCCCTTTCCTCTGGTTGTCCCCACTCCTCCTCAAGGAGACAAACTTACCCCACAGCCTAGTGGAATGTAGCAGCCAAGCTCAACCAGGCTACTCAGACCCAGATGGTCTCCACCTGCTGTTAGACTTTCCCAAACCACAGGCTTCCCCTGAGCCTACTACCTGGCTTACAGTGGTACTCATGCTTGCAGCTGACTTAGGACTGTGTTCCTTCCAGGCTCACCCAGCTATACCCCTTCCCAGGAGTGTTACAACTACTGATGTTTGTCTGAAGGGCTTCCCTGGAAGCCCTGCTCCCTGTGTCTGGGCTTATACCCAAGCTGCCTAGCTCTCTTCCACTCAGGTGACCTCTCAGCCACCAGATGTCTGCCTAATTGTGCCTGAGTGCACCTGTCAGCTGTTCCACATCCTGCCAACTCCCCTTCAAGTGGCAGGTACCTTTGTGCTCTGCCACACTATCCGGTAACAAACATTGTTACAGAAAGAATGACCATAGGTACAGTTCAAAAAACAAAGACTCACTTGAGTTTATTGTCTACAAACAAGTCTAGTCACTAACAGCCATGGTAAGTCAGCACATAGTGCTAACTGGGTTAGTTACAGTCCAGCACATAGTGCTAACTGTGTTACTTACAGTCACGATACAGGCATATTATATAATTGGGTAATTGTATAACATATGCCACAACTATCAAGGCCAGTACATATAATTAAGTGTTCCCAGGTCCTCTTGTATACACTAATTAAAACAATTGCATGTTTACAGTATACATAACCTTAGTCTCACTAATTGCTACAATATAATATAATATAAATACTCAGAGTTGGCAATCCCTCATGTTCGAGGATGATCAGTTACACAGGTCAAGTAAAGGGTTGTAAATGAGTCTATTGATGGCTAAGAAAGCTGATCCTAGAGTCACAGACTCTCTGGCAAATGCCACAGATGGTGATTAAAGGGAGGTTTGGAACATGGATTTCTTGGTCTTGTTTCCTTTCCTTCTATTTCTGTCATTTTTCTGCCTCCATGGCAGGATGGTTTTCCTCAAAGATGTACCCTCTTTCACAAAGCATTGCCATGTAGCTCTGTCCCTGACTAGTTTTTCCCAGTTTGTGGTGTCAATGCCACACTCCTTAATGTTTGCTTTGAGGGTGTCTGTAAGCAACCATGCCATTCACTGGAGCACTTGGTGTGTACCAGTTTCCCGGATGTTGCTGTTGTCCGCAGGAAGGATGGTCAATTATTGAGACAGATTCCAGAGGGTCCTCAGTGGTTCTCGCCTGCCGTGATTTTGCTGGAATAAATGTATTTAGTAGGGAGGAAGATGTACATTCCGTCTCTCCTGGTCCCCTCCTCTGATCCTCCTGTCAATTTTTCCATTTTGGGGCTCTGCCTCCCCTACACCCCACCTAATGCCAACCAATGATGTTGAATCCCAGTCTTCTGGGTTTGATCCTGGTGTTGGTATATGTCTTGGTCATTTGAAATGGTATACTGTGCACAGACGTCAGTTCATCTCACTCAGCTCTTGCCTCAGTGGGGGTTGATCTGGCCAGTACCTGGCCCTGGTTTACCTTGCCTTCTGGTGCTGGTTTCAATTCTCTTTGCTTGTCATTGCCATGGCATGGACAGCTGTCTCTTCTTCTCTCCACAGGTTCCTGGTAAACCCAATCTGTCTGGGAGACATCAGGAATCCACGTATTTGCTTCAAGTAAGTAATGCTGCCCTTCTGGGCTTGTAATATTTCTCAAAATCCCCTCTCGGGGCTGCCGCCACTTTCCCTCTATGGGGCACGGCTCTGTTCTGGGCTGCTGAGTGCCCGCAGGGGAGCCCACTTCATGGGCTGGCCAGTGAATCAGCACCGGCATGTGGCCATAAAGCGTGACCACACTGGCATGGGAGCTGATCCCAGCTCCTCCCAGATCAGCTGGTTTTTTTGGATGCTTTTCTCTGCCATGGCAGTTTTTCCAGCCATTGGTCCATGCCTGTTTCTGTCTTGGCTTTCCACCCCAGGTAAGTTCCCCTCTGGGGATCTAATTTTGTAATAGTGTCTTTGAATCATTTCTTCTGGCTGCTGCATGTCCTTTGTCCTTGGCTGTGTTGGGAGTATTGCAGTTTTTCTGGTAAATGTACATCAGTCGTGTCCATACAGTGCCTTGTCCACCACAGCTGATGTTGGATAATCAATGCTTCCATACTGGTGGTGTTAGCATGAGCAAGGACACTGGCATTTGTGTGATGATCCCACTTTATGCCAAGAATCTTCTGGGGGTAGTGCTGGTGATGGCATTCCAGGCTTTTCATGTATTCCCTGTAGGTCACTGAAGCTTCACCAATGTAGAGGAGAGTTGGGATTACCACAGCTTTGTTGAAGTCCTGATATTGAGATCATTAAACACACAATAACTCAATCTTCCAAAGGCAGAGCTGGTACATCACATCCTATACTGGATCTCCTCATTGATGTTGGCCTTCTTTGAGAGATGGCTGCTCAGGTGTGCCAAGTGTTCAACATTCTCCAGTCCCTGCCCATCACTGAGGATCTTTGCCAGGGGAGTAGACTGGCAAAACGTTTCCAGGCACAGGGTGTGAGACATACCACACCCTGAGAATATATATGTGAACAATACATCCCCATGAATTTCAGTTACTGATAAGTAGGTTTGTTTTTTAAGCTTTCCTTTCTAAGTAGGACCTGAAAGTGAGAACTAAACTAGCACATTCTACTGTAAGAAACACAGTTACAGAAAAAATGGTTCCTCTGTTGCACTCTGTTAGTGAACAGTTTAACTCCTGTGCCTTCAAAAGAGAGAGCTGAGGAATAAAATAACATCTTACAGGTCATATGCACATGATGTTGTAAATAAAAGCCAAGCATAAAGCAGATAATAAATAAAAAATGAAAAGATTTTCTCATATATGGTGATATGATTATTTCCACAATGGGGTCACAGTATTAATCTAGCATTTTTGTTTTTAAAAGAAAGGTTATTTTTTATTTTATGCCATTTGTATTTATAGATAATTATATAGGAACAAGAGAGCAGTGGCCTGAATAATATATGTAGGCATTTTTGTATTTCCTATTTACAGGCAAGTTTTCTGGGCAAGTGGGAGTATGAGCTGGAGCTCCTTAGGGGCGTGAGACCCTGAGATAGCAAGCAAAACAGTACTGACCTGTGCCCTTGTTTATGTCACTATTGCCAGGCAGAAAAAGAGAAGCCTGCAAAACTCTTTGAGATTCATAGTCTAGGGTAGCGGTTCTCAAACTGTGAGAGATTGTACACCACCAATGTAAAATGATACAACCTTAAGTACCACCAGCAGACTTTTCAGTTCAAACTTGATTACCACCAGTAAATTTTTGTCATATAAAGTGATTATAATAAATGTGTTGATGCATACCACTGACAGGTTGTCTTCATACCACTGGTGGTACATGTACCAGATTAGGAACTCCTGCTCTAGGGACTGCTGGCAGCAAAGGGTCAACACTGCAGGCTTTTTGCTTCTCTGCTTAAACTTTTGTACAGGCAAGTGTTCCTCTCAGGAAAACAAACCTGGGAGAGTTCTTCTGAATGATTTGAACATGTGTATGCAGCTTGAGTGTGTGGAGAGCAGTAGTTCAAGTTTCAATGGACGCTTCTGCCAGCATTAGGGTCCACTTTATTTTGTATGTAAACTTTGAGAAGGGGTCAAGTTCAACTTCATATTTTTTTAATAACAAACAAAAGTACATTGCCTCAACTGTGTGAATATTATGTTTGTATAGATGACTAGAAACCTCCAACACAAGATCATGTTCCTACTCTGGCTCCCATCATAAAAAAGTTTACAACACACTGTCCAAAGAGCTGAAGCAACTTTGCCATTTCTTAACCTGCCTTTCTGACTGCAAGTTTCTCTCTTTAACTTTGTAAATCAAGAATATTGTAAAATGAAGCCCCAGTTTTCGTCACTACATTTAGGCATTAATGCACAAAATTTAGTGCACACCAAAATAGTAATGAGAGGCATTGCACATCTACAGAAAATAGATTAAAGTCTGAGTGAAATATTTCTCTCTAATATTTTCACGTTCACTTTCTACAGTTTCCAAGGAAAAGCACACTCATAATTGAAATTTTCAGTGCTGCTGCAGCAGCAGAAAACAAGAAAGATCATGGTTTTTTTCTTAATTTTAGACATATGTTTCTATAACTCTGCACCAGAGCTATGCCAAGTACCTAGATTTCAAAATGTTATAAAGCTAGGTTTACGGTTTATGCTTGAAATTTTTCAGCCAGATATTTTAGCAGCTCTTAACCTGTGAAGCTCAACACTAATAATTTTATAACTGAAAATGTGAAACATGATTAACCTTTTTTCATGTTGTATTTTATATTTGAACACTAATAAAGGCTTTGCAGGTAGTGTCCTTGGTGGCTTTGTTTAGTTATTTTTTTGTTTGAAAGAAAGGAATGAATATTAAAAGATTCAAAGAACAAGTAGGACTTACAATAAACAGTTTGTATTACCTATGATATAACATTAAAACTGCAAGAAAAAATTATTTAATGTCTTTTCCCAGCTGGGGCATGATGGAAGGGATTGTACTAATTGAGTACAGTGACAGGGATTGACTAATTGAGTCAAATAGACTCTGAAAGGAACTAAATTATAGAAATATGAAAAAGGATGCAGCTGCAAATACAGCACAGTCAGGGTCTTCCATCAGAAATGTTAACCTCAGTGTTTTTGCATCTCACAACCTCTGATGCCAATTAGTCTTTGTAATGACCTTGTCTTTATTTAATCTCTTTAGACTTTTATGTTAGCACTGCTCACTTGCTTGTACATGCATGCTCTCTCTCTCTCTCTCTCTCTCTCTCTCTCTCACTCACACACATACAGAATAATCTTGTCCAAATGACACCTTTTAATATTGCCCAGATTACACATTTTCCAACCTGACCTCCATTTCACTTTCATGACAGTTACTCTTCAAAATATTTTTTATTTATCTCAGGACTAAAGAGTTTCACAATTTCCATATTTTGTTAATTACAAATTTTCCTTCTTGTTCCTCAATATAAAAAAAAATGTAAGAAAAAAACCTTAAACTTTGGTTTACAAAAATGTTAACATAGGATAGGTAATCTAAACTGGCATGATATATATTGCATTTGCTTGAATATAAAACAAGGGTTTTTTTCCTTCAATCAGCATGGGGGGAAAATTTCTTCATCTTACATTCACGTACAAGGAAACCTCATGTGCTCAGAAATGGAAATAAACTATGAAATTGATTAAATGAAGTTAACACTGAGTATGAATAAGAAGCACATGGCCCATATGGGGCAGACATGCTTATGTGAAGCTACCACAAGACTAGGTTAATATAGCTCACCTGGATAAGATACATGGTAGTACCCATTGTTGTCATTCCCTCTTAGTACTGACTCTTTTTTTAAGTAATGGTGAGCTACACTCAATATACTTCACTATACTGAATGCATTTCAACTTCCTCTTCACTCCCACAATTGAGTTACGTCTTTCTTTCCCATTTCCAGTGATTCCTATTTCTTCATGAGCCTAAATGTCTGGCAAATATCAGTGACTGAGACCCAAAACAGTTCACACAGAATTCCTCTGTCACCCCCCTCTCAACATGTTACATATGATTACTGTGGGTGCCCTCCATGAGGTGGAGCTGGATCAAATTGCATTGCACCTCATCTGCATATCATTTTTGGATGATCCCAGGACTTGTGACAAGAACACCCAGTTTTAGTCATAAGTGGGGGCATAATTAGTACATGAATCGTTTGTTGGGCAGGTATCTGGAATATACACATATACTGAGCAGTGCTGATCTATGGCATCACCGTGGCTTGAAATGGCTGGCCCAATTAACTCTATGGTAAATCATGAACCTTTTGGCCTTAATACTAATGGTATATAGTTTGTACCATGTGTAACTAGGCACAAAAGTGGTGCTTAACAGACATATGTATGTCTACCTGTGCTAAAACTTGCATCAGCTTCAAAAAAGATAAAATGCATCAGTTCTGGATGAATGAAGTCTGTGGGTACCCAAATTACTACAGGTATGTTTATTTCAAAGTAAGTGTTTTCAAATTTGCCCATCACTTCCATGTACTCAATGAAAGCAGGGTCTGACAGTAAGTAGAAAGAGAAAGGGCTCAGAAAGATGTTTGGGTGTGGGGGAGAGGGCAAAGAGGGTACCTGATCCCCCCGCTTTATTTCCCTGCTGTGGTAGTGAGATGTGGACGAAAACAAAGCAAACCTCCAATGGTTAAATGCTATACCTTTGGGAATATAATGAATTTATAATTTTTCCATGTATAGAATCTAATTATTAGGTGGTCATCTTATATCCAGAATCATCTTATATTTGACTAAATACGGTAACATAAAACGGCTACTTAGAGTGGATGTTTTTACTTTTTAAGGAGTATCCTTTCTATTTTCTTTGATTCCTACAGATCATCTTCATTTTGTAAATACCTTGGCTACAAATAATTGATGCATTAATTGGAGCTGCATCCCTTACTCCTTTCTGTGTGTTTTTCTGAACAGATGGTGCTTATTACAGTTAAAGGAATGGTATGGTTTCCATTTACAATGAAGTAAGAAATGAGGAATAGTTTCATAGTTTCATAGTTGGTAGGGTCGGAAGGGACCTGAGCAGATCATCTAGTCTGACCCCCTGCCAAGGCAGGAAAAAGTACTGGGGTCAAATGACACCAGCAAGGTGTTTGTCTAGCCTCCTTTTAAAAACCCCCAGGGTAGGAGCCAGCACCACTTCGTTTGGAAGTTGGTTCCAGATCCTAGCCACCATGACAGTGAAGTAGTGCCTCCTGATGTCTAGACTGAATCTACCTTCTGCCAGGTTATTACCATTATTTCTAGTCACTCCTGGTAGTACTCGGGGGAACAGGGTCCTGCTGGTCCCCTCTGACTAGTTTGTAACAGGCCACTAGATCCCCCCCCGTCAGCCTTCCCTTGTGGAGGCTGAACAGGTTCAGGTCCCTTAGCCTCTCCTCGTAGGGCCTGCCATGCTGACCCCTGATCATGTGGGTGGTCCTCCTCTGGACCCTCTCCATGCTGTCCACATCCCTCTTGAAGTCTGGCGCCCAGAACTGGATGAAGTACTCCAACTGCGGCCTGACTAGTGTCGCATAGAGAGGGAGGATCACCTCCCTGGACCTGCTCAAGGTGTATCTGTGGATGTGTGACAAGGTATGGTTAGCCTTCCTGACTGCATCCCCATACTGCTGGCCCATGTTCATCTTGGCATCAATGATGACTCTAAGATCCTTTTCTGCCTCTGCACTGACGAGAAAAGAGTTCCCCAACCTGTTGGTATGCTGCTGGTTCTTCCTCCCCAGG
>NW_017728994.1:9255576-9256703 GCF_001723915.1 Gavialis gangeticus | reverse complement strand
CACCCCTGTAACCTGTCTAGGTCTGATTGCAGCCTATTCCTCCCTTCTAGCGTGCCCACGTCCCCCCACATCTTAGTGTCATCAGCAAATTTGAACAGGGTGCTTTTTACTCCCTTGTCCAAGTCACTGATGAAGATGTTGAACAGTGCGGGCCCAAGGACCAAGCCCTGGGGGACCCCACTGCCTACATCCCTCCAGGTTGAAAATGACCCATCCACCACCACTTCTGGGTGCAGCCCTGCAGCCAATTAGCGACCCATCTGACTGTGTATGAGTCAACACCACAGTTCCCTAGTTTTTTAATGAGAATGGGGTGAGAGACAGTGTTGAAGGCCTTCCTAAAGTCAAGAAAGACTATGTCAACTGCTACCCCTGCATCTAAGATTTTGGTGACCTGGTCATAGAAGGCCACCAGGTTGGTCTGACAGGACCTGCCTCTCATGAATGCGTGTTGGTTGCCCCTAAGCATAACCTCCCCTGCTGGCCCCTCATGGACATGCGCCAGGATAGTTCTCTCAAAAAGCTTACCCAGGATCGAGGTAAGACTAAGTGGCCTATAGTTTCCTGGGTCCTCCTTCCTCCCTTTTTTGAAAATAGAAACCACGTTGGCCCTCTTCTAGTCCTCTGGCACCACATCAGAGCACCACGAGTGCTTGGAAAGCTGTGCCAGGGGTCCCGCAGTGACCTCAGGTAATTCCCTCAGCACTCTGAGGTAGAGATCATCAGGATCTGCTGATTTAAATATGTCCAATCTCTCCAGAAGTTCCCTGACTAGATCTTCACTGACCCTTGGCTTGGGTGTGCCTCTCCTGGGGCCTGAGGGGGTCCCAGTGGTGGGGCTGATGCGGTCCCTACTCAAGAAAATAGAGGCAAAGAAATTGTTAAATAAGTTAGCTTTGTCATGTGGTGTGACAACCAGATTTCCTAGCGTGTCTTGCAGAGGCCCCATGTTACCTGGTACTTTCTTTTTGCCCCCTATGTATTTAAAAAAGGACTTCTTGTTGTCCTTTATCCAGGTAGCTAGTCCCAGTTTCATCTCCACCTTGGCCTTCCTGACTGCTCCTCTGCAGCCCTGAGCAACTGAGGTATCATAGAATCACAGAATCAATGAGTTGGAAGGGACCTAG
>NW_017728994.1:9241894-9252442 GCF_001723915.1 Gavialis gangeticus | reverse complement strand
CCAGGTGGTCGAGCACCCGCAGCCCCCTCACCAGGTCATTGCATGTAACAGGTTGATTTCTGCTGACAGGTAGTAGAAATTAAAGTTGTGGCTGTACAGAAAAACAGTTTGTGAATTGAACCAACAGTCATCATTTTTACTGTAAAACTTGCTTATTTCAAAATTTTCAGCTTACCTGTGGATACTACTTTAAAGATCAGCATAAACCTAACAGCATTTTTTCATGTGTACTTTATATGGCTGACCATTTTTCAGTGGAAGAGCTTGGGGATAGCAAAGGAATGTCTGTGCACACTTGCACATATATATGAACATAATATTGCAAAGGAAAAGCCTGTTTGAACAGGCATATCTGTGTATAGAGGATGCAGGCCAAAATAAGTTGAAAGGTTAACCCAAAGGAAGAATGGAGGTGTGACCTACATCATGTAGAGGTAGAGTCTTGATTGGTTTTTAACAGGCTGCTCAGCTCTATGGATGCGGGAGGAGGGGGAGACAATAAAAGATCAGGAAAAGAACAAGAGAAGCTAGGGGTGAATATGAATCCAAGTTAGTTCAGATATGATTTACTCCCAATAACCTAACCAACAAACTCTACCTGCCTATATAGCAGCTAAAATGGATTTTATTCATGCCCACTCTAGAACCACTATGGTTTTGGACAGTGGTCTGGGGATCAACACAAACTTTACTCCAAAATAGCAACAACATTTTTTTAAACTCCATCCACACTAGGCTTCTTTTTGTTGTTGGAATGTCTTGGGTGTGCCTTTAAAATCTTGAAGAACCATTTTCTCTCAGTGCTTGCTAATTCCAGTAAGGTTATAAATGCTCTAGACACATAAAAGTCCAGATATAAGTACTTATACATATGTAGAACCCCATGAAAATTAACAGTCGTATATTTGCAAGCTTGAAGTAAGTCAGTGTTTCTTCATTTCATGTATTCATCAATTCATTTAGTCTTCCTTGCTTCAGAGTAGTGCAATGGTTCTTGACCTTTTCCATACAAGGCATACCCAATTTTTTTTTCTTTCCTTGTATCTTGAGAAAGATCTTTGCAGGGTCTTCTTCATATTTAATAATATGACAAGACTAGAGTGGTTGCAGACTTGTAATAGCTGGTTTACTGGCATTCTTCTTATACCAAAGGTCACCACCCTCAGACTTGAGAATCCATGATTTAAGAGATATATATTCTTCTTCATTTATGTATAAAGCCAGTAAGTACCAAAATCAGTGGTAGTGGTAATATATATCGATGTATTGCATATTGTTAAATGTAGCAGTATTAGTTAGAGACAAAGAATGTGACTTTAATTGACCGAGACAATAAATTAGTGTGTGTATGTTCTCAAGTGAGCATAGCTTATTGTATATTGTTCCATTGTCTCATTTTTGTCATAGAAAAAGCTGAGAAGAATTTTAAACTTAGCCCTGAATTCACAATTTAGCCTTTTATGTAGAATGTATGCTATTATATTAATATGACTTCTATGCCTAGCTTGGTAAGGATAACCATTCACTAGACATCCATCTTGAGTTACCAGGCAAAAGGAGATCCCATGTATGCTGTCTTTGGGTTTTATCTACATGAATTTTACATTTAGCTTCCATTAGGCAAAAAGAAGAAAAAATGAATAAGTTAAAGTGGATCTCTTTTAATTTGTTTCACTGTTCTCATTTTCATTCCATTATTATCAGCAATTTATATCACACTTCTTTGGAATGGGTGTTGGCACGCCCCTGCATATCACAGAATCATAGAAAGTTAGAGTCTAGTCACAAATTTGAAAAGGGATTTAAAGGGGCGTTCATCTTTACAGAACTGGGAAAAGGGGAGCTCTATTTGTAAAACTGATCTTAAGCAGCTCTTTGTGAGTAATAAAATTTGTGTTGGTTTGGTTGTGATTACATGTGCCATGTCCTGCAATCTTATGCACACTTTTTAAATGCAACTCAGCTTCAAAGCCATTTGACATGATACAAATGGCAAATGTCATTTGAAACTTGGGATCTAAAATGGTTTTCCAGAGTTTCAGATTGGGTAAATCAAAAGAGTTTAATTTAAATTAATGTAAAAGTGCCAATTTACAGCAATTGAGAATCTAACCATATCTTTTTTTCCTTTCCATTTTTCCTATTACAATGTATTTCCTTTTTAAGTAGTAATTAACTGGAACCAACAGAAATTCAAGAATTATTCAGTACTGCCTTTTAAGTATAGTTATAGTCAGTAAAACCACTGCATAAATGACACCTCAGTTTTTCATAATTCTCCTAGTCCGTGGCTTTCATATTGAATATGATGAGTTTGCAAATTATAATGAAATCTTGCTAACCTCTTAACAAAATCCATGTCTAAAAATTAAGCAATGCTTTGTGCATCAGCAACAGCTACTGCCAAGTATAAACATTCAGAAATCAGAATTTAGTGGGTAATTTTGTTATTGCCGCAGTAGGTAGAAAAAAATACAGGTGAATATTCTACAGCAGTGGTAAGTGGTTCTGGCAATTCTGTCCACACTTATGGTATTATATAATTGGAAGGACACACTGACTAAGGGTAAAAATTATTAAAATATGCTTTCTTTTAACCAATTGTATTTTAAACCAATTCCTTCACATATTCTGGCCAAGATTTTCAAAAATAGTCACTAAGTTTTAGGCTTCTAAACCTGTATCTTGAAACAAAAATAAGTGCACCAGTTTTTTAAATATGATGGTCATACATTAACTTCCCTTACTCACTTATGTAAATATGTTTTCAGCTTTATCTCCAATACTTCATGTCATATTTTAGCATGAGGATAGTCTTTCTCTTTGCTATATAAATATATATCTCTATATATTTATTCTTTCTCTTTGCTTATACCTGCGGATACTACTGTAAAGATCAGCATAAACCTGATAGCATTTTTTCATGTGTACTTTATACGGCTCACCATTTTTCAGTGGAAGAGCTGACCAAAAGCCAATATGTAACAGTGATCAGTTCATACACCCTGACCCTTGATGTAAGTGACAAAACAAAAGAATTCTAAACTCAACCAAGTCCTGTCATCTGCCCCCAAGAAGTAAGATCATTCTTTTGGGGAATTTCAGTGCTAAAACAGGCAAAGAATCTGAGCTATGGAAAAGAACACTTTAAAAGGAAAGGGTGGGAAAGTCAGTTCAAATGGAATTTGCCCAGATCAAGGCCATGTTGGCATCAGCATTCAATTGGCTGTCAGACTAATATATAAAAAATCAACTAGATGCTAGTCTAAATAAAACACAGGTTACTTTTTTCCACCTTTGGAACTGAGATACTAGCAAGCTCCTCACCCTAACCTTGAATGGAATAGCTCTCACCTACTAGACCATACACTTTCATATAAAACACATATAAAAAAGACAAAGTAAAAAAGTTAGTTCCTGGAACAACATATTAAAGAAGTGTATCAACTCACAGTGCAGGACCTTCCAACAATTTTACAAATTACTGCACTTGCGCTTTGTTATTTGACAACTGACTTTGCATGCAGAGTTTGTGAAAGATTGGCACTTACAAAGAAGCTAGATACTATGCTGAACAAAAGTTGAAGATGCATTACTGCCTGTCTTAAACCAACTGCTGTCAATAGTCTCTACTAACTTGCTAGAATCACCCCACCAGACATCAGGAGAGCAGTAACAAATAAAATAGAATATACCTGGAAGATCAAAGATGAGAGGCATCCAGTACATGGACACATTGTGGTTCCTAGTAGACTAAAATAATGGGAAGTTTCCTTGTTACAACAAAGCCACTGAATTAAACACCGACAACCACATGAATAAAAATGTGGCAGTCATAACTAGATATGATGCAGGAGGGAGTTAGGGTATATATTAAAACTTCCAAAAATCTCCCTGCAGATGCAGAGCTTGATTGGTCAACAGGGAGAAGCTTGAACCACCTCCAAAAGGGGAACAGTAAAACTAAGGTTAACATGCAACTGTGGGGACACTCATGATGCAAACACTGTGTGTGAATGTGGAGGAAAATTTCAGGCTATAGAATACCTACCAGAATGTCCACATATGGAGGAACTGTGCACCAAAGAGGGCCTTGCTAAGGCTACTGATCACGCAGTAATATACAATAATATATGTCCATTTTTGGACTCAAATTTGAATGTGGTTATAGGATATGAGAAAAATAAGAAGATTTGAATTCTTCTCCTGAGCAAGCATTGGAACATGATTTTGTCATCACAAACTCATTCTGTCAAAGCAACAAATGGAAGACATCATAGATGGAAACCCATTCAAAACACTGGCACCTGATTGACTACATCATAGCATGTGGCTGGAATCTTCACGACACGGTACATATCTCACCAGAGTTAGGAGCACTTCAGGGTCTGCTGGATGCGTCATTGATTGATATGTTCCATCAGAACTCTTCATTTTACCACATAACATAAACAAAAGAAGGAACCAAGGAAGAAATTCAATGTTAAGTGCTTGAAAGACCCTGCTAAAAACAATTATCTCTAGCAGTGCCTCAGTGAGAAGCTCTCTGACCTCCTTGATGATCTTGATACTATTGATCATTAGGAGAGCTTCAGGAAAGGTATCCATGAGGTGTGTGAAGAATCTCTGGACTTCTCCACACAGAAATATTATGACTGCTTTGACAAGAAAGATACAGAATTCAAGCTTTCACTGACCAAAAAATGAGAGCTTTTGAAGCTGGGCAAAAGTATATCAAAGCCAAACAGAAGCAAGATATTTATTGCTACATTAAAGGTGAGAGACAGAGGAAAATTCACAAGGGAAAGAACAAATGGTGGGAGAACAAAGCAGAAGAGATTAAAAAGTTTGTTGACAGCCACAACATGCATAGTTCCTTCAGCGCAGTCAAAGCTGTCTATGGGACAAGCTCACAAGAATGCCTGACAACCAGCTCCCAAAACAGGTCCTGTACTACAAACTCACCCACAGTCTCTGTTGTAGGGATTGGCAAAAGAAGAAATTAAAGGACCTCTTGAAGGCCAATATGGAGAAATACAATATTAACATCAATACCTGGGAGACTCAAGCACTGAATAGTCTTCAATGATGCCATGATATATGACAAATCATCTATTATTTTGAGCAAACTTTCCTCACTATGGGGGCTGATAGATGAGAGGGACAAAAGGAATGATCTGTGACCCAGCATCACCAGGATCTTCTCCATATCCTAGAACTATCTGCCAGATCTGAAGTCATACATGTGGATCTTGATCAGCCCCTTCAGTCATCTATGGACTCACCAATGACTTCCCTATTTAATGAAAAAACATCATGCTTGTATCAAAGAATGCCTACCAGCACTAACAAGAAATCACATAACTTTTATTACTCTTTACTTTTCCTCAAATTATTTTTGGGTGGTAGCAGGGAGGAGATTAAAATATTTCATTTTCCATATAGGAGAATCTTGACATCTTTCAAATACTGCATTTTCTCAAATGTAAGATGTCCCTGATTTTAAGATGACTCCCTAATAATGGTATTTTATAGATGGAAAAATTATGAATTTGTTATTATTTTCCAGGTATAGAATCCAAGTATTGGAGGTTTGTCTTGAATTTGTCAATTTCCCGCAGCTACAGCAGGGAAAATTACTCTGGGGCGTCAGGTGGCCTCTTCATCCTCTGTACCCGCCACCAACTTCTCCTTGCAGCCTCTTTCCTCCTCTTTAATGTCAGAGCCTGATCTCCCTGAGCACATGGATGCAAGGAACAAATCTGAGAATACTGTTTTTTAAATAAACATAGCTGTAGCATTTTGCATATAATATTTATTGACTTAGTTCACCCAGAAATAGTGCATTTTACCTTTTTTGAAACTGTTCAAGTTTCAAAATACACTGAGGCCACAGAGAGATATCTGCATAGCTCTAGGGCAGTACTATTCCTGCACTAGGGGCACTTGTGCACACTCAGTGCATAACAGAATTGCTCCTACACTTACAAAAATGTGTCTTAGAAAATGAATAGGTTTCATCTTCTGGGTTATCCATTTTCCAAAGTTAATTGAAGGATCCATCACCAAGAGGGTAAGAGCAAGTGATGATAAGTCAGAAATGAAGGTTCCACTTAGTATAAGCACTTCATAAACTTGATACATATTCTTTGATTTTAATGCCAGAAGGGAACATTGTGTTCATTCAATCTGACTGCAGCATCAAGTGTGGTACAGAGCATAGAATTTTGCCTATCTCAGGCCCATGCCTTATAGTAGAACTGAAGCATATCTTTTAGAAAGACATCCAAGCAACTTTGGATTTAAAGACTCCAAGTTACAAGGAATCCATACCTTCAACATAGTCCTAAACATTTGCAACATACATATACCTTATCTACATCTGTCTAGGTTCATCATCCAATCATAGTACAGGGCTCTTTGGTGTACAAAGCACAATAAAATGCTATCAGAATGTGCTGTTTGTCTCAGTACTTCCAGGCTGTACTCAATTTAACTCAAGTGCCACAATGTTCATTGAAGTTTTGATATATGTACTCTCAAAGAATTCGAGAGTATCAGTTCCAAGGTCCTATTAGTTTGTTCATTGACTAAAAGAAAAATAAATGAAGTCATGACCTTCTGACTTGCTACAGATATTGTTGTTTTTTTATTCAGAACAGAATTATCCATTCTTAATAATCCATGATTGTTGCCAGTGTGCACAGAAAGTGGTTAGCCTGTATAAATCAGCACACTAAACTTACAACTATCCATTGTCAAATGTTCCCTGGGATGATTTATCTCTAGGTTTTTTTGCCTCAAAAACCCTGCAGGCAATATGGGACATAGTTAAAAGTTCAATAAATCTTAAACATTCTAATTTGCACTTGGCTTTGTTCATTATCAGATTTGAAGAGGAGAATGATGACAGCTTCTTTAGGTGACAGAAGAAGCTTGTGTCAGAGCCAGAAATTTGAACCTAGGTTCAATAATGTAATGTGAGGTGGGTGGGCAAGGTCCATGCCACCTAAGGGAAGAGGCAATGGAAATGTAGGTGGGAGAGGGTACCTGTTGCTGGAGCTGCTGCTTATCTTATTTCTGCCTATCTTCTGCCTGCTGTACTGTCTCCTGCTATTGTACACATTGCTGGTATGAGCAATAGGCCCATTTTTGCTGCCATATTCAGCTTTTTCATTTTGTAAATTTTTTTCCCTATTGGATATGGTCATCAGTGGCAAAAAAATGGAGTGCAAGTTCCCTTTCTGGCAGCAGTAAAGTCCATTGCTAATCTGGGGAACTGTGGGCACCTATATACGTGACGGAGCTCTGCTCTGATATGTAATAATTAGCATGCATCAGAGAAGACTTGATTAATTGAGTCTGCTAAGAGTCTGCTGGAGTGTGTTAATTAGCACGCTCCAGCAGCATCCACATCACATGTATTCAGCATCCCCGCATTTCAAGATGGCAGTGGAGGCATTTTAACTAAAGCTTGTTGAATGAGTTTAAAGCATCCCCGCTGCCATTTTGAAGCACAGGATGCTGAACACACATTCTGTGCGTGCTTTAATTAGAGTGGCTCTGAGAGGCTCCCCCTACACCCCAGATGCCCTATAATTACTAGAACTTCTTGCACTCCATGATTACAGCTTTTTCTGTATTTGCAAGCAGGAAAGTAGACAAAGAGGAGTGGTGGGGAAGAAGGGTAAGGGATGGCTGCTCCAGGAGCATTTTTCCCCCACTAAGTCTCTGTGCAATTTAATACCATAGCAAGAAAGCCCTCCATCCTCGTTTAACTACACCCACTCAAATAGCTGAATTTCAGATGTATCCAAGCTATAGATTTTTGATGGTCATATGTAATACTTTTACACCTAGATCAGCAAAACATAATTTTAGTAATACTTATCTAAAAATAGCATGTCAAATTCTAGCATTCCAATTCAAACTTTTCTTACCTGAAATTTGCCCTAGTAGTAAATGGTGACATATCCAGCGTCAGTCAACATTCTCTTACTCTGCCTTGCTTTCTCTGCCTCCATGGGAGCTATTTCCTGCCCTGTGATCATTGATGCTAGAGACAAAAATTATGCATAAACCGGTATAAGTGATCAGAAATTGGTTCAAGCCTGTAACACAACAGAAATTCTGTTCACATAAACCACTTTCAAAATGACTGAAGCCAGTTTAAGATAAACTTGGATAGATATAGTATCAGACTTAACTGATTTAGGTTGAATCCCTTCCAGAATCAAGTTAACTCACAATCCTCCAGCATCCCATGATGCTTTCCACCTCCCCCACAATTCCACCATCGGGGGGTGGGGGGGCTAGCTTTGGCCCAAGCTACCTGCTCCAGCTGAGCAGGTAGGCATGCATTACGGCCACCTGGTGTCTGGCCTGGGCTAGTGCAGGCATGTGGCTGCTTTTCTGGAATCAAAAGTGAAAGTCTGTTCACTTGGTTATTGGTTCTATCTATGCAGCTTAGATTAACCAGCAGATATTGAATGAATTCAGCCTCAGGCTTCTGGACTGTCTGTACTTATCCTGGTGTGAAACTCTTGAAAGACTGGCAGTGCAGTTTTTATTTTCAAGTACCTTGAATACATATGGGACTTCTGTATTTGGATAAGATATGAACTTTCCATAGTGAAAAAAATAACATACCCAAGTGTGGTTAGGCTACAGGTGGCTATTTCTTTAACAAGTTTAGATTATTCTACGCAAATTGCAAATGATTTAAAATGTAAACTTTATAGGAAACCTCATTTTGCAGAGTGGTAAAACAAGATCATGAATGGGTTTTCAAAGTAGAGTAAACACATGGAATAAAGTTAGCTTTCTTAAATTAGATTTACAGGGAAACAATTGGAGTGTATTACAATCCTGAGATTTAAGAATATAATTACAAGCTTCTGTAGACAGTCAAGAATAAAAATAAATGGGGAGAGAGAGAGAGGTCTATGTTCCATACATTTACATACAATATTAACTAGCTGTCATATAAAATAGTCTACTATGACAAAGTTTAGTACATTAAACAATACGATTTTGCTTTTTCTAGTGGATTTGTGATGCAATGGTGACTATAATATCCCCATAAGACAATACCATAAAGAAATAGCTATAAAGCAAATCTTTCCTGAACAATATATAAAGGTACCATTTTATTATAATAAGCAAAGAATATTTAATAGATTTTAAAAATGAATTATCTCTTCAGTAAAAACAAAGAAAACTCTGCTTTGGTTAACTGCAGAATTTCTATTTAAAATATATGTGCCAAAATTTTGCTGAGTTTGGGTAAGTGAAGGATTTTTTTCCTTACTGTTCCAGTATAAATTGAACAATTTAGTGTAGAGTGAGTCACCGCTATTTTCTCTTCAAATAAACAGTCATCTATCATACAACATTTAGCAGAAATTCCAAATTCTGAAGGGTCATTCAGCAATAAATGCAAGGAGATGTGGGAGGTACAGATAAGGAGAAAGAAAAGTTGTTTTTGTTAAAAACCAGTGTTATTACAGCACTCTAAGATATGGATATGCTATGGAGCAGCTAAAAGATATGACATGATTAAAATGAGTTTTGCATTGTGTGATTTAAGAAGTACTGTGATGGGCACCAGCTCCAATGCAGCATAGGTGCACCCTTCAAATGCACTTCCATGGTTATTCCACACCTTCTGCCCCTAACTGTTCTGTGCTGTCTGGTGATAGACTTCTGAGGTGCACCAGAGACTAATTCCAAGGCTGTGGTGGCTAAGCCTTATCTTCCCTCACTCAAGCCTTGCCAGCCTTTAGCACTTTTTCCAGGTAAAATCATTACACCCTTGTCCAGTAGTGTGCTCAGAAAAGATGGATTCCCCCTTCCCACGGAACAGCAAATCTGAACGGTCAAAACTTCATGGAGTCATAAGTACTAGGGCTGTGCGAGTCTTTGGATCCCTCTTTGAATCTGAAGTGGCACACCCGGATCGAAGTGGGGTCCAAGCAATGATATCCAAAGTGGGTTGGAGCATCTGAAGTACTTTGGATCCACTTTGGATGCTTTGGACCTGCTTTGGCCATCTTGAGTCACAATTAGAAGAGGGAGGGTGAGCGGGGGAGAGACGGAGAGTAGGGGGGGAGGGGCAGGGGGGAAGACTGATGTCTGTAGGTAGCCGGTGAGAAGGATTTCTCCCTGGCTACTTTTCCAATGTCAGTGTCTGTGGCGTGGGACTAGAAACAGCATAAAAGCCTTGTTTGCAGCCCTTCTGTGCGTTTTGCAGCTCATTCTCTGTCAGCAACTGTGTGAGAGAGGAATGCTCAGACTGAGACTTGCCTCCTTCTTGTTACGAAGGAGTGGGTAGGATTTAGCTTAGCTTAGCTTAGCTATTCTATTAAATTATTATTAGTATTACAACTCCATTTATTTCTTTGAATTTATATTTAATCTACTTTTTTGGAAACTTTGCAAAAAGAAAGGTGTGTTTTCCCAGCCATTGTGATCTATCACTGTTCAGGGAGGCACAGATTGCACGTGCGTGCGTGCGCGCGCACACACACACACACACACACACACACA
>NW_017728994.1:9237912-9241538 GCF_001723915.1 Gavialis gangeticus | reverse complement strand
CACATTCTATTCCCGAGCAGCCACGCTATCATTGCTGCCAGTGGAAGCCAGGAGGTGGGCTCAGTGTTGCAGGTACAGGGACGTCAGGTGCAGACACCTTCGCTCAGTCCAGAAGTGGGCACCAGGAGTGGAATCACTGCCGCCTCCACCCCAGTTTCAGCTCTCAGCATGAGCCTCCCATGGCCAGAGGAGGAGCTGGAGCTGGAACCAGGGATGCTGAGTGCGCTGGCTCAAGCAATTCTGGGGACTGAGGGGGAATCAGAGTTTGTGCTCCACACCCCTCAAGCTTCCCCTAGACCCAGGTCTCCTCTGGAAAGCAGCACCTTGGAGGAGGCTGATGTGAAAGCAAGTGGCTCACCTGAGGCAGCTCCTTCTGCTGTTCAGCCTCAGCTTGCTGAGAAGGGGGAAAAAGCAGGATCTTTGCCTTCAACCCAGAAGTGAGAGAGTAGTGTAGTGTGGGATCATTTTGAGGTGTCAGATGATCCCAGGTTTGCCATCTGCCAGCACTGCCAAAGGCACATGAGCCATGGTAAGGATGTGAGACACTTCTCCACCATGGCCATGTTGCTGCAGCTGAGGAGGTACCACCCCCTTGCCCTTCTTCCTGCTCAGCCTGGCACCAGTGTGAGTGTGCCAAAAGGGAATTCCCCTGCTCACACCAAAGCCCCCATACCCCCAAACCAGAGGCAGGCCACCCTGGACAAGTGGGGGAAAGGTGGACAGGAAGGGGGGAGCATTCCCAAGGTGAGCGAGATCACCCAGAACATTGGGGAGATGCTTGCTCTGGATATCCAGCCCTTCTCCTTAGCTGAGCATCCAGGGTTCAGCCAGTTCGTAGCACTTCTGGCCCCATTTTACAAAGTGCCCATACGCACCACCTTTAGCAGGGCAGTGGTACCCTCACTGTATGAGGCATGCAGGGAGTACTTGAGGGAGGAGCTGCACAAGGAAGGGCCTCAGGTAGCCTTGCACTTTACCTCTGACATCTGGAGCTGCCAGGGGGGCCATTATGCCTACCTCTCTCTCACGGGGCATTGGTCAGGCCATTGGTGGGCTCTCCTGCAAGCTGAGGTGCTGGATGAGTCCCACACTGTAAGGGAGAACATGGGGGCCATAGTGCAGGGGTGGCTCATTGGGCAGGCCAAGCTCACCCAGGGGTTCATGGTCACTGACAACAGGGCCCATATGGTGAAGGCTGTCCATGATGCCAACTTTTTTGGCATCCACTATGTTGCACACAGGCTGCACTTAATAGTGACGGATGCCTTGGAGGGGGACAGGGCTGCCGGTGACAGTGCCGCCACCAGTACTGCTACAAGCCAGCTGATTTTGAAATGCAGGAAGGTGCTGGGATACTTCTACCACAGCATCAAGGGTGGCAAGATGCTGCAGGAGAAACAGGCAGAGATGAGCATCCTGCAGCACAGAATCATACAGGATGTGGAGACTCGGTGGAACTACATATAGCTGATGCTCAAAAGGTTGGTGGAGTAACAGAAGGCCATTCATGAGATGGCCTTGCTTGGGGAGATTGGGATCAGTGTCCCCTGAACAGAGATGAGTGGGCTACCATCTCCTGGATCTTGCTGGTCCTCAAGCCGTTCCTCAAGGCCACTGAGATCCTTAGCACTGGCAATGCCCTCCTCAGCCAGGTGATCCCCCTAGTGAGGGAACTGGAGAACCAAATGGAGAAGTTCCAAGAGATAAATATTCCTGGCTGGGGCAGGCTGCTGTCACCAGATGTGCAGGCATTGGTGAGGTGGCTGAAGGAGGGCATCAGGAAACGGCTGGATCCCTTGCAGTCCAATACAGTCCACAAGATGGCTGGCATGTGAGACCCGAGGGTGAAGGGGAGCATGTGCACTGGCATCCCCCAAACCCTTGATCACTGGACATAGGTGCTAGTGAACAAAGTCAGGAAGGCCAAAATGCAGAGGTCAGGGGATATGGAAGAGGGGGATCCACTTTCCCATGCCAGCACTCCCAGTACAAGCACCAGTACCAGTGCCAGCAGCAGCACCAGCCAGTGTTCTCCACACCAGCCACTGCCAATGTGGGCCATGAGCACGACTTCAATGCTGGGGTCCAAACTGGACTGTGACCCCTTGGCCTACTGGGCAAACTGCAGGCAGATATGGCAGGACCTGACCATGGTTGCCTGGCAACACCTGTCCTGTCCACTGACCAGTGTTCCCAGTGAGAGGGTGTTCAGCATTGCTGGGGATGTTGTCACACCCCACTACACCTGCTTGGATTCTCCATAGGTGAAGCAGCTGGTGTTCCTAAAGGTGAACTTCCCACTGCTGGGGCTCCCCAGCTCCACCTGCAGATGGACTGAGTGCCACCCTCCTCACTCTGTTTGCACCAATTCCCTTTTTTGAGTTTTTGAAAAGCCGAATAACGTCCCGCTCACAGCTGGAAGGAATACTAACAGTGTCACTGGTCAGCAGGGTAAGAACATGTCGCTGCTGAGCTCATTCCCCTTCCAGGATGAGCTTGGAGGTATGGGATTGGGGCTATGGGAAAGGAGGAGGCCCCAGGTCCTAGGCATGACCAGCCCTGTAAATGCCAGGACCAATGATTCCCTTGTGAAAGGTGGGTAGGAGGCACCATAACATCCAGCTGACACATGCACGCTTAAAGTCCTGGCTGAGGGATTCCCAGACCTGTCATGTCCTTGACAGGCCTGACACTTGCTGGCTGCAGTGCAGTTTTGAGGCTCCTGGTGAGCTCAGCTTAGCTGCCTGGGATGCCAGCTTTAGGGTTTAAAACCCCTTTGTCAGGCTGAGGAAGTACCTGTAGGTGGTCCTGGATGGAAGGAATAGTAAAGAATCCAGAGTCTGGCCTGGCCTACAATGCAGGCAAGAAAGCCAGTCAATGAAAATGGAAATGGAGGCATCAGGGTGGGAGGGGCAGGCTAGGGATGTAGCAGCACAGGTAAAAATGCAGAGGTTCAGCAGGTCTCAGTGTGCCAGAACTCCACTGTGTATATTGAGTCCATGAGTTTCTGTACCTACTACCTAGGAGGCTGATGAAGTGCAGTTCATAGGCCCAGTTCTGAAAAGTGCTTTGCATTGCAATTTGTTTCCTCTCAGGATCAGGCCTGAGAGACTGGAGACAGAGTGTTTTTTTGGTGAGGAATGTGCCCCCACAGGTAGTTGGGGTTTTTTTGTTTTTGCAGATTCTGGTGTACAGTTTGTGGGGGTACTGGAGATAGTTGGCAGGTTTTGTGTTTTGAGCTGTAGGAAGTTGGCTTCAGTTCTGGTGATGAGGTTAGGTGCTTGTTTGAATGTAAAAACCTCTTTCCAGAGCTGGGCCTATGAACTGCCCTTCATCAGCTTCATAGGTAGTAGATACAGAAACTCATGGACTCAATATGGACCCTGACAGTGGAATTCAGGTGCACTGTGACCTCCTGGACATCTGATACCCCAGGCACCTCTGCACTTTTACTTGATCTGCTAAATCCCCTTTTCCTTGCTACCCCCCACACCAGCCTGTCCTTCACCCCCTGACACCTCCGTTTCCATTTCTCACCCCTCTCAATCCTATTTCTCTACCACCACTGGCTGCCAGGTTCAGGTCTCTCTTCAACCTCTTTATCTAGTCTCAGCTTTATCTTCTGC
>NW_017728994.1:9217267-9232912 GCF_001723915.1 Gavialis gangeticus | reverse complement strand
GCTTTCAACTATAAAGCTTCCAAAGAAACATTTTTTTAAGTACTTTTTTTCATAATACACATATAGACATAAAAACACAAGATAGCCATCACGCACCATGAATAACATCATATGTCGAACACAACACAACACAAAACAGCACAACATCTTTACTTCTTGCTGTCAATTCCTTTATAAAATGGAAACTTTGATGCTGTTGCTGATGCTACTGGTGTTGAGCCAGATAAGTTATTTTACCTCTTGTCATGTAAAGCAGACGACTGGGAGTGAGGCTGGAGGGGAGGAGGAGGCCTCACTGGGGCACACTGCCATGTTGTGCAGAGGCTCCAACACCAGGAAGGGTACACCTTAACACACACACACAGTGTCACCCACTCACATCACGAGTTTTGCCTGTCAGCAGCTTGGGGTGCAGGGCCCTGGATGACAGACTCCCTCAGTAAGACACACACACCTGGCTGGTTTCATGGCCTGGCAGGGCCCAGCAGTCAGGCCTGCACTAGATTTAACCCCCCTGTGCCCCAAGATAAATGCAGCAATTGCCCAAGCAACATGACAGAATCCCCCAGTGAGATGCACACAGGTGGCAGGCTTCATGGCCTGGAAGGGCCCAGCACTCAGGCCTGAACTAGATGTAACCCCCCTGCACCCCAAGACAGATGCAGCAGTCACCCAAGCACCCACCCACATGATGGGTTTTGCCTGTCAGCAGCTTGGGGTGCAGTTCCCCCCAAAACCCCTGCACTGATCTTCTTGAAAATTGGAAAGCTTTGTGGCCCCACCAGGGGTTAGCACCCATGAAGTTTTAAGCCCCCTGTGGTGTAACATGTAGACATGACAGGAGTTTTGTTTCAAGAATTTGGGGTGCAGTTTTCCACAAGCCTCTGCACAGATCTTCTTGAAGCTTGGCAGACTTCATGCTCTTAGCAGGTGCTACTAGCTCTTCAAGTTTCACCCAAATCAGAGCTAAAATAACAAAGTTATAGATATTTCATTCATCCTCCATTATAACATATAGCCAGATCTCTGAGGTGACTCCAAAGACTGAAGGTGAAACCCTGCCCTTGAGGCAGACTTATGTATAGTTGCTCATCTGTCTATTAATATGCACTACTCTTTGGTGCCCCATATATATCCATGTAAACAAGACTCCTTCAAATGCCATATGCCATGTGCTTTTTAGCAACAGCCGCACTAACCCATTTCTTCTGCAGATAGAAGTTTCTCTGTTGAGAGTGGGAGACAGTATAGATTCTGCTGGCATACTCAGCAACATTAAGCTGAACAACTGTGAAACTTTTGGGATAAAGTGGTGTGAGACAGGCTAAACAAAAAATAGATACCAAGTCAGCGACATGAATTTTGTTTTATTTGAGCAATATTAGAAGAAAATTTGTTCTCTCTTTGTCCAGGCCTGCTTGGCATCCAGATGTAGGTATTATGGACTCAATTGTGCTATGTTTGAGATATTCTCCCTCTCATCAACATAATACTAAGGACTTGATACAAATCCCAATGAAACTAACTCTCTCTTGTCTTCTCACATGTAGAAGACTCCCTACGTATGCTTAACTTGAAGCATCCTGGTGTTACACACATGGCAGAATCAATCTACTTAACCAGGTACTGACAGCACTTGCTTATGCTACTGAAATAAGAATTCATGTTAAGGTATGATACAGTGCAAATACTTTCACACAACTGGTAAAAAGAGCTGCAATCCTTCATTTGAGAAGACTCTTATGTGACTGTATGTATTTTCACTTAAGAGATTAAGGAGTTCCCCAAAGCATCTCTTGACTGTAGGCAGAATAATAATAAAAACAAAGAAAGAAAAATGTCTTTTCAGAGCCACAGAGTAGAAAGCAGATGTAAGGTGGCACAAAGTGGGTAAGCAGTAAAAGAAGAGGGACTTACTTGAATCCTTCATATCTAGCTCTGCACATTAACTAACCACCTGTGTTATCAGCACAGCACAATAATATACTTTGACTGGTGATGCTTTCAGAATGAAGACATGTTATGGGAGTAGGCCTGTGTGCAGTGTACCATTTTCAGTCCATTTAACCATAAGCTCTGCTGTGAGGCAATGAATCTCAGTTCATGAAATAGCTGTTCAGATACTGCAATTGTTGGCACCCTGAGGTAAATTACAAACAGGCCTCTTAAGACATACAGTTTCAGGTACCAAACCAAAACATTTACAGTAATAACATGGGAATCCTGTCTAAAAAGCTTCTCTATAATAAATTCACCCATTATGAAATATAAACAAACCTCCTGTGCTAGAGGTATGCATTGATATGATTTACTGTATACCTAAGCTTGAACTCAGTCTTAAACATGCTTTTCTATTTGTCAAAACACAGTGTTCCACTGAAATCAGTGGCTCTTAAGCACATGATTAAGTGTGTGAATAAATGCTTATTCTAATCAGGACTAGCATGAAAAATATCAGGGTTGTTTACACATATGCTTCGAAGTTCATCAGTCGAAAAAATTCCTATTAATGTCATACTATACTAAGTGGTATAGGTTGTAGTCATGTTGCTCTAAGGACATAGGCAGAAAAGGTTTTCATAGATTAATACAATGTAAACTGGAAGGGACTTTGGAAGATCATTGGGTCCAGCCCCCCTGCACTAAGCAGGAAAGACAACTGGAGTCAAATGACCCCAGCAAGGTGACCATCCAGTCTCTTCTTGAAGATCTCTTTTTATGACCAGGTTACAAAACACCTTGAAACAGGAGTAGGGGTTGATATCATTTACTTAGATTTCAAGAAGGCCTTCAATACGGTATCTGACCCCATACTGGTGAACAAATTAAGAGGCTGTGACTTGGATGATTACACAGTCTGGTGGGTGGCAAATTGGCTAGAGGGTCGTACCCAAAGAGTGGCAGTGGATGGGATGGTATCGACCTGGAAGGGCGTGGGTAGTGGGGTCCCGCAGGGCTCGTTCCTTGGACCAATACTCCTCAATGTCTTCATCAGTGACTTGGACGAGGAAGTGAAGTGTACTCTGTCCAAGTTTGCGGATGATACAAAACTGTGGGGAGAAGTGGACACACCAGAGGGCAGGGAACAACTACAGACAGACCTAGACAGGTTGGACAAATGGGCAGAAAACAATAGAATGCAATTTAACAAGGAGAAATGAAAAGTGCTGCACCTAGAGAGGAAAAATGTCCAGCACACCTACTGCCTAGGAAATGACCTGCTCGGTAGCATGGAAGCAGAAAGGGATCTTGGAGTCCTAGTGGACTCCAAGATGAACATGAGTCGTCAGTGTGATGAAGTCATCAGAAAAGCTAACTGTACTTAATCATGCATCAGCAGATGTATAACAAACAGAACCAAGGAGGTGATACTTCCCTTATATCAGGCGCTGGTCAGACCACAATTGGAATACTACGTGCAGTTTTGGGCACCACACTTCAAGAGGGATGTGGATAACCTGGAGAGGGTCCAGAGAAGGGCCACTCGTATGGTTAAGGGCTTGCAGGCCAAGCCCTATGAGGATAGACTAGGGCACCTGAACCTCTTCAGCCTCTGCAAGAGGAGGTTGAGAGGCGACCTTGTGGTTGCCTATAAATTCATCATGGGGGCGCAAAAGGGAATAAGTGAGGCTCTACTCACCAAGGCACCCCTGGGGGTCACAAGAAATAATGGCCACAAGCTAGCAGAGAGCAGATTTAGACTGGACATTAGGAGGAACTTCTTCACAGTTAGAGTGGCCAAAGTCTGGAATGGGCTCCCAAGGGAGGTGGTGCTCTCCCCTACCCTGGGGGTCTTCAAGAGGAGGTTGAATGGGCATCTGGCTGGGGTCATCTGAACCCAGCACTTTTTTCTGTTTATGCAGGGGGTCGGACTTGATGATCTAGTGAGGTCCCTTCCGACCCTAACATCTATGAATCTATGAATCCCCAGTTTAGGCGATTGCAGCACCACTGGAAGGAGCTTATTCCAGTCTGGAAACCCTGGCTGTGAAAAAAGTTTTTCCTAATGTTGAGCCTGAAATGGTCTCCCAGGAATTTGTGGCCATTGCTCCTGGCTTTTCCCAAGGGTTCCCTAGTGAACATTTTTTCACCTAGCCCTTGATGTACATCCCTGATGTAGTGGTAAGTTGCTACCAAGTCCCCTCTCAGTCTTCTCTTCTTCAGGCTGAAGAGTCCCAGGTCCCTCAGCCTTACCTGATATGGCTTGCCATGCAAGTTTCTGATCATATGGGTAGCCCTTATCTGGACTCTTCTAAGCTTTTCCACATCCTTGTTGAAGTGTGACACCCAGAATTGGATGCAGTGCTCCATCTGTGGTCTCACCAATGCTGAGCAGAGTGAAAGAGTCACTTCCTTGGTTTTGCTGGAGATGCATTGATTGATGCATGTCAGAGTATTAATTGCTCTGTTGGCTACAGAGTCACACTGCCAGCTCATGTCCAGACTGTGGTCAATTATTACCCCCAGGTCTTTTTCATTCATAGTGCTGCTAAGCCTGTAGGTGTTCAGGGGATTGTTCATACCCAGGTGGAGCACTTTACATTTCTCAATGTTAAACCTCATCTGGTTTTGATCCACCCAACTTGTCAGCCTGTCTATGTCTGCCTGTATCTGTAGCCTATCTTCAAGCATGAACACTTCCCCATAACTTGGTGTCATCTGCAAACTTCACCAGTGAGCTCTTCACCCCTACATCCAAATCACTGATGAAGATGTTAAGAAGCACTGGACCAAGCACCAACCCCTGAGGGACACCACTGGCCACTTCTTGCCAAGATGACACAGATCCATTCAGTAGAACGCTCTGGGTGCTACCCCATAGCCAGCTTCCTACCCACCTAACTGTCTCACAGTTAATTTCACAATCTTCCAATTTTCTTATGAGAACATCATAGAATACCAGATCAAAAGCTTTGTGGAAGTTAAGGTATACAATGTTAACTTCCTCTCTCTTATCCAGGTGGTGAGTTCCCTGATCATAAAAAGAGATGAAGGTGGTAAGACAAGACTTGCCCAAGGCAAAGCTATGCTGGCTGTCATTCAGAATCCTACCTTCTACAAGCCTATTGCATATAGACTCCTTGGTGAATTTTTCCAGGGTTTTCCCTGGGATAGAAATTAAGCTAATCGGCCTACTGTTACCCAGGTCCTCCTTCCTCCTCTTCCTGAAGATGGGCATAACATTGGTCCTCTTTTAGTCTCCAGGGACCTCTCTAGAGTGCCACGAGTTTTGGAAGAGCTTCACCAGGGTTTCCGCTATGACTTCAGCCAGCTCTTTCAGCACCCTTGGATGAAATTCATCTAGGCCTGCTGATCTATATATGTCTAAATTTTTTAATTGGTCATACAGCAGTTCTGTGGCAATAGTAGGAAGGCAGTTCTTTGGGTAAATCTAATATCTTTTATTAGACTAACTCAAATAGTTGAAAAAAATCTTCTTTGTAAGCTTTTGGGCACAAATACCCTTTGTCAGGCAGAGGAAACATCTGCAGTTGGTCTGTGCTGACGAAGGGTATTTGTGCCCGAAAGCTTGCAAAGAAAAATTTTTCCAGCTATTTGAGTTGGCTTAATAAATTATATCAGATTTACCCAAAGAACATTACCAGGCTGTACTAAGGTCATTTAATCATGTATTTTAAAATTAAACTCTAGTTATACTCTACTTAAAAAATAATGATTTGTCACTGAATACCTGCAAGGCAAGTGTCCCTACATAAGAACATGCTTAAGTATTTGCTCTGCTCCAACTGAATACTAAGAATTTAAGTTTATTCATGCTTAAGATTAAGCACTTTCCTGAACATTTATGTGCATATATCCCTCTTCAATTGGTGCCCAAAGTAATAAAACTAGGAGTCTATTTATTGACTATAGAATGCACCAGGCTCAATATTGTTTGCAGATCATGCATTTTGTTAATGACAAGGCCAGTCAAACTGGAATAGAATAATACACAAATGATAAATTGTTCAGAAATTTATCTTTGTTTCCATTGGATTGGGAAGAGATGACAAATGTTGAAAAGAAACAGGTTGCTCTACTTGTAAACTTAGATGACCACCTAGTGCTATTTTGGTTTGAGCCTTTTGAAACTCGATTGATTTTAGGAATATATATCTCTTGTTGCCTTTGAATCTTGTATTCCCCATTAACCAGCATGCATTTTTCTCATAGCTAATGGCATGGGATGATGTAGCCAATGTCAACCTATTTTATAACATCTAGGTAACATACCTGTCTTCTGAACAAAAGTTTTAGTAGACATTTTTCTAATTAATGATTCTTTATTAAATGTTCCAAATAATTAATATCCAATGATTTTTTTTTAAATTTGGAACTAGAAAAGCATCATCAATTTGTATTCTTTTTGAAGGGATACAGTATTCTGGTAACCAGCTGCAGAAAAATATAAAAATTTCAATAATCCATTTGATCCTGCAACTACGATTTCTTCTCTTCGTGAACAGTGCTGCCATATATGTATCAATACTGACCAAATGAAAATCCAAAGTTAAGGAAAATATCTTGATGAGGGGAAAAATAAAGAAGAGAGAGAATAGCTTTGTAATTGCTTATTTGTTTAATTAAGAGTTCACACACCATACATTCAACCTGCTTTTAACTGCAAAACAGGAAACTAATATTACTTCAAATAATTTTTACTGAGGTGGGAAGCCAAAGAAAAAATCCAGGTTATAAATGTTTGTTATGGTTTCATTATGATGATGATGAAGAAGAAGAATTTCTAATCCAGACATTACAGAAGAGTAAATTTTGCTTATGCAGTGTGATTGGGGGGAGGCTCATAGAGATGTAGGTTTTTTTAATTACATTTTAAATAAATAGGCCCATTTTCAGATAGTTATACTAAAGGTAAAACTATTGGAAATTTGTCACTGTAACTGCCAGAAAGTAGCACCATATACTACCATATGTCAACTTCTGTTTTTATGAGACCTTAGATTCTGTTTGAATGGCTTTGCTGAGTTTCTAGTTTCATAACTAGAAACTTAGTTTCTAGTTATGAAAATATAGGTCTCTATGCAAAACAAGTGCATTCACATGAGAACAGGCATAATTTTCTGACCACAAAGTTGGGATCTCTTCAGGCCCTCATTCGGTCTGCTGAACTTAGGTCATTTAATCAGGAAACAGAAAACATGCCATATTGCATAGGTGACTGGTTACAGAACTCGAATAGTAGATTTAAGACATTAAACACCAAAGGCCATCTCACAGTTCAGCAAGAAACCACAGGGATATGTTCTCACACATACACAAAAAAAAAGAGAAAAAATAAAGAAAAAGAAAATGCTAGTTATTGAGCAGCTGTAGTTTGTAGAATAAATTAGTGAGAAAAAAATTCTGCTTCAAAACTGATAGTGGGGTATAAATTGACCAATAAGATGTCTAGATTTTGTTGTCATAGCTGACTCATTGCCACAAGCAGCAACCGTGTGTTAAAGGTAGAAGGTGGTCTACCTATGTCAGAAAACTCATGTTGCCAGTCTGGCAAGTAGTGCATGGATCCTCTATATTAGAACCCAAGATAGCTGCAGTCAGTTTATGTTTTGGTCAATATTTCAGCCTCCACTAGGATTAGAAAATTAATTCCAACAATGTAACAACATTGTCTGAACCAGGGAGATCAATCATAACATTTCTGTCACAGTAGCCATATTTGATTCCAAAATAGCTGACACTACTATTTATGTATCAACTCAATGTAATTTAAAAACCTAGTAAATAATACTTTAATAATAAAACCTCACAAATTCTATCACTACAAATTTCATAGCAGGCCTACAATACTTAAAACATTATAACTCAGGCTAGCCTACTTGTTTGAATTATACTGAATAAGACAATCTTTTTTTTTAATTTCAGAATAAGAATAAGTCAGGTATTAATAACACATAACTCAATCACAATAAAATGCACAGACATAAGTTTGCCTTGAGGCAAATGGAAAATATAATAGTCTAATCCAATGGTAATATAATAGTAATACAATGGTATACACACCATTAATACAATGAGTAACTGCAGTTTTTCAGATCCCTTTAACACTTGAATTCAGTTCTGAATCTGTTTCTGAATCCCTGAAGTTATATGGATTACAACATGCTGTTGCAAAGCACGTGTAGTGTGCAAAATGGGCTGTATTCAATTAGGATTCAGATTGGCATGAATCAGGGACAGTGATTCAATTCATTGATGTGGATCACTGTCCCTGATTTGATTCGGTCAAAACCAAAGCTGAAGATTTGATGCTGAGTCAGAGAATCAGTGATTCAGACATAGACACAGCTTTAAATGTTTTTTCTACATACCTCAAGGTACCAGGTGTGGCTCGTGAATGCTGCAATACTGGGGCAGATGGAGCCTCCCACAGGAGTATGCCCCCCCACCCCCGTGCTCAGCAGCAAACCCGGAACTGAACTGGAAGTATGTCTGATTCACTTCCAGGTCTGCCACAGAGTGCGGCTCAGTGATCAAGTGATCATCTTCAGAGGGGCCCAAGGTGTTCCCCCAGACCCCCGAGGCATCAGTCTCTGAGCTGGGGGGGGCCACCAGTATGCTTCCTGATGGACCTGGAAGTGGACCAGAAGTGTTACTGGTCCACTTCCAGGTCTGCTGCTGAGTGCGCTCCTGTGGGACCCTCCATCTGCCCCACCATTGCAGTTTTCATGAGCTGCCTGGTACAGAGCATGAGGTATGCAGAAAAAACATTTAAAGCTGTCTCTATGTCCGAATCTCTGAATCTTTCTGAATCTCTCCAAATCAATTTGTAGGGTTCTGATTTGATTTGGAGAGATTAAAGGACCTCCTGATTTGGTTCAGATTTGGGGATTCAGCCACCGAATCAGGCCAAATCTCCCCCAAATCAAATCAGAGATTGAAGCTTCATACTACCCTAGTACCTGGCACATTAACCTGTTTGTTTGGGCATGCTGGTCCCCAGCATTCTGTCTTCCACCTGTAACTTCTTATCCAAATGTATTTTGCTGGTAATGGTTTGAGCATGTTTATGATGGGAACATAACCATCATTTTCAGCTTTCCAACCACACTGGTCAGGTGATGGCAATGGTGGATTAGGTTCAAATGTACTTCACCAAACAAGATTTTGATAATTGTCTCTACAATGGTATACAAGGGAGTTGTGTGTAGGCAGAAGTTTATCCAGAGTTTTTCTTGATGAAATAATTTCACCATAACACCCAGAAGGGTCAGCAAAGTTGTTGATGGCTGATACAGCAACACAACAACCTTTTTTACACAATTGTCCAAATCTTTATCAACATCAGGCCTATTTCCAAGACCTGCCAACAGATGTGGATGTTAAATAAATACTTTCCAAGCAGTTTTCTTAGTATGACCACTGAACTGGCTGGTGATGTCATAACCAGTGACACTTTGGAATCCAATTAGAGATACATGGACTGAAGATTCTTTGGGATAACTCCATTTTCACAAAATTACTCTAAGTTTTTCTGAGCAATGGTGGTCTCAATGCGACAAACTGTGTCATATGATATGCTGCATCCAGCAGTATGGAGACTTTGTACCAGCTTCTTAGACGTAGTTGTGTGATGTATCAGCAAGCCTAACCCATCATGTTTTGGTATTAGCTTTTTGCCACTTGATGCAGGTAAAGAAAATCCTGACATATATTCAATACATCTGTGTCTAGATTCTTATCTTGTGGATGACTTTCAACATCTCAGTCATCATTGTCATATTCCAAAATCAAATTGACTAAAGGTATAAAGGTTATCAGGAACACATTTTGGGGCTTGCTCTTGAAGTTGCTGTATCCCGTCATGCTGGCTATAACTTTCAGTTATCCTTTGATCTTGAGAGCAACATAATTCAAGGTTCGTGTGACTGAAAACTCTTCTCTTAACTGCAGGCCAACAGTTTTCTTATAATTTATAAGTGAAGTTACAACTGTTTGTACAGCTTTTCCAATTGTCACAGTTTATCAGACAAGGAGCGGAAGATCTGCATTTCTTTGGTGCTGAAACTAAATGGCTGCCTTGTAATACATCTGAAGCTTTTGCTTCATTTGCTTCAGAGGACATTCACCACCTTCACTGTCTACTAAATCTCAATATCTTTCAAGTATATCTTTCAGACTTGATGCCATGCTTCCAGGAGAAAGAAAAATGAGAGACCTGTTGCTTCCATTGTTCCATTGTCCCTCCTGCCTGCCTTCAGGATGATAATGTGCCTCAGCTGCCATTAAATATTTCATACCAATTGAGAAATGCAATATTTCATTCTTCTCTGCCAGCTTTTGTATTCCACTGGCTAATTCAAATGACAGTGCATGACTCAGTTTCCTATTAGAATGTTTCTGGCAAAATATGCATATCATCCAGTGAACTGCTGCAGTAGATGTCCTAGTATGTTCTTTACTTGATGATGTTGGTAGGGTTTCACTTTCATCTTTTCTTAAAAGTCTCTCAATATTCTCTTTGGGTGTAAGAGTACTGTACTAAGAATGGGGCTAATGGAGGTTTTTGGAAGCACAGGATCAATACAACATGATAGTCAAGCATACTGCCATAAAAAGTTTGAAACTCAGCAGCTGTCCAAAAATGAATGTGTGCCTTATTTATTTGCACAATTCTAGCAGGTGTACTTTGGCTTGTCATTGACTGTGACCCTACTTTGAGACATACCATGCACACTGTAGTAGATTCCAAGTTATATCTCCTGCTCTTCACTGGACTCAAAAAGCTGCCCTGGCAGGTAGCTCAGTGCTACTTGCTCTCAGAATCTTCTGGGGCCCAGCCAATTGGTACCAGGGGACACTACCCCTTGTGCCAGCTGGACTGCTGAAGTAGCCCTGAGAGTTTCCTGCACCCTTTATTCACTGCAGCAGTCTTGTAGTGAGGGCTGCTGCCTGGGTATGACCTGCTGTGGACCTGCCAGATGTGGATGGGACTTCACAGCCAGTGGAGGCATCTTCCCCTCTGGGCCAGCTGTTATAGGGCTGTTACAGGCCCCCAACAGGGGTTATGCCCCCCAACAGGGGCCAAATGGCCTGCACAGGGGCTACCACCCCCTGCAAGGCCCACATGCCCCACCCCAACCCCCTGATTGCTGTCCCACCTGACCCCATCCCCCACCAGCTGCTGCAGCCCCCTAATAGCTGCCTCTCCCAGCTACCCAGACCACCCAATGGCTTCCCCTGCCAACCTCACCCCCTGATTGCACCCATAGGCTCCCATGGCTGCCCCCCCAACCCCAGGCACCGTCACTTAAAAAAAAAAGAAAAAAAGAAAAAAAAAGCGCCTCTACTTATCCTAGAAGTAGGGACTGTAGGGGGCTCCAGGGCCTCCTGGTAGAGCCCCCTCAGGCAGCACAGGGCAGGACGGCCCAGGCTGGGGCTGCTGGGGCTGCCATGCCCTGCCCTGCCCCACTTTTTAAAACTCCATTTTTTTAAGACACCTGGATATTCAGGGGTATAATTTTCTCCCTGCACTGCAAATTTGTAGCACGGGGAACTTTTTCTTGTTCCCAAACATGCCTCTTGCCCCATCCCAAAGGGGTTTGAGATGGGGCAAGAGGCACGTGTGCACTCATCTGGATGTGCCCAGTGATGCTATAGGCTCCATTGTAATGTTTGCTTAAAGGCAATAAAAGTGAGTCTCTTGTTGACAATCTCTATTGGAGGTTTTCATGCTGAGGTAATCTGAAACAGAACAGAATTGCTATAGCAATTTCTCAAACCTTTTTGGCATCTAATACTGAAAAAAAATAGTGAAGTGCAAATTTCAAACTATCAATTATTAACCTTTTGTCATTTAAGCAATCAAAAACAATCTTAATACCATCGGGAATTTCCAAGTTTTCTCTGGTAAATTTAAAGAATGGAAAAAAGGTGAAAACTTGGGAATAGATTTTTCATATACAAATTATTTTCTCACTTTTGCATGTAGGCCAAAGAATTTATGTACCTATAATATTTTCTACATATATCCATAATTCTTTTCAAATGTGTAACAAAAACAATCACTGTAATAGTTCCACAAATGTTTCGTAAAGGTTTATACCTGGTTCTGTAGATTGAATGTGAACATATATTTATTAGGTAATATATAGACCATCCAAAATACATTTCTAATATGTGAATATTAAAAAAAACAAAACAGTAGAAGATAACAATTAGGGAACTCACAACAGATGGAAAGTCCACTTGTCCCTCCCTCCTTTCCATACGTTCTTTCATAATACTTTCTCTTGACTTCCAATCATCCCCAATAATGGTACTTTGCCTCTTAAAAGGGCCACCTGGTTGTTCATCTGGGACACTGTTGAATAATAGGTATGAAATAAACTAATGGGTATTCTGAGCACTGAATGTGTAATCTGAATTGCTTGTTCAATGGACATCAGAAAATCAATTCTCAATATAAAGGGTATATTCCACTGAACAGTACCAGATCCTGAACCCATGAAACCAATGAGGATTATCCCTAAGGAAATGGCATTTAGCCTTATGCTACCTGGACTCAGATAGTTGCTTTTCAGTGTAACTGTGTACCCTTTCAAAAGACCCTCTTCTCTTCTGTCTTCTACAGAAATGGCATAGCATGTTTGGCAAGGAATGAATGGAATACCTTTCTGTCCCTATATTCACAATGTGATTCAGACAGGTTTAAGATGAGTGTCCTAGCCAGACATAAACAATGAATATACAAAATTGCTTCATTTCTGAGCCATGTACCTAAGGTTTATTTATCCCTTTCTCATCTCTTTCAAATCTTTTCTATCACCTGGGAAACTAAGTTGTATACCAAGAAGACATTGTAACAGTCTTTGCCAAGATCTATAACAGATCAGTTTCAATGCTATTGCAAAGTCCCTTATCATTCTATATCTAAGAATGGATAGTAATATCCCCCAGGAAAGTAAAGGCATGAATCAATGGGTGAGTCTACATGTTCATTAATGCGCTGTAGTTACTGCATATTTAATTTAGTATTTGCTCAATGAAGTACTAACTAAATGCACACTAACTAGAGTTACTACAGTAGTGCCAGCTTATGGACTGTTAGTGAAGCTTACTGCACAATAGCCTAAAACTACTGTGCAGTAGTATATTAGCATGGTTTTTGCCCAGCACACTACTGCTCAGTGTTTTTAGACAACTGAGCATTAAGAATCTTATGTAGATGTGCCCAATGTGTCTGAATTAAATATGACTGTATGAATAAGTTTATATAAGGGAATGTGTGTTATGTTCAGGTATTCTGACCACGTACAGTGGATAATATGAGATACCCTGAAGAAGGCTTGAAAAATTAGCCCTCTTCCAAAATTCATTGGCTGCTTTTGAAAATGTAAGGCTTATAGACACAAATATAACATAAGGCATTTCCAGCTGTTCAAATTGTTTTTGCTTTCAGTTTTTATACCAACTTTCCTCCTTACTGGTTCATTAACATGTCCTTAACTAAATTAATATGTATTGAAGGATCATGTTTCTCTTATTACTCCAAATGGACAGGCAGTTACCTGAATAAAGTATGACTTTTGGGATAAAAGTAGTGATTGAGTTGTTCATAGGGATCCAAAATAAAGCTAGAAGCCCCTCAGAATGAATTGACATGGACAGGGAATTTCAAGTCTAGCCCCCAGTTTAACACTATATTTTGCCTACTAAATTCAATACATGCAGCCTTTTAGATTAACACCAAAATAAAGTTGGAATTAACCCTTGCCAGTTATTGAGTATTTTTTATATTACTACATGAAGGCTGTTATTTGTTAGGATTTTTGCTCTGTTCTTTCTAATAACTGCCACATCCTTTAGTTCAGACACCTGTTTTTGTACTAAACAACAATTAACAGGCACAGATTATAGTACGTTCTGACACTGAGGAAAAAGAAGGCGACTTTTATATAAGGGGACCATGTCTCTTAGCTGAGGGGAAGAACATATATTTATGAAGGGGGGCAAGTCACATATTCCCAAGAATCATGGGCTAGACCTAGAGTATGAGGTATGCATCTTCTGCCTGTCCTCGGCCATGTACTGGTGTTACATTTCTACCAAGAGAATCATTGTTTTCCCAGTAGAAATTGCCAGCACATAGGCATTCTGTCAGTTTCTTGCAAAGGGAACATGCTGCAAACATGAGAAAGATCGTGTGCCTTGACACCTAGAAGATCTCCTCTGCAAGTGAGTTTCTTTCACTAGAAGGAATGCCTATAGGTTTAACTCCTCTGTGGTTGGGAGGATTTTAGCAGCTGCTTCCCTTGTGGCTTCCCCAGACCCAGGGGACTCCAGTGTAGGAAAAGTATAGGCATATTTCCCTTCTGGAGGGTGTTCTCTGTCTCAGTAAGTTGTAGGGAGTAGGGGTGGTGGAGAATCCTCAATCAGAAATGCCTTTATGCTTCCTCTTTCAGGAAGATATTCTCAACTACAAATTACCTAGAAGTTTACAGCAGTAGAAATGAACTCCTGTCCATGGCCTCTAAATCTTCAATCTGGTCTCAAGCTTCTCTCTTCCATGTGGCTGATGTTTATATTTAGTTTTTGTTTTCTTCTTATCTTTATTTTGTGTTTTTTCTTGTTTTTATTCTGGGCCTTTTCTTTCAATGATACCCCTTTTTCAGCTTCCACCTTCTCTGTAAAATCATTGATCCTAAGCCCACCAAATTCTCCACAACCAGTCTTCCGCTTGTGGGTCTTAGCTCTTTTTCCTCTAGTAACCTATTTTCACTCTGAAGTGATGCATGTTCATTTCTATGGAGGTTAGCATGTTGCCCTGAAGGGTTAGGTGAATGCTCAGGATCTCAATATTGTGCTGTTAGACAGGAGGGCATGGTGTACAACTGCACATGGACACATAAATATCAATTAAGCACATACTCACTAGGTGCATACACCCCTATTAGGCATACACACTCACACTACCAGCTCAGGCACATACACTATACACCCCAAAAGTTAGACACAGATCACTAATACGTATATCCTGCACACAATGCCAAATATATATTTATACATATACACACACACACACTAGCAACTTAGATACACACACGTTCAAAATAACTAGTCTGGGTTCACAGACACTACACACACCAAATATAGACAGAATCAGTTACCAGTTACCAACACCTGCACATTCAATACATATATGTGGATTACTAATTCATATACCACCCCCCACACACAGTGATGTCTATATATGTATATATATGTATATTCACTAATTTACACACATACCACCCACCTATACATACACACAAGTAATTTCCTAAGTTGGGTGTTGTGATGTGTATGTATGTATGTGCTTGGTGTACTTGGGATACCTGGGGAAAGGTTAAGGTAAAAAAGTAGAAGTGTAGGGGGTTAAAGTTACCAGGACCAGGATTAGAACCGGTAGACTTCAGGGGCCTGGACTGAAGAACTGAGGCTTGGGGGTAACTTTAGGTTAATTGATCTTAATTGACTACAAGACAACGCCCAAAGCCTGCAGAACAGGGAAGCATGTGGCACAGAGTCTGGGACTGGAGCCAGAGCTACAGGGGAGCTGAAAAGGTAGATGGGGAGAAGAGGGGAAAATGGGACTAAAGGAAAGTGTGGGTGTTAAAGAGGGGCTCTGGGTGTGGGGAGCCA
>NW_017728994.1:9216498-9217179 GCF_001723915.1 Gavialis gangeticus | reverse complement strand
CCACACCCACACACACAATGGCAGCAGGGGTTAAAGAGGCTTGGTGCAGGGGTTGAAGTCCACTCAAGTCCAGGAGAAGAGAGAGAGAGAGAGAGAGAGAGAGTCCAAATTGTAGGAGGAGGTATGCATGTAATATCTACCTATCACAGGCTGGAAGTTGATCCTCAATGGCCAGTCAGGGTCTTCTTCAGCTCGGTGTTTTCCACTGGGTCTGTCTTCACTTTCCCTCTTTATAGGGGCAGACTGTGTGTGACCGTAGTGACAGGAGGCATGCCCAGGCAAGGGTCAGCCCCTGGCGTACTGAGCATGTGTGCTCCATGCAGGGATGTGCAGTTTCAGATGTCTGTAATGGTGGGGTACAATGATAGAGTTGCTGGTTTTGCAGGGTCTTTTGTTTGTCAAATGCTGGTCTTGTCTCTTTTCCTGGGTGAGGTCCACGGTTCCTGGATGAATCAATGTGAGGTGATGGCCCAGTCATTACAGGCCATTCAGTAGAGACCTGCTACCATTTTAGTTCAATCATGCCCAAATAATTCTCATTCATCCGAGAACCAATTTACATGGGAGAGGTACAATGAATCATATTGTTGCAACATGGGATGCCCAGGCAGAGGACAGAAGATGGAGGCTTGATATATAAAATGGAAACTTGACATGACTTTGGTTCACTTACAAACACAG
>NW_017728994.1:9203235-9211498 GCF_001723915.1 Gavialis gangeticus | reverse complement strand
ATAAAATGGAAACTTGACATGACTTCGATTCACTTACAAACACAGGCCTAAACCATACAGTATCCTTATGAAACAAAAATCAATACAAAAATGATAATAATAAAATATACAACAGTAAAAATTAATACTAACCTAATAATTATAAAACAATGGATACCTAAGACAAAAAAATTGCTACCAAAATAAAAATGTTTAAAGCTTATCCTAAGTTTGAGCTCACTTATACGTATCTATAGGAAATAGAGAGGGAGAGAAAAGTCAGAAATGGTTGGGGAAGGGGAGGGAATGTATTTTAAGACAAATAATAAAAAAAAGAAAAACTGGGAGTTTTGTTACAAGCAGCACACTTCCTTAGCGAGATACTAACAGCCATCCCACCCTCTCAATAGGCACTATTAAAGAGGGAGATCAAAGGTGATTCTTTCCCTTAGGCTCTCTTAGTAAGAACCTCCAGAATGGTCAAGTCTTGGGTCCTGTAATGGGTCTTGTAAGGTACTGTATTGCCTAACACTTAACATGTGGAAAGACTGAAGTGGGAAAATAGCTTGGAGGGGGTCAAAATATAGTGACTAGAACATTCCTACATGCCAGCAGTTCTACACTACTCTTTTGGGGTTGCTTTAATTTATGACAGGGATTAGTTCAGCCTTCAGTATAAAGGTCACAAAAAGTTATTGTTCACCCCTTTCTTGCTAGTTGAGTGCAGCTTGGGCATAGCCCAAGATTTGAGTCAGCTGTGCCAAGTAGTACAGAGTATGTTCTCTGGTTTAATTTGTTTCCATTGGCATCTGCCTGTAAGTGCTAGAGGTAGACAGATTTCCAGAAAAAATCTTAGATCAGTATAACGGTGTAAACAGTGTAAGGCTGTGTGAAACAATAATGTTTAGATCCTAAGCTCCTTTTAGTCAGGTAAATTATAAAAATTCTGAGAATTGTATTGTAGACTAGAATCTATGACACCATTTTCTTTAGTTAATAAATGGGCATTCCTTATCCTTCTATTGCAGCTTTTATATATGTTGGACAATTATTTCCTTCTGGCTGTTGTAGGAATAGAATTAACTTTGCTTTAGGATATTGTTCTTCTATTATTCAAAGAAAGCATTCAACAAACTCATGAAGATTCTTTTCATGATGAGGGTAAAATAATCTAAAACTAGTATTGAGCTATTTTTCTTAAACTCTTTGCAGTTAAAGTGATTATAAAACCCCAGGACAGGCTTAAGGGTAATCCGTAAGAATATTGTTTTCATCAAAGCAATAGGTCTTTGGTGCAGCAAAGTCATCTGCTTTCACTCTGTTGCCTAAGGACTGGCTTTAGAAAGACATACCATCAAGTGAGTGGAATTATTTTCTTCCAATTCCCTTAAAGTTCACTTTTTTACCAGTAACAGCTTTTAGGCATCTTATATAAGCAAGAATGCACACTTTTGAACATTGCTACTGATAGATTTTTTCCTCTTTCACTTGGACTCTTAGGAATATGCTGTCTTTGTATCTAAAACACAGAATGAGGTTAAAATAAACCATGCTTCTCAATGCAGTAAAGAAATCAGAACTATAAACAAAATAACATGATTCATTTGAAAGACATGACAAAACTGATGTGAATGTGGACATAAGAGTGGCCATTAACCCTATGTATGGAAGAAAGCTGAAATGTATTCTTTTAAAGATATATCCTGTTCCTTCTTTTGTTATGTGGGATGTAAACTTAGCAGCAGAAGCAATGTGATTTTTTTTTATGCTAAGGATGGGGGGAAAGAGTTGAAGAAACAGGGATACTGTGATAGCAATAAATGACCAGCACTTTTATGGTCCACCCTCCACTTTTCTACAAACAGAGGAAAATGAGGGCTCTGTGGCTTCACAAATGTTGAAGCACCTACACAGCTGACATTTTCCCTGAGTAAGGTGCAAGCTGGATCTTTGTAACCCTTGCCTTAACTCAGGAAATTTGCAACTCAGTCTTCAGGCTGGGTACTGGAGAGAGGAATTTAATACCTGAGTTGACTCTGGGTTCTGTTCAGATGCATCAGTGTTCAAGCATGAGGAGAATATGCTTTACATAAAAATCTAGATGGGCAGATGAAAAGAATTTGTATGCAAGTTTCTGAAAAGTAAAAAAATGGAACTGCTAGTCCCAGTTGTCTAGGTTGCAGTTATGTAGGTGAGGAAATTTTCAATGGCGTGTTGTGCTACAACTTAGAAAAACACTGAGGGCCTTGACGGACACAGAGAAAACCAAATTATGTATTGAAATCGGCAAAAAAACTCTAGGACAGTCTGTGACTAGCTAGAATGTAGGTCTGATGCTTTGAGAGTCTAAAGCCTTCTCTGCTCAAATGGAAGGTCAAATGATTGCTAACAGATGGAATTGTACTTGACAGTTTCCTACAAAATAGGGTAGGGAGATATCCATGGCACAAAATTCTAGAGGAACCACCGAAAGAGAGAAGATTCTACATGTCCCATTGTCTGTTTAGCTTCATGTATCTTCCCTTTTACCATTGTGAAAAGACCAGGTTAACTGCAGAGGTTAACCACTGTATAATTCCAAAATCATAATGTACTATGTTTAGCTAAGGTAAGAAATTTAAAGTACTAGACAGAGAGAAACTGAGGAGGAATATCTTCATATAGTACTGAAGACCAAATATAACCTCAGACATATACAGTAATGCATATATAGGACAAAAAATGGTATGTAATAAGTTTAATATTTACTACAGGATGATATAAAAAGTGGAGATGGTCATAAATATTCTGGTTCTTTTTTGTTTATAATACTGGTGGTAGCATTTAAACCAACGTAGAGGGGTTATAAAATGATACCAACTCAAAATGGTAATGACATGCACTTGCATAACTGATGCAGACAGAAGTAGATTTCAACCTCCTATGTTCCTAATATATATTTACCTTAGAGGACAAAGCCAAGGAAACAAATATAGGAGCTTAGAAATCAAGTAATTCAAGTAGTAACAACAAGTAGGGAAGCTTTATGCAATTATACTCAGTTCAACAAAATCTGCCTTATTCACAGTTACTTTAGCCTGGTGCCTATTACGCTGATCAGCCTAACAGATTTCCACAGGAGACAGTGTTCTAGTTTTTAGTTCTCTTAATCACCTTTCTCTTTTCTTACATAGCTTCTTTCAATGATACTGTCAGCAAGATGATGCCTAGTTCCAATCAGAACTGCTATCAATATCCATGTAATGAGGGTGCAGCAAAACCGTGTCTTTTTGTTCAAAGATATGGATGTATTACTGTAGCTGTTCAGGATTTGAGTAATTTAGGGCATCTCAGTGTCAATGAAAAAAGATAAAATAAAGTTGAAAGGTTTAAAGGTAGTTAATTGTTACTATGGCAACTATCTAAATAAGCTTTAGATCCATCATAATTGAGTTTATTTAGAGGTAGAATCACTATGAATAAAAATTTGGCTAAAGTATGAAAAAATAAGAACATAAAAAGCACCATACTGGGTCATACAAATGATTCACCTAGCTCAGCATCCTATCTTTGACAGAAGTAGATGCTATAGAAAGAGAGCATTGAACTAGATGACTCTAGAATGATCTATCCACTATTCAGTACCCTTCCAGGCAGCCACCATTATTCATTTAGAGATGCCAAAGGAAACATCTCCAACCACTCTGTTCAATAGCCAATCCCTATACACTTTCAGAAAGTGTCCTGTTGAGCCCTGAGATTTTTCCAAGTTTCCAAGTCCTCCCCTACAGTTATAAAGCCCAGCTGTTTAAACAACAGAAGTTTGTTTTTTGCTGGAGTTCAACTTGCCTGTGTGCATTTTGACAAGTTGAGAGTACACTACTGAAAGCACCAGCAAGGTGCATAATCCAAGTGTACTGGACTCAAACAACAACTTTCCCAGTAGCTTAAGGACGTTTCTTAATTCTTAAACAAACATATGATTCAAACTTAATTAAGCAAATTTCAAATATTGGTTCTAAGCATCTCTGGGATATATGGTTATTTCTTTTCTTCTTATTTTATTTTAAATAGATTAATATCACAGTCAATGATGGAAGTGGTAAAAAGCATGTATATCACAATGGTACTCTTCTAATTTGTCCTCTAGATATTTTTTATAAAAAAAATAAAGTCTAGAATAGGGCTGTAATATCATGCTTTTATTTTCCAAGTAATCTTCAATATTATTCCATTTATGAAACCTGGATATCAGAAGGGGAAAGATTTGAGTGCTTATAAATAGCCTTATTTCTATAAAGTAAAGAGAATTGCAAATGCTACATATAGAGATTAGGGCTGTCCGAAACAGCACCGTTCCACTACAGCTTCCGTTTTGATGTCTCAATGGAACAGTGTTTCATTTTGAGTTCTGTTTCATTTGGAGAGCACTGTTGCATTTCATTTTGTTGAAACAGTTTTGCTGTTTCTACGTTTTGCCCATAGGCTATAATGGGGAATCATGAAAAAGCCTAAAACTTTCTCATTTCTTGCTTGATTTGGATAAAACATACAGGGACAGTAGCCCCTTTGGAGGGCATGAAGCCTGCCAAGTTTCAAGGAGATAGGTAAAGAGGTTTCTAGGAGACAGTACCTCAAGCTGTTGACAAGCAAAACTCCTGTCATTTGCCAGCAGCGGCAGACTCCTGTCATCTGGCCCACAGATCCAGGGGCCCGCCTGCATCCCTGGGAGAGGTTCAGGGCTGTGACGGACTACTCTTGCAGGCAAAGAGTAGTCTGCCTGCCCCAATCTGCCTTCCCCGATCTGCCTGCCAGATCACAGGAGGCTGCTACCATATGGGATCAGTGCTGGGCACAGCCTGCGCCCAGCGTTTTAAAGTTTGGATGCAGGTGGCAGAACCAGCCTCCTGTCACCCAGCATGCAGATCAGGGTCCCGCACTCCCAGGAGGAGTCCAGCACAGCCCTGCAGCCCTCCCGGGGGTGCAAGCAAACCAACCTTAACCTTTTGAAGATTTGAATTGGTTCAAAAAATAACATAGCTGTCTTCCTTTACAATCCTTTTATGTAAGATAAATTTGCAGAGGCCATTAGATATAACATCACGTCTGTGGGAGTGATCATGGGCACAGTTATAAAGACATAATTTTGTTGCCCCACACCAGTATTCTGTATAATATCAGATAGGGTTCTGTCTAAGTCATGTCTTGTTCAGTCCAAATTGACTCAGATTTTGAACATAGATTGTACAGAATCAAGCTTTAAATGCCTTAAAAATCCAGTAAGACAGATATATTCTGAAGAGGATGAATCATTGCACAAGTAATGTTAACATGAGAGTATTAGCTTTCTTGACTATTTCCCTGACTATTTTTTGACTTTTCCCTGAAAGAGGGACGTTTGGGTCTATCTTACAAAGAATAGGGGAGGCACCTAAACATAGTTGCTTGCCAACCCAGTTAGGAGGGATTATACCTATGTTTGAAGGGGCAGGTGACAAAAGCCGACAGAAAAAAAATTGTTTTTTTAAGTATGGCAGGGATATGGGAAACAGTAATAAAATCAAGAGAGAGACAAGAGGAAAAAAGAAAGAGTGGAGCAACACACTCAACATCTTAGATATCCATACACTAACAATAGGAAAATGGAGCATAAACAGAACAAGCATAAGTCTTAGTGCAATACTGAAATTACATCTTAACTAGCATCACAAGATTTGGTGGGATAAATCTTAGGATTGAAATATTGGGCGAAGAGTGTGGCAGGCCAGTACTGGGTGTTCCTGTGCTGAGCCACCCACCTCACTGTGCCGCACCAAAAACCAGGCTTCAGATGCCTCTCCACAGGTTCCAACTTCTGACCAACCCCCTTCCGAGCACACCCACAAGCCTGGGATAGCACCGCCACCACTCAGACTCAGGTCCCTGTCTGGGGCCTGTGCTGCCTAGGATACACAGGCTCTGTAGACCTTGGGATCTTGGAGTGCTTCTATTAGCTTAAAGCTTAAAAAGTAGCCTCCCTTGGTCAGCCAAGCCAAGAGAGCAAGAAGGCCTGGCCAATCCCTCTTGAGCATGTACAACACTGCTGGCTATAACGGACAGCTTTATTGGGTAGAGAGGGTAGGCATGGGAAGGGGTACAAGTCTGAAGAGTAGCAAAAGAATAACCCTGAGCAAGCAGAGAGGCTTGGTAGCCCTTTGATATGCAATCTGAGTTGCTAGTTAAGTTTCTGTTAAGTTACTGACTTCTGGATCCTGAGTATGAGAGATGGCTGCAGAAGTCCATGATGCTCAGTGTGGGTCCCCTTCTTCCTGGAGGGGATCATTTAAATAGCCTTTCTGACTTCATCACTAAGTTCCCATCAGAAGCAGTCCCATTGGCTGCTGACCAGTGCTTCCCAATGACACACAACTGACCAGGAGAGAGAACCAGTCACATGACCTGCAAGGGTGGAAAACTTGAAACAAAGGGAGCAGGTTCCCCCTCCCTCAGGAATGTCTCCAGCCCAGGTCAGAACTCAGTGTTAAACTGATGGGGGAGGGGTGGCTTGCTCACAGCAGTGAGCCAGATGGAGGGGTGATTCCTCCACAAAGAACATAGCTGGGTTTTTTTTAATGAAAAAATTACAACAAAAACAAAAGTATTGCTTTGTATATCAATAATATCTGTGCTTACTCTGAAGTTCATGTCTGAAAGACTTGATCATAAGTGGAGGTGATGAAAGGACAGGAGGTAATATCACGATAAGGCTCTCTAATAAACTTCCAAACCAAGAACAGGAAGTAGCTGAGGGGCATTTTTGGAACAATTAATGTAATTGTTCCTAATACAGAATACAGAACTTGATGGTACTTATGTATTTAATCCATATTACAGCTGGAAAATCAACAGGACAGGACACAATCAGTCCAAGAGGTTCTTGGAAGGTAGTGAGAATAACCTTTTGTTTCAGAAGCAAGGAAGAAGCAACTAGAGAGGAAATTATCTTGAATTTTATTCTGATCAATCTGGAGAAATTAGTGAGAATCTATAGATGGATGGTAATTTGGGTGAAAGTGATCGTGATACAGTATAGGGAAGGACTACAAGGAAAGGAAGGAGGGAGAGCAATGAAATAATGACAATGGACTTAAAGAATGCAGACCACACGTGAGGAAATCATAGGTAAAGTTTCTACATAAATAATTCTAATAAAATTTACAGGGGAGCTGGGAGATAAGGGCGAGATTGTATTATACATTCAATGATATTACAATCTCACGAGGCAGAGGTAGAAGGGGAAATATAGAAACCAATTACTGAATCAGGAGGTTTATAGTGATGTGAAAAAGGACTCATAGAAAAGTGGAAATAGGTATGCATTTCTAGGGGTGAGTAAAAAAGAAATAACACAACCACGGGGACAAAAGCAGGAAGACTATAGCACAAGATGTGTTATATATAGTAGGACTGTGAGACGCTTCAGTCCCTGATTCAATTTGGTGGAAATTTGGCATGATTTGGTGGCTATGTCTCTGAAGCTGAATCAAATCAGAGCACCCTTTAATCTCTCCATATCAAATCAGAACCCTCCAAATTAATTTGGAGAGATTCAGAAAGATTCAGAGATTCAGACATAGAGACATCTTTAAATATTTTTTCTACATACCTCTAGGTAGCAGGGGCTTGTGAGTGCTGCGATGCTGGGGCTCATGGAGTGTTCCACAGGAGCACGGGTGTCCTCAGAGTACTCGGCAACAGACCTGGAAGTGAACTGGAAGTACTTCCGGTCCATTTCTGGGTTCACTGCTGAGCACGTGGAGGGGCTCCCCTCACTCCTGTGGGATGCTCCATGTGCCCCAGAATCACAGTGTTCACGAGCCGTGCCTGCTACCTCAAAGTATGTGTTAAACGCCAATGCCATGTGGCACCCAACAACTAGGGAGATGATGGTCCAGTTGCTCATGGATCCTGGTACTCATTAGCCAGAGCAAGTAGGGAGCAAACACCAGCACACATTGCTTACAACAGCTTTATTCAGAATGGAGACAGCTTTGGACAAGGGTCCCTCACAGACACACAGCCCGTGAACCAGGGACCTGTATTGAACATTAGTTCTTTTCACATTTTATACACCTTGATTCATACATATTAACATTTACTCCACCTTCGTCCCTCCTTTGGTTCCACCCATTTTTCCTCCAATCTCAAGCTCCACCTCTGTTTACTGTTTGCTTCATTAGTATGGTATTTCCTATGCATACTGGTGTGGGGCAACAAAATTATGTCTTTATAACTGTGCCCATGATCACTCCCACAGACATGATGT
>NW_017728994.1:9196997-9198235 GCF_001723915.1 Gavialis gangeticus | reverse complement strand
AACATTTACTCCACCTTCGTCCCTCCTTTGGTTCCACCCATTTTTCCTCCAATCTCAAGCTCCACCTCTGTTTACTGTTTGCTTCATTAGTATGGTATTTCCTATGCATACTGGTGTGGGGCAACAAAATTATGTCTTTATAACTGTGCCCATGATCACTCCCACAGACATGATGTTATATCTAATGGCCTCTGCCTCTCATTTACATATCATTTACATGCCTCTCTGATAAGACTGCATGCATAAGAATTTGACCCCTATCTTCTTTTGGTCACTTGCAGTTTCTCGCTGGCTCTTTCTGGTTTTCTTGCTGACTTCAGCACCATCTCCAAGGCCATATTTCTGCTTTGTCTCTTGATGATAGCTGGTCAGCTGCAACCTACTTTTACCCAACGCATCATGCACTTTGCACCCAATCCTTTTGTTAAGAATCTGCTTACTTAAGCATTAGCAAAGTTAGTTGCTTTTAATATATCATCCAGCCTTGTGACCAGAGAATTTTGCTGAGGTTCCTTTTAATATATTATCCAGCCTTGTGACCAGCAGCTTTTGCTGAGACACAGGAAAAAGCTTCATTCAGTTGCACAACCAGTAATCCCCACAGTTCATGTTGTTACCTTAACGGTATGTAGAAAAAACTTTTAAAGTTGTGTCTATGTCCAAATTATTGATTCTCTAAATCAGCATCAAATCTTCAGATCTGGATTTGGCTGAATCAAATCAGGGACAGGGATCTGAATCAGTGAATTGAATCACTGTCCCTGATTTGGGCCAAATCGGAACTGAATAGGGCCCACTTCATACACCCCTAGTAGTCAGAGGCATAAAAAGCAATTAGAAAAGGTTACCATCAATACATTTAGAAGTAAGAGAGATGGAGGAAAGTATAGATCCATTATTTGAAAAGGATGATGAGAAAATAACAGTTGATGGAGAGAAGGCTAAAATTTCCAAAGGCCTACATAATTTGATCCCTCTCTCTGTATTTTCATTTTGTGAAAGATTTTACAGTATTTTGACTTGTTGTCCTGATTGGGATGGAATGGCATGGCATGGGAATGGGAATGGAATTTTTTTAGTAAAACTTCAGAAAAGCTGCAAGACTGTGAAAAACATTTTCTGCGTAGCTCAAAAGGTACCTGAATTATGCTGTCATCTCATTAAGTATTGAACAGGAAATTTGCACTGACCATTTTGTTCTCCTGCTTAATGCAAATAATTATGATGTCATAGGGATA
>NW_017728994.1:9171428-9194614 GCF_001723915.1 Gavialis gangeticus | reverse complement strand
GTCCCTTCCAGGCCTAATGTCTATGAAATCTATGAAATTTCTGTCCCATTATTTTCCATGCAAGTCTATTCATTAGGGCTATGCTTTGAGAAACTTTCATAAGCACTACATCTACTTATTTTAAAAAGAGCAGAAAAAAATGACATCTTCTAATGAGAGAACTAAAAGGTTTCATTGAAATAGGTAACAGATCTATTATTTATTGCATGAAAGCTCTCCTTTTAATTTTTTTCATGTTCTGCAGAATGGCCCTGTACCCACCTGGCTTCAAACATCCGGTCATGCGCTACGCATCCCTGGATGTTTGGGGTTATCCACCTGTCTGTCCCTGTGGTCCCGCCGAGTCGGTGTCTTTGACCCGGATAGTTTCTCCCCAATCTGTCCTGCCATAATTTCAATCTTATCCCAGTGGTGGGGTTTGACTATTGGCGTCTCTTGTGCATAGGACGGTTGGACGATGATCTTCTGCAAGGCTCCATCTCCCCTCTACCTCACCCTTATACCCCACCTTGTTGAATCCTGATGATCTTTTGCCAAGCCCCTCCGATAGTTGAGTCTTCACGCCCTTTTCCTAGTAGGCTATAGGATAGTCAGACCAAAGGCCCACTTTGCCCCCTTTAACCTCACAGTCAGCTGGCCCTGCCCATAGCTGTGAACTACCTGGGCTCCTCACCTAGCCACCCCTCCAAAAGTGGGCAACAGAAAAAAACACAAAAAAGAATATCACCAATGAAGAAATATGAAATACTAAGAGATGGCCTTTGCCCCCTTTTTTGCCTGCTCCTACAGACTGCCCTACTCCAACCGGCTCCAGCCCCTAAAACCCTTGACAAGCCTAGACTGGGTCTGGGTCAGCCTGTTAGCTTCCACGTCCTCCCCTTCACTCTTTATTGAGCCTGAGGATTCACTGTACCCCCGGTGATCCCCCTCGGTGCATCTCCCCCACATCTCCTGGCGAGGCGGCTCTATGTGGCTAGTGCCCATCTTTCGTCACCCTTCCCGCTGACTGTGCCCTTCAGCGTCCACCTGGGGTACCTCCTTGAGGCTGTCCGGGCCCTCTACAGTCCCACCTGATCTGGAGTTCTGGCTTGTGCCGACTCTTCTGACCCTTTGTGGGCAACTCCAGGTCTCAAACCTCTCCTGCTCTCTTCTCTCTCTGGGTCTACAGTCAGCACTCTCACCCCATGCATTGCTGCCAGTGGCATTTTCCTCATAAAGGGTCTTGCTGTCTCCTCCTGTGCTGCAGGATGCAAACCCCCATCCTCCTCCCCTTCACGGGGACTCCAGGAGAGATTCCCCTTCTGGTGCTCCAGCTGGTCTTTCCCCCTCTTCCTTGCCTGCGGCTCCTTTTATCTCCACTGGCTGGCTCCTGCAGCTGATGTTATCAGCTGGCTGCAGCTGTATAAAGATGTGGCTAACGAGCCGCTCGGGCCCCTCCACCATTTCCAGCTTCACCACGGTTCCGGCTTTAAGTAAGAGTTTTTCGGTTTTCTTCTTTTTTTTTTCTTTTCCTTCCCCAACCAGCTCCTGCTCCTAGGGTTCCCCCCTGGCTCCTTGGAGTTTTCCCCCTTGTTTCTCCCCATGACAGGCACCCAATACTATTTTCAAGGTTACTGCAGGAACAAACATGGACTGTCAACAGTGGTATGAATATTCATATCAAAACACTTCAAGACAAAGTACTTAAAGGGAAATATGAAGTTTAAGTATAGACTGTTTCAGGAAATGGGACATGAAACAGAAAATACATATTATTTATATAGTTAAATACACCACAAGAATCATGTCTGTGGTCTTTTGTATTACAATACTATTTTTTTTAGTTAGTGATTTACTTCTCTGTAGGCCTGTGCGAGTAGGCAGCTATTCGATCCGGCTTTGGATCCAGCTGCTTCAGATGCCAGTGATCCAATTTGGAGTGCCAGACTGGGTTACTGCTTTGGTCTGGCTGAAGAGGCTCCAAAGCTTCAGAGCTGCCTCAGAGATCCAACCGTAGGGTATAATGGGGAATCAATGAAATATCTATAACTTTGTTTTTTGTCTCATTTGGATGAAACTTTCAGGAGTGGTAGCCTCTCCTTAGACCACGATGCCTGCCATGGTTCAAGAAGATAAGTGCAGGTGTTTCTGGGTAACTGCAGTTCAAATTATTGAAAGCAAAACTCAGGTCACATCTATGTTTTAAGCCACAGTTGGGTGAAAACTACATGGGTGGTAATCCCTGCTGAGGCCATGAAGCCCACAAACTTTCAACATGATAGGTGAAAGGGTTTGGGGGGAACTGCACCTCAAGCTGCTGACAGGCAAAACTCATGACATAGATGATCCTGTTTGTATTAAGGTGCAGCGGGCTGAAAACTACAAGGGTGGTGGCCCGTGATCAGGCCACAAATCCTGCCAAGTTTCAAGGACATAATTTCAGGGGTTTGAGGGGAACTGCACCTCAAGCTGCAGACAAGCAAAACTCATGACATGGGTGACACTGTGTGTGTTAAGGTACAGCAGCGTGAAAGCTGCAGGGACGCTAGCCCCTGCTGCAGACCCAAAGCCTGCCAGATGTCAAGGAGATAGATGCAGGGGTTCTGGGTTCTAGGGCCCTGCACCTCTAGCTGCTGACAGGAAAACTCATGACATGGGTGCTTGTGCAACTCTTTCTGTCTTGGGGCAGTTGATTGTATTGATTATTTCCTATCCTTAGTTTATGGTGTTGTAGGTGTTAATCATTGCTCATTAATTCATTAACACCTAACACTTGTCGACAGAGGCTAACACCCCTGCAAGTTTCATCCAAATCAGACAAAAACCAACAAAGTTATAGATATTGCATTGATTCCCCATTATACCCTGTGGCCAGATCTCTGAGGCAGCTCTGAAGCTGCAGGGGATGGGAGGGATGAGAAACTGTGGGCTCTGGCTCCAGCTCTGGCTCCGGCGGCCATGCCCAGCAGAGTGCAGCTGGTGGTGGCGGTGAGGAGCGGGGCTCGCAGCTCACAGCTCCTCATCCCTCCCCTCTCCTGCAGAGTCCGTAAGCCCAGCAGAGCCTGCACTTGCGGCCATGTCTCAGGGTGTGGGGAATACATGGGTGTGGGGAACTCATGGAGTATTTTATGAAAACACAATTTTCCACGGATTATACATGGGTGTGGGTTATACATGGGTGCAGGCTATATGCACAAAAATATGGTACTTCATTTTCATTTTAATTACAAATATTTCATTATTTCACAAGTCCCAGCAAGATACTGCATGCAGCAGCTCACGCACCCTCAGACATGTCACTAGCTCTTCAGCCAAAAGCTAGTGCCTCCCCAGCAGCTGTGAGAAGATTAACACTAGACTCCTGCCCTGTTTTACACAACCTTGCTGTAGGCAAGTGGCAGACAATGTATGCTGCTATGGGCAGCTTTGGGGCAGGACAGAGCTAGGTACCCTGAACCAGCCACATTAACATTTGCTGCTGACTTTAGCTAAGGACCCACTATTCAGGGTTCTCACCCCTGCTACAACTGAGCTAGGCTATAACACCATAAAAACACCCTGGATTTCTAAGAACTGCAAAAGAAAAATAAAGTCCAACAAAGAAACTGCCACTTAGCTCTCTGAGTGGTGCCTTGGTGGCTCCATGCATCCCTGGATCATCAGGCAGTCCCCAGGGGTTTCAGTCTTTCCCTGTCACCTTTTGTACCTCAGAGGCTTTTAAGGAAGCATGCACAGCTTCCATGAAAACAAAATATACAAACAGCAGGGCTAGGGACAGACATTAAAAAAACCTGAGCCTGAATTGATTCAATTTTTGTTGGTTATTCTAACCTGGATAGGCTAAATCCATTTTGTAACTGGACAGGCATCCCAGAAATGTGGGCACATGCCTTCAGTGGCTCAGGCTAGAAGGCGGGGGGGGAGGGCTAGAGCAGCCCTCCCTTCCTTCCACAGCACTGAGCTGAGGAGGGGCATGGCCAGGCCCCAGCAGGATGCTCTGATTAGCCCAGCAGGGAACTGACAACAGTGTTTATAATCCCTAACTCAGTGTTTATCACCCATTAAGAAAACAACAGAGGGGCATTACTAGCTACTTGTTAATAATGCCTGTTGATTCTACCTGTTGATTCAGCACAGATCATAGTGAGCATGTGGTTTGCTAGCTAATACACAGACAACTCTCCTCAAGACAGAGGGGAGGGGGGAATTCCTGCTTAGCAGGGAGTGGTGAGGAGGGGAGCATCCCGCAGTCTCTGAAGCTGAAGCCAGAGAACAGATGGGAGAATTCAGCCATGCTGTGGAGAAGAGAGCCCCACCCATTCCAGAGAACATGCCATGATGCTGGGAGAGTCTGACTTATCTTAAACCAGCAAGGGGTCTAGGACAGACATTGCATAAACCAGTTTGAGCCAAATCAGTTAAGTCTGATATTACATTCAATCAGATTTATCTCCAACTGGTTTCAGCAATTTTCAAACTGGTTTATGTGTACTGAACATCTGTTCTGTAAAGGTTTAAACCAGTTTCTGATCACTTAAATTGGTTTATGAGTAATGTCTGTCCCTAGCTCAGAAGCACTGCTGACGGTTCCTGCTAGCAACTGCTAGAACCCTGTTGGCTCCATGCTCAGTACAGCAGCATTGCCTGATGTGATGTCAGTGCAGCCACACTTAGAAACTGCTATGGGTGCTTTTTGTTTTCCCTCCTGTCCCACATGGGACAGCTTTTCCTCATTCCCTACACCTGGGCGCAGGGCCATTTGGACTTCATTGCATCAACAGTAACAGGGCCATCCCTGGTACACACCTCCCCCTTCCAGGTTTCAATTAACTTTGAGGTCAACAAGCCCACCTCCTTGCCCTTCCTCAAGAAAAAATCAGAGTTGTAGTGTACACTCCATGGCTGATGCACTTTAAAAAAATTAAAATTTGTAACCACAGGTTCCATGTCATTAACTTTGGGTTTTCCAACCTCACTTCATTTAAACTATTTAGTGGTGTGTGGTCTGTCACCACTGTAAACTTATGACCCATGAAATAATAACAGGAACTCTCTATTTCTCACTTCACTGCTAGACATTCTTTTTTCGATTGTGGTGTATACCTGCTCCTGGGGCTGTATTTTCTGACTAGTATAAACTACCAGATGCTTTCCCCTGTTTCCCATCTGAGACAGCACTGCACCCAGTGCCACATTGGAGGCATCTACATATAATACAAACAAATGGTCCGCCCATGATCCTGAATATACCACTACAACATCAATGTAGGCCGCTGCATATTCCCAATGAGGGGCTTGCACCCTATCCACTAGTCTCTGAAATGTTGCAGCAGCCTTGTGCAAACCAAAAGACACAAATTAGTATAACCCTAGAGGGGTGGCAAATGCCATTTTCTCCCAAAAGTGCACCTCCAATTATATTTGCCAGAATCCTTTTAATAAATCACTTATAGATATTAAGCATATCTCTCCTATTCTTTCTAACAGGGGTTCTACCTGGGGCATAGGGTATGGGTCAAAGTGGGTCATGTAGTTAACCATTTCGAAGCCAATGCAGAGGTGCATGTTCTGGTCTTTTTTTGGACCCTGATGATAGGATTGTTCCACTCATTCAGAAATTCCCCAATGACTACGGCTGTGCGAGACTTTGGATCGTGCTTTGGATCTGGATAAGCTTTAGACACTTCAGCATCCAAAGCAGCATGTCCAGCTTGAATCACCAGCTTCTTTAGGCTTTATGAATTGGTTCAGAGCTTCTGAACTGCTTCCGAAAAGCTTCGAAGCTGCCTCAGAGATCCGGCCATAGGGTATAATGGGTAATCAATGAAATATCTATAACTTTGTTGTTTTTTGTTTGCTTTGGATGAAACTTACCAGTTTGGTAGCCTCTGTGGAGTACATGAAGTCTGCCAGGTTTCAAGAAGATTGGTGCAGGGGTTTGGGAGGAACTGCACCCCAAATTCTTGAAAGCAAAACTCATGTCATGTATATATGTTACACCACAGGTGGGGCAAAACTGCAGGGATGGTAGCCCCTGGTCAGGCGACAAATCCTGCCAAGTTTCAAGAAGATAGGTGCAGGGGTTTGGAGGTAACTGGACCTCAAGCTGCTGACAGGCAAAATTCATGACATAGATGACCCTGTGTGTGTTAAGGCACAGCGGGCTGAAAACTGCAGGTGTGCCCCCTCCAACTGCTAAAAATCCTCTACCAACTGTTCCACTTCTTGTTCCATTTTTGGCTGCTTTCACTGCACCAAGGACTTCACACACCCTTCCAGTTCCCAGACAAACTGTTCCAGGACCACGATCTCCACTATCTCCTCAGCATTCCTTTGCTGAGGTCATAGCCACTGACAAGCCTCTTCATGGGCCCGTAAGGGTCTGTGTTAGTTGATGAGTGGTCTTAGATCCTATTTTTTGCTTCTGAAATTGCTGCCTCTCCTCTGTTACCTCTAGCCAATGGAAGATGGCCTCTTTAACTGTATCACAATTCTAGGCGTTGGTTAAGGGTATTCTGCCATGAGCCACCTGTGCCTCTCCCATCAAGAACAGTCCCAGTTGTGCTGTCCAGGCATCTTTCAGCAGTTTGCCATCTTCTTGTACACCTCTAAAAAAAAAATCTCAGGATCATCATCCCTGGGCACACGTGGCATTACCATGCCTCCACGTCCTCCTCAGAGCTTGGGCTGCAGTAGCCTCCAGGGTCTGGAGCATCACCCAATGGCTCTCTTCTACAGCTAGCCTTAACTGCTTGGTATTTTGCACCTGCATTTGCAGTATACATGTAATTTGATCTCCCTGCTGCTTTGCATCCTCCTGGGCTGCTTCCTGCTGTTGGACTTGGAGTTGCAGTATCTACTGTATTTTTTTTCCCCACCAACTCTCTCACAAAGCTCCCCTTGCCCTGCCCTCACCAACCTGGGAAAAAAGAAAAGAAAAAGAACAAATAACCATTCCAGCCAGGGTACCAATTTTTACACTGCTACACATAGCTTTGGGGTAAGACAGAGCTAGGCATGTTTGGTCAAGCATCCCAAACCAACCACTTTTACTTTTGCTGCTGGATTTAGCTAAGGACCAACCATTCAGGGTCCCCACCTCTGCTGCAGCCAAGCTAGGCTATAAAACCACAAGACCACCCTGGATTTGTAAAAACTGCAAAAGAAAAATAAAGCCCAACAAATAAACTTCCACTTAGCTCTCTGAGTGCTTCCTTAGTAAATCCATGCCTCCCTGGCTCATTGGGCAGTCCTTGGGGGCTTCACTTTTTCCCTGTCACCTCTTGTCCCTCAGAGGCTTTGAAGGAAGTGTACACAACTTCCATGCAAACAACATATACAAACAACAGAAGAACCCTGTTCACGGTCCCTCCTGGGGACTGCTTGACCCCCATTGGCCCCAGGATCTGTATAGCAGCATTCCCTACTGTGCTGCTTGTGCAGTCACTCTGAGAGATTGCTATGGGTGCTTTGTATTTCCCTTCCTGGCTTACATGGGTCAGCTTCTCCTCATTCCCTACTCCTGGTCTCAGGGTTGTTTGGGTTCTGCTGGCCATGAGTCACATTGTCTGCTTGCTGTCCTGTTCCTTTTTTAGCAACAATCAGTTTGCCTCCTTAAGATACACTACCTGCTTTGGAGGGTTCTTTTTGTTTGGAAAGGTGCATTGGTTAGGTGAAAAAATATGAAGTGTCATCCAAGGGTAATAGCAATCAGCTTTGGTGATTCTGTAGATCAGGGCAGTCCAGCTTCTATCTGCTGCATGTCCCACAGGCTAAACCAGCAGGAGCCATGATACCAGATGACATGGGCCCTCCAGGTTACATGCCATGCATGCAGGTGTCACACCATCTCACCTTCAATTCCCTGCAGGGTCCATTTATGGCACTGCACTGCATAAACACTCCAGGCTACCAGGTCTAGCATCTCAGGCTGTGCCAGACAACCCTGTACCACCCTTGAGACACTGAAATGCAGCTGAAACTGGAGAAGGGAAGGGAAGCCAGGCTGCTGCTGGAACCAGAGTAGTAGGGACAGTATCAGCTGAGTGGAAGTCCAGAAGCTACCTGTTAACCACTCACAGGCCACATACACCCACAGGCCACCAGTTGGACAGCCCTGCTATAGATGATATATACATTATTTTTCTGCCTTGCCTTTTTAATTGTTAGCTTATGTAAAGTAAACTTAACAACTAATTCATGATCTGCTTCTGCCTGAGGTAAAATATTTGGTCATTGAGCTATAAACTGCAAAAGAATTATTGATTTATTATGTACGGTGTCTATTAGAAGGAACAAAGACTCATTTTTTCATTGTAGAGTTTATATCTATATCTTGTAAAATTTTCTGCTGCTGCTTATTTAGATGAGTCTGGACTTCAGGCCATTTGTTTTCAACTGTGTCATCAGACCCTCTTCATATTATGTCTAGATGACTGACTTAGTAATTAAAATGTCACAGTAGATGGTCTACAGTATAATTGCTAAATTTACTAGAACAAACAAACTAGTGATAGTGGTGGTACAATAAAGGAGAATTTGAAGAAAAATAATAGTGCAGACTGGCTTCTAAATCTAAACTGAATGATGTCTCCAGAATGGTATAAGAGGGCCCCATGTTACTGAGTGGTGCTTTGTGTTATATGAGATAGAAAAGCTAACATTTCAGCATTTGTATGATTCCCTCAAGGATTAATTTGATAATCCTGATACCTTGACAGAATTCCAAGGTGGGCAAATGCATTCTGCCTACGGTGAAAATTCTATCTGTATTAGTAGTTACGTATTTTCTTATTCATCTCCTATCTGACATGTTTGTATACTGCTAAAGATTTATCACTTCCACTTTAGATGTAACTGGACTTTGCTTCTTACTGTTTATTAGGGCTATGCAAAATGGCACCATTTCATTTCGACTTGCATTTTGAGGTTTCAACAGAACAGTGTTTCATTTTGAATTACATTTCAATTTGAAACCACTGTTCCATTTCATTTAATCAAAACAGTGATACTGTTTCAATGCTGTTTCAACATTTTGTCCATAGGCTATAATGGGGAAGCTCAAAACAGCCTCTCTCATCTGGCATGTAGGTCGGGGGCCAACAACCCCAGGAGGGCTGTGGGGGCTGTGCCAGTCCTCCCGGGGTTGTGGGCCCCCATTTGCCTGCCAGGTGAGGGAGGGAAACCAGGTGCTGCCGCCTGGGACTGGGGAGCTGGGGAAGGGAAGTGAGCCCAATCACTCAGTTCCCCTCCCCAGCCCTATGATTGGGCTGAGGAAGGAAACTGAGCCCAGCTGAGCTGAGTTCCCCCCTCTGGCACTATAACTGGGCTGGGGAAAGGAACTCAGTCCAGCTGAGCTGAATTCCCCTCCCCCGTGCTACGATTAGGTTGGGGAAAGGAACTGAGTACCCGGCTAAGTTGCCTTCCCCAGCCTGATTGTAGGACTGGGGAGGGGAACTGAGCCCGGGCTCAGTTACCTTCCCCTGTACTGCAATCTGCTTCCTGCAGCCCAGCCATGGGAAGCGGGGAGAACCAGAGCTGTGCTCCCCACCCAGCTGAGCCGTATGGGGCTGCAGAGCCACTGGGAGCACAGCCCTGGTTCTCCCCTGTCTCCCACCACCTGGCTACTTCGAAACTCAAAACATTTCAAAACTTTCAAAATGTTTCTACTAGCCTCATTTTGTTTTGAGGCTGTTTTGAAGCCCTTCATTTCGATTCAATTTCATTGTTTCAAGCTCAAAATGAGTCAAAACAGTGTCAAAACAAAACAGCCAGTGAAATTTTGCACATCCCTACTGTTTATACAAAGTTTTCATTACATTTGTGAAATGTTTGTGGAACTTATGGAGTAAAAAAGGCTATTGTTGGAGGTAAGAAATCAGCATTTATCATTCATTGCTCTGGATATGCTTGTTCATGTTTTGAAGATGGAAGAATTATTTGATGAGAACAGATAAGTGCATAGCTGAGAAACTTGATGTATGCACAATTTTTTTTTTGTTATTCAAAAAACAATGAATTAAAACTACTGATACAGAGCATGTTGTATATAACAATTTTTCAAGGACTGAAGTAATTCTGCACCAAAATGTCATTGAAAGAAGTTCTTGATTTAAATCTCATACACAGCAACTAGACTCCTAATTGCAAACCAAGCATATCACCATATGTATCTCCTATCCCTGTGCGCCAAGCTACTCAGGTATATATCATATATAGCAGCAAGAAGCATTTCAGCTGATGAAATATAAGGAATTCTAGTATCCTTACAGCAAACTGCACATTTTACAAAACCAAATGGAGCAGAGAGAAGAGTGGATTCTCTGACTGAAATGACAATGACAAGACAATCTCTCCACATGTCAGTTGAAAAGAGTAACTACAGATTTTTCTGATGTGAAAATTTGATTGAAACTCCGTCATATCATGTTTCTGGGTTTACCTGGGAGAAAGGAAATTAAGAACACAATAACCTTTTTAAAATCTCCCATAACATTCCCAAGACCTATTTGGGTTTTGGGAGGGGGGTTTTGAAATTGTAATAATGGACAGCTGATTGGATTTGATGGTCTTGGACTGGACTCATTCTGTTGCTTTTGAATTCAAAAGTGTGGAACATGTGTTCATAATTTTATATGTCCCATTGCTGAAAATTTCACAGTGAGTAACTTCCCTGTGGAATAAGGTACATTTCCATCTTGCCTTCTGTCCTGTGGGTGTTACCTCTGAGGCCTATTGAAAGCTATGGCAATGAAAGTTATGGCACAAAATGAATTCCATTTCCATTCCAGCAGCTGTTAGAAATTGAGACAGAAATCTTTTGCTTCCAGATAATATCCTGGCAGCAAACAGAAATCTGGTTGTATCAGAAGAAAGAGATAAAGATGTCAATCCATCTCTTTCGGATCCTTTTTAAATTTGAGAATAGGCTGTTAGGTTTAGGCTGAACCCTAAGGAATTACCTTGCTAACCTTTCCCAAAATATAGTCTGGTCTGTCTCATGAGAATGCAATAATGGGGGACAGCAAGGGTTTATATTTATGGAGAGGAAACAAAAATCCTTGTTTCAGAAACCTATCCAAGAGTACTGGGGTATTATTCTGTCATTCTTTCAGGTCATCCAGCCTATCTAAATAGTTGTGCACTGTTATTCTATTTAGTACATGTTTTATAAGGTAGTATTTAAAAAGCAGCAGTCCATAATATATTTTCAGTGTCATGAAAATAAATGAGTAAAGTAGACATCCTTTGGTGTCCTCCCATTGATGCAGAACAAAATTATATTTGTTTTTTTAGTGAATGTCACATTGCTGACTCATATAGTATCTGAGATCTACCAAAATCCCTAAATCCTTTTACCCACTCAGTTATCTCCTATTCTGCATTTGGGCATTTGGTTATTTTTCCTTAAGTGTAGATTCTTATATTTGTACTCACTGAACCTCATTCTGTTGTCTTAAGCCCAATTCCTCAATCTGTCAAGATCTGTTTGAATTCTACTCCTATCTTCTGCAGTGTTTTCAGTCCATCCCAATTTTGTTTTGTCTACAGGCTTGATTAGATGTCTGTCTATTACAGCATTTCAATCTGATGTTAACCAGCACCAGACCCAAGGCAGACACCTCTGGAACTCCACTTGAAACCTCCTGCAAGTCTGACACTGATCCACTTATAATTATCATTACTTACAGTTATTGAGCCAATTATCTATCCACCTGGCTGTAATTTTATCTAGCACACACGTCTCCAGTTTGCTTATAAGAATGTCCTCTGGGACTTTATCAAAAGCCTTACTAAAGTCCAAGTACACCGTGTCCACAGCATTCCCTTCATCCACCCAACTAATTACTTTGTCAAAGAAAGAGATCAAATTGGTTTGGCATGATTTATTCTTATTAAATCCATGCTTGCTGCTAGTGATATGGCTTTCCTCCTTCAGATTTTAAAAACTGATTTTTTTAACAATTTTCTCTAATACATTCCCAAGTACTTAAGTCAGGTGGACCAGTTTGTAATTCCTGATGTCCTCCTTTTTTGCCTTTTTTGAGAGGTACTATGTCAGCCCTTTTCCAGTCCCCTAGAACTTTGACCATTAGGGCTCTGTGAAATGGCATCTTTCCGTTTCACCCTCAGTTTTGAAGGTTCGACAGAACAGTGTTCTGTTGCAAATTTCATTTTGAGTCAAAACAGCTCTTCCGTTTTCTTCTGTCAAAACAGATATTCTGTTTTGACAGAATGCTGGGGATGGGAAGTCAGCCCAGCTGAGCTGCTTCCAGATCCCCCATGCTAGATAGTGCCAGGGGCAGGATGCAGCCCAGCTGGCCATATGGCAACCAAACAGGGGTCTAGGCTCCCCTGGGTGCCAGCTCCAGGCTGGCAGGGGACATGGGTCAGGGTCCCTGGGTTCTTGAGAGACTCTTTCCCAGCCCCCTACACCAGTTGGCCAGTGGGGCAGTGGGCAGTGATCCCCTAGCTAGGCAGAAAATCCCCACCCAGCTGGGGGCTCACTGCTAGCTGCCCACCAGTGGGATAGCTCCCAGCCAGCTCCTGACTGAACAGGGAATCCCCGGCCAGCTGGGGGCTTACTACCAGCTGCCCCAACAGTGGAACAGCTTGCACCCAGCCCCTGGCTGAGCAGGGAAGGAAAAGATCCCAAGTCTCAGCGCTTCTCAGCTCCCTGCTCCTGAGGGGAGCAGAGAGCCCCACAGTGCCAGAACAATGAGGGTGGGAAAGGCCCACACTGTTCGGCTCCTAGGGGAAGCCAGGAGCTGAACAGCACCAGGACTGGGAGCCCTGCTGGTGTGGCTGACCTGGAACTAATTTTCTGCTGGTCAGCATCTACACAAGCCCTACTGCACAGTATTTACAGGTACTAGCTAACTGTGCAGTAGACTAATTTAGTGCTTAGTATTTTATGCATACTTTTACATTATGACACTTTACTGTGCAAGAGATTAGTCTACTGTGCAGTAAAGCATTTCATGTAGACACACTCTGGCTGTAAAGCAGTGGACTCACAACTTCCTTTGGTATTTTTTTTCTGCCTAACATATTTATAGGGTCCCTTCCTTTTGTCCTTAACTTGCCTTCTCCAAATATAACTAAGTTGCAGTCTGACATTTTGAAGTCCAAAATCTAATTTGTTTGTGGACTTTTACAAGCTACTAAAATGCAAATACTAATTCTTGGTTTCTCATCTACTTTATATTGGTTCATATTGTATATTCTTAGTATATGCATTCTGATTCTTTTCTCTATGAATTTTTAGGTCTCGGGGTTATCAAACATTTTTGAAAATATATTAAATAGGTTGCTTGCCAGTTGGATTTCCAAAAGGCTTCCATGTTTCTGGAAATTTGCCTATAGGTGTAGCTTTTTTATAAAGCCTTGATATCAGTGAGGACAACTGATTTCCACATTTCATAGATTCATAGATTGTTAGGGACTAGACGGGATTTTGCAAATCATTGGGTCCAGCCTCCCCTGCTCTGGGCAGAAAGACAACAGGGGTTAGGTGACCCCAGCAAGGTGACTATCTAGTCTCCTTCTGAAAACCTCCAGGGTAGGTGACTGCACCACCTCTGGAGGGAATTTATTCCACAGTCTGGACACCCTGACTGTAAAGGAGTTTTTCCTGGTATTAAGCCTGAAGCAGCCTTTCAGTAGTTTGTACTATTGGTCCTGGTCTTCCCCAGAGGTGGCCTAGTGAACAGCTGTTAACCAAGCTCCTTGGATATAGTGGTAAGCCGCTATCAAGTTCCTTCTCAAACTTCTCTTCTTTAGGCTAAAGAAGCCCAGGTTCCTCAGCCTTTCTTCATATGGCTTGCCTTGCAAGTCCCTGATCATACAGGTGGCTCTTTTCTGGAACCTCTCAAGTTTCTCCACGTCCTTATTGAAAAGTGGCACCCAGAACTGGATGCCAACTGCAGTCTCACCAGTGCTGGGTACAGTGGGAGTATCACGTCCTTAGTTTTACATGAGATGCATTGGTTGATGCATGCCAGCATGTTGTTTGCCCTGCTGTCTACCACCTCACACTGATGGCTCATATTCATAGGATGGTCAGTCATTACCCCTAGGTCCCTTTTGTCCATGGTGCAAGTCAAGCTGTAAACACTGAGCCTGTATGTATGTTGAGGGTTGTTTGCCCCCAGATGGAGCACCTTACACTTGGAAATGTTAAACTTCATCTGGTTCTGGTCTGTCCAACACTTCAGCCTGTCCAGGTCTGTCTGTATCTGCAACCTATCTTCTGGCATGATCACACTGCCCCCATAACTTGATGTCATCCACGAACTTGGCCAGCAAGCTTTTCTCTGCCCCATCCAAAACATTGATAAAGATGTTGAAGAGCACCGGTCCAAGCATGGACCCCTGGGGGACACCACTGGCCACTTCCCACCAGGACAACACACATCCGTTCATGAGAACTCTTTGGGTCTTACACTGTAGCCAGTTTCCCATGCACTGAACAATTGAAGAGATGAGCCCACAATCTTCCAGTTTTCCCACAAGGATATCATGGGACAGTAGATCTAAAGCCTTTTGGAAGTCTAGGTATATAACGACTAGCTTGTCTCCTATGTCCAGGTGGTGAGAGACCTGGCCATAAAAGGATATGAGGCTGGTAAGACAAGGTTTACCTGTGACAAAGCCATGCTGGCTGTCATTCAGAATATTACCTTATGTGAGCATATCACATGTAGATTCTTTAATAAGCTTTTCCAGGATTATCCCTGGGATGGAGGTTAGGCTGATTGGCCTATAGTTGCCTCTTCCGCTTCTTGAAAATGGGCACAAGTTTGGCCCTCTTCCAATCCTCAGGGATTTCCCTGTGTACCATGAATTCTGAAAGAGATTTTTAGGGGTTCCACTATGACCTCAGCCAGCCTCTTCAGCACTCTCAAATGGAGTCCATCTGGTCCTGCTGACTTATAAATGTCTAGCTTTTCTAATTCATATTGCACCCACTCAGCATTCACAGTGGGGAAGCTGTCAGTCCCAGTGTGTGCCCTATAAGCCTTATCTTGCTTGACTATCCCCATGGTCCAGTGAAATACCAAAGCAAAGTGGACATTCAGTAGTCCAGTTTTTTTTCCTGAATGTCAGTTACCAGCTGTCCTGAGGTGTTAAGCAGGGGTCCCATACTTCCATTTATCTGTGTGCTGCTGGAAACAGTGCAGTTAGACTCCTAGAAAAGTTATTCCAAATGATTAACTGAAGCCTTATAGTCAAGATCATATGTTTACATGCAGGAAAAAAATATCTCTAGGTATTTGTGGACAATATTTGATATATAAATATAAATGACATTTTTCATGTAAATAAACAACTAGTCATTTCATTTCCTGCCAGGAGACATTTGAGCTAAACACAATGAAACACCACTTAATGCAAAATGTCATGTTCTCATGTGCAGCTACTATAAAGTTTCAAAGGTTATTGCATGGATGAGAAAGAAAATGCACATAAGTTGTTTGGCAAATAATTAGCTGCACTGATTTTTCACCTTGCCTTGCTGATATTGAAATAATTATTTTAGGCTTCATAGTTTCTAGATGCCTAATATGAGATGCTTTGAGGCTCCTTGTTTTAGAAAGTGCTAAACAGCCAGCTGTCTGAGGATAAATTTACTTCATTGGGACTTTATATGTGCAAAAAGATGTTTGGATTGATCCAGTTTGTTTGAAACTTAGCACTACATAACTAAGCTGTCCATTATTTGAGATCTGAAGTCCCTTGGATGTCTATATGTGGAGGAATGTGTTTCTTTTCTGTGGGAAGATTGAGGAATATGATGATGATGATGATGATGATGATGATAGAAAATACACAGAAAGAACTCATAAACTCTCCAAGATCTGCTGGGGGCCAAGAATATTCTTTTGCTTCCAAACTGATTCCAAGAATTTCTGTTTTTTCCCCAATAACCTGGCAGTATGGCTTAGATCCATACCCCAGAGATTTTCTCAGAGCACTGAGAGCAATCATGTAACAGTTCAGGCATATTAATGTAATTGTGACCAGATAGGGTTGATCAACGGCTTCTCCCCCTTAGTGACTCTCCTGCCATTCCTTTGTTATTGGAAGAATGAAATAAAGTTAAGCCCCAAGAGATCATATACTTAGCCACCCATTTGTTAAACTGAACAAAAACTGGTTTTATTTCGTTTTTCCATTAAAATCACAGCCTGCGGCCATTTCTCTCGTTCCCTGTTGCTTTACTTCCCCTTTTCCTATGTTGCCACCAGGGAGGTTCTGTCCTAACCTCTCCTTCTTATTCTCCCTTTGTAGGTTCCTGCTGCCTATCACAGTCTTTCAAGGAGTTTCCTCCGTTGGACCCACCAGGTAAGTTATCACCATATGGTATCCTTTCAAGCACGGGACTTGCACCGTAGTTCATTTCATCTGGCTCATGAAACTCCATAGCTTCAGCTCTTGATCCCAATCCATTCTTGATTGTGCTGGGCTCTCTCCTTCTTGTCTCTTCACATGCCCCCGGGGGCAGTCTGCCACCCTGATGTCCACTCTTTTGTAGCCCCTAACTCTCAACTGCTCTCTCTCCCCAGTGTGCAGAGAGGTGCATCTTTGCCTGGAGCCTGAGTCCTTGCCTTTTCCATGACCCAATTTCCCTCCCTCCCCCCACCCGGGAGAGAAACCCTACCAAGGAATGGGGTCAACTCCTCCTCCCTTAAGTTCCCAACCAAAACAATGAATTAATAATAAGTGTCAAGGTTTCCTAAGTGCTGAGGTTTCCTCTTCATCCTTGGGATCCAGGCTGGGTTTTTCCAGGTCAACCATCAGGTCTTGACAGAAAACTTGTGTTTCCATTTCCTATTCCTGCTTGGTGTTCAACTGAAAAGACATAGTACTGCAAAGCTGAGGCCCATCGAATCAATCTGGCATTGTCTGTTTTCATGGACTGTAGCCACTTAAGAGGTACATGATCCATTATCAGCATGAAACATCTTCCCATCAAATGGCCAGACACCTCTTTCAATTGTAGAATAATGAGTTTTGGCAGGAGACAATTTTTTGCTGGCAGAAGCAATGGGTCTTTATTCTCCCCAGTCTTGCTGAAACAAGGCATCAGTTTGTAAATAAAAGGTCTTTTGGAAATCGGAAGTGTACAATACCAGCTCCTGACAGGGCCTGCTTGAGATCTTTGAATGCCTGGATAGCTGTGGGATGCCACTTTACTGGGTTCTTCTTGCCCTTGGTAAGGTCTTTCAGCACTTCTACAATCTGAAAAACCTTTAATAAACTTGTGATAATAATTTGTAAATCCTAGGAAGCATCTGAATTGTTTTAGGGTCCTTGGGAGTTGGTAGTAGTGCAGGGCCTGCACCTTATCAGCCAAGGGTCTTGAGTGACCCTGAACCCTAGATATTGGGTTTTCTTCTTTCCTAGGGCATACTTCTTCAGGTTGGCCATTAACCCAGCCTGCCTCAGTTCCCTCAAGACTGCTGTTAAGTGTTGGCAATGTTGTTCCCATTCTTCTGAAAATACTAAAATGTTGTCAGTATATGCCAAAGCATATTCTTGATGAGGGGCAAGGGGGTTGTCCATTAGCCTCTGGAATCAGGCTGCATCCCCATGCAGACCGAAGGGCATTCTCCTCAATTGGAACTGCCATCAGGGAGAGCCAAAGGCAGTCTTCTTGTGATCACTGGTTGCCATGGGTATCTGCCAATATCCTTTGGTCAGGTCTAACATCTAGATGTACTTAGCCATCCTGACCCATTCTAGCATATCATCTATTCTGGGCATGGGAAAGGCATCGGGCATCACAACCTCATTAACTTTACTATAGTCTATACAAAGCCTCAGGTTTCCATCAGGTTTTGGCACTATCACCAAGGGGCTTCTCCAGGGGCTGAGAGATTCTTCAATTACCCCAAGTTGTTGCATCTGCTCTGTTTCACTCTTGACTGCTGCTGATTGATGTCTTGGCAGACTTCTTCACTGGCTATGTACTATGCAACCCGCTGGCATCTTTATTCTATGTTGTATTCCTCAAGCTTCACCTGGCACTTCTGTGAACACATCTCTAAATTCTTTTACTATGTTCTTTAGATCTTCTCATTGTGCCTTTTCTCAGGTATCTCCTACCTCTGAGGTTTCTCTTTCCCCTTCGGATATTTCTGAGTCCCCAAGGTCCTCTAGATCAATAACCCTTTGAATTAACCATCCCTCTTGGGTAAGCCACTTTCAGAAAAGGTTGATGCGGTATATTTGCTTTCTGTGGACCGGTTCGTTCCTTAAAACCTCATAACTGACAGGGACTACTTTCCTAGTTACTCGGAAGGGCCCTTGCCATTGGGGTAGAAATTTATGAGTATTATCTGGTAACATTATTATGTCTTGGTCCTCTTCCTGTAACTCTCTCTCCTTGGTCTGTCTGTCATAAAGCTGCTTTGTTTAATTTGGCTTGTGCTTAAATACTCTTGTGAGATAGAGCAGGCTTTCTCTAGCCTCCCTCTGAAATCAATTATCACTTTCAGAATATTGTTTCTCTCCTCTTCTGGTTCAGTCCAACTCTCACAAATCAGGTCTATCAGCCCAAGGGGGCTTGTGACTGTAAACTAATTCAAAAGGTGTGAATTGCATGGAGGTTTATGCGGATTCTTGAATAGCAAACCATAAGGGCGGTAACATCTCTTCCCATTTCCTTGAATCTCCTTGAATACAGTCATGTATCATATTTTTAAGGCACGATTAAATCTTTCAACTAAGCCATTGCTCTGGGGATGATACACCAACATCCTTAACTGTTTAATCTGTAGTGTCTTGCAGACTCCTTTTAGGATGGCCAATGTGAAATTCTTCCCTTTATCTGTGAGGATCTCTTGACGGATACCAACCCAGGCTGCCCATTTCATTAGAGCCTCCACAATTTTGGTAGCAATTATGCACTTTAGGAGTACAGCCTCAGGGAATCTGGTAGCATAAAAAATTATCACTAGTATAAATTGGTACCCTGTCTGGCTATGGGGACAGGGCCCCACTATGTCCATGGTAATTCAATCAAAGGATATACCTGCCAGTGATAGCAGCATCAGTGGTACCCTCGGGGGCTTTACCCCTCTTGTTTTCTGATAGGCTGGGCACTCTTGACAGTGTTTCTTTAACATTTTATAAATGCCAGGCCAGGACACTCAGTTTGTGAGTCTGGCCTCAGTCTTGTTCCTCCCCAGGTGTCCCTTCCATAGGGAGGATGTGTGCTACCCAAAGTAATGAGGTCCAGTAGGGGTTTATTTCTCTTTCAGGGCCCTTTATGTCTCCTGAAGCTGCAATCTAGTTTTTTCTTCATGGAGATAGTCTGAAACAGCTTCAGTGTGCAGCTTCTGGGGGCAAAATCAGGCCAGGTGTCATTTTGCCCCACAACGATAGCAGGTAAGCTCCCAGGGTTTCCCACTATGGAATGCTCTGCTGAGGGGTCTAGCTGTCTTGGAGCTCTTCCCTTTGGATCCACCCTCTTCCCAGCTAGATAGGGAGTTGTTCCTGCTCTTCTCCCTTTGATTACCTTCTCCTTCAGCTTCAGCCACTACATAATCTTCTGCCAGCCTCAAGGCATATTTCACTGTCTTCACCTGGTGCCTCTTGACCCACTGTTGGGTGTTCCTTCCTAGGTCTGCTAGGAATTGCTCCAGGATTATCGTATCAATTACTTCACTTAGGGAACTTGTCTCCAGTCAGAGCCAGTGTTCCACTAGATCCCTTAGCCTCTGCACTAACAACTGGGGCCAGAGATCCTCTTCCTTCTTTTTTGCCCAAATTTTTTTGTTGGTAAGATTCCAGGGAAAATTATAAGTCTCTTAGGATCACCATTGTAGAACTGCCATGGGATGGTCCTTGCCCCAGCTGGGCTTTCCTTCATGCCTGCAGTGACTTTTAATTGATTTTGGCTTTCAGAGTTTCCTCCCTGCACCATACTTCTCCCTTCACATATCCCACCCATTAAGATGCCTCTTGGCAATTTTCTAAGATTACTTGTTGGGGTTGTTTGACATAATGAGGGCTCCACTTCTTGTACTACCTCATTTGTTTGTTTTTTTTTAATTTCTCTTCTGGATGAGAATGGGATAAGAAATCTGCTACCACATTCATTTTTTCCAGGCTTGTAGTTAACAGAAAATTGACAAGGTTGTAGAGCAAAAGCCCAGTGCATTATTCTGGTTTTATCCATTTTGGCAGATCTAAACCACTTTAATGGGGCATAATCCATAATAAGTTTAAACTTATGCCCCAGCAAGTAGTATCTGAAATATCTGATTCCCTATAAAGGGCAAGATATTTCCTTTCCTCAGTTGTATGCCTTTGCTCATGTTTGTTAAGTTTCCTACTGGCATAGGCCACTAATCTTTCTGTTCCATCTATTTTCTGTGACAAGACCACCCCCATGGCCCCTCCAGAAGTATTCACCTGAAGAATAAAAGGCTGCATGAAGTCAGGAGTCTGTAAAACCACATCCTGGTATAAAGCTGCTTTTGTCCCTTCTGATGCCTCTCTTTGCCTCATATTCCAGTTTATAATCCCATTACCTCTTCCTTTAATGGTGTCAGTTAGGGGACTTGTTAATTCAGCAAACTGCAGAATGAACCTATGGTAGTAAGTGGTAAACCCCAGGAAGGCTCACATTTGCTTCTTATTCTGGAGAGGGGGGTAATTCTTTACTATCTCCACTTTATCCAGTAAAGGTTTGATGTGACCTTGCCCAACCAGGAAACACAAAAATACCTTGTTTCAACTTTCCTCAAGGGACATTCCTTTGGGTTTGACATTAGGCCAGCCTACCTCGTTTCTTGAAACACTGCCCTAATTGCTCTTACATGTTGGTCCCATTCTTCCATATAAATAACAATATCATTTGTGTAGGCTGCTGCATAGCTTTGATGAGGTGCTAGTACTCAAGCTATGAGTTACTGAAGGGTAGAAGCAGCTCTGTTAAGACTGAAAGGCATTTGCTTAAACTTATACAGGCCACATGGAGTGCCAAAGATGGTCTTGGCTTGGTCTTCTAGTTTCAATGGACCTTGCTAATACCTTTGGCAAGGTTGAGGATTGAAATAAATTTGGCTTAGCCGATCTTTTTTAAGAGTCCAACTACATGTGGCATGGGAAACGCATTGAACCAGGTTATTGCATTCAATTTCTGAAAGTCTATTCACAAGCGTAAAGTTCCATCAGGTTTCAGAAGAGTCACAATAGGAATCCACCAAGGGGCTCCAAGACTCAGTGATGACTCCTTGTGTATCATTTTATCTATCTCTTCTTTGATAGGTTGGTATCTGTGGTAGGGCCTCCTTCACCTTTCTCTGTCTTTACCTCTGGTGTGATGATCTTATGCACAGCCCCTCTCACTCACCCTGGAGCGTCACTAAAAATGTCTTCAAATTCAGTGACTATCTGTTTTAACTCTCCGTGTTCCTTTTCCAGTAGATGCTCCCCCAACAGGGCCAGCCCCTCTCACTATTTTGAAGAGGCTGTGCCAGCAGATCAGGAAATTGCTGGTGGAACTAGAGAGAAGAACCAAAACCCTGTGGCCAACTTGGAATTCCTGTTCCTGGGTTTTTCTATCATAGTGCTTTTTCTGCTTATTTTGTGCTTCCTCCCAGTTGCCCTTGGCCACCCTCTTGGTGGCCTGCAATCTCTCAATTAAGGAGCTCACATATTGGGAGGCCTCCATCCCAGCTTCTCCTTCTGTCTCCCACCCCTCCCAAACCAGTTCTAGAAAACTATGGGAACAATGCCTATACACTAGCTCAAAGGAGAATAGTTCAAAGATGCCTGAGGTGCTTCTCTGACTGCAAAAAGCAATGGTAGCACCAGAAGATATCATTTCCTGGAGTCTTTTTGAGTGTAGAAGTGAAGCATGTTTTTCATAGTGCCATTAAAACATTTAACTAGTCAATTGGTCTGGGGGTGATAGCCTGCTGTCATTGGGTGCTAGATCGTAAGGACTTAGCACATGCTTTTGAGACCATGGGACATTAAATGGAACCCCTGGTCCATTACTTCCTTGGTGGATCCCCACTCTTGATATCCACTTCATTAATTGCTCAGCCCCCTATGGTCCTGTGATGATTCAGAGGGACATTGCCTTGGGATACTGATATTAAGTGACATAATCAATAATAACCAGTAAAAACTGATAGCCAACTGAAATTTTAGGCAAATGGCTGAACAACATCTAACCCTATACATACAAAAGGACCAGTGATGATTAGCATCACCCTGAATGGAGCCTTTGGGGGTTTCTCCTGGATCACCCTCTGACAAGCAAGGACCAATAACCCCATGGTGAGCCTGAACATAATTATTTCATAGGGGCAATCTGATGCCCTCCATGACAGAAACTCCTGCAAGGGAAGACCATCCCTGGCTTTGAAGCAATTTCAATCATTCTCACTTGTCTTATTTGGAGTAAACTGGGTTTCTACCATCAGGGTCCCCTAATACTCTTAGTAATTCTTTCAACATCAAAAATTGAATTAATCATTTTTAGCAGACTCACCCACAATTCTGACTTTCTCTGTAGGGTGAGCCTTCAACTTATGTGGTTAAAAGTCCTTCTTTTGCTTTAGAGATGCTGGCTTCTAGTATCCAGCCAGCATAACAGCTCATCTTTGTCAGCTCCTAGTTTAATCTCTGCCACTTGAGCCCCTGTCTGGTCAGGGAAATCTGGCTCCTTGGAGCTGAGCCCCCAGGCTCTTCTCAGAGGCCCTTCAACCACTCCTGCCAGCTAATGCACTCTGACAACCTGCATGATTGGGCGGTGAATGTTGAGGGCTATAGGCTGTACAGGAGGGACAGGATAGGAAAGACAGGGGGAGGAGAGGCACTCTACATCAAGAAGGACTACACGTCCTCACTAATTAGTAAGAGTCAGGGGAGAAGCACTCTGAGGTGCTTTGGGTTAGGGTTCAAGGCAGAAGAGGGGAAAGGGACCTATTGGTGGGGGTCTACTATAGACCCCATACCCAAGCAGAGGAACTTGACCAGGAATTCTTGGGTCAGCTCACTGAGGTAGTAAAAGCTAGGGATGTGGTAGTCATGGGGGACCTGAATTTCCCAGACATCTGCTGGGAAGAGCAGTCGGCCAGGTCCGAGCGCTCACGCAGGTTCTTGGAGAGAGTCCAGGACCTTCATCTAACCCAGGAGGTGCACAGCCCCACCAGGGGGGATGCCTTGTTGGACTTGGTGTT